>NC_086103.1:139918791-140226291 GCF_963921235.1 Mobula hypostoma
ATTATTACAGCTTCTGTTGCTTTCTGTTGTACACCATAAGAAATGCTTGTCAGTTAGCTTTAATGTTGAAGTACTGTAAGTCTTAAATATGCTGCTTTTCCCTGTTCTTTTCAGTGTCCCTAGTTTACTGTGCACAAAGCTATTCTGAGATCTGTGCTGGACTCACTCACTCACTCATCTTGATAATTGCAAAGTGCCTTCCTTTACAGCCTTTGGGCTGGCTTGCTGATTTGATAAGTGCACTTTCCCAAAAATGTAAAAGCACTTTTCATGTATCTAATTAGCTGAGATGCTTTATTTATTGAGGCCTGTATTATTTTATTTGGATTGATGAGGCTATACACTGTGTTTAAAACCTCATACGTTATTAAGAAAATAAGTGGGTGATACTTAAAAGTAGCATCACATTGCTGGAAAATAACTGGAAGGCTTAAGCATCAGTTTAATTTGGAATCATTTTGTTTTGAGTTACAAGAAAAAAGTTTTTTTTATGTATGATCTTAGGAATTGTTTTAAAATAACTTGATGTTGGCAAGCTTTTGCCAGAAACTCAGGTGGACCAACTAATTGAAACCATGGTTACAAGAGCACAACATAATTTGCGTCCAACTCAGTCTTTCCTCCAGCTTTGGGGCAGAAGCACTTGGACAGATTATGGAAATGGTCAAAGATGTGACAGATGGAATATAATGCAGGGAAGTGCATGGTCATGCACTTCGGCAGAAGGAATAAAGACTTTCTAAAGGGGAGAAATTCAAAAATCAGAGGTGCAAAGAGATTTGGGAATTCTCATGCAGGATTTCCTGAGGTTTAACTTGCAGGTTGAGTTGGCAGTAAGTAAGGCAAATGCAATATTAGCATTCATTTCGAGAGGGCTAAAATACAAAAGCGAGTATGTAATGCTTAGGCTTTATAAGACATTAATTGGACCGCAGTTGGAATATTGTGAGCAGTTTTAGATGTGCTGGTATTGGAGAGGAGGAGGTTCACCGAGAATGATCCCAGGAATGTAAAGATTAACATATGAGAATCTTTTGATGTCTCTGGATCTGCACTCACTGGAGTTTAAGAAGAATGAGGGGCAGAAGAATCTTATTGAAACCTATCGAATATTGAAAAGTCTGGATGTGGAGAGGATGTTTCCTATTGTGAGGGAGTCAAGACCAGAAGGCACAGCCTCAAAACTGTGACTCATCCATTTAGAACAGAGATGAGGAAAAATGTACTTAACCAGAGGGTGGTAACTCTGTGGAATTAATTGCCATAGGTGGCTGTGCAGGCCAAGTTATTGAGTGTATTGAAAGCAGTGGTTGATAGGTTCTTAATTTGTCAGGGCATCAGCTGTTACAGGGAGAAGGTAGGAGAATGGGATTGAAAGGAATAATGGATCAGCCATGATGGAGAGGTGGAGCAGACTCAATGGGCCAAATGGCTAATTGTGCTCCTATGTCTTATGGTTTCAGGCAGAATTATAAGCTTGATAGGACACTTGTGCATCTGTAAAGAGTGACCACATGTTGAAATGAAGCGGAAGAAAAAAGCTGAAAGCTTTGTTCGGGAAAAAGATCTATTGAGTCCATTTCTAAGTGGGGAGGGGCTGGCTTTTTTCTCATCTGTACTTAAGAGTAGAGCTGGATTTAAAGGAAAGGCTGTATTTATTTTTACTTTTTTGACACACAGTGTGGAGTAGGCCTTTCCAGCTGCGCCACCCAGCAATCCTCCAATTTTAATCCTAACCTACTGCAGGCCATGCTCATGGCTAGAAAATGTAAGCATTGTACACATCCTTGTCTGAGATGAGGTAATTGACAGATGTACAGAGATAAATGGACAGGGATATGCAGTTCGAAACAGCAAAGTTATATTTTGCTTAATTTTCATTGTAAGTTTCAAACCAGATCTAATGCCTTTATATTTTTGCTCTCTTCATTGCCGATAAACACAAAAAAGGCAGCCAACCATTAGTATCCATCCCTGAGATTTTCACCACACATTGAAACACCTGCCAACCTACCCACAGTCTTGTTCAATCTTAGTGCGGCTAAACCCCACTTCCCTTTTTTGTTAAATGTATGTTGCTTGCTTACTGATTTGCATATTTTCATAACTGTTAGTAGTAAGGTAAAAAGTATATGTAATAAATAGAGGGGGCATCTTTGATAGGTTTCTGAATGGAATGGTCAGTAATGCAATTTGAGCCCCAAAGCACCAAGCTAACAGATTTAATTTGTGTTTTTTTAATATTCATTTTTGGGATCCTGAATCAATGCTATCTTTCAGGGAAGTGTACTCCCACAATGCTTTTGGGAAGTGAAATTTTAGGCCTAGTAATGACGAAGGAAGATAAATATATTTCCAAGCCAGGATGGTGAGGAACCTCAGGTGATGATATTCCGATTTGCCCTTGACCTGTGTGGTAGAGATTGCAGATTTGGGATAAGTTATTCAAGTAACCGAAATGAATAACGCAGTGCATTTTGTGGATAGTATCACTACAGCTACTGTGTACCAGCAGAGTAGATAATGAATGCTTTGGGTATTGATGAGGTGTCAATCAAGCAGGTGCCTGGTGCTGAATGGTCAGGAGAGATTTTGCCACCACTTTCCATGACTCCTTGTTTCCTTCAGGGGCAGAAGGCCCGTAGAGTCAGTGCCACATGCAGAACAGTTGCATTCCTCCACTTGGATCCCCCAACCTATTCTCTCCATATTCTCATCAACTTGCCCCAAGTTCTGCCACTCACCTGCATGCTTGATGTAATTTACAGCAGCGAATGAATTTGTCAACCCGCAGGACATTGGGGTGAGGGAGGAAACTAGCATACCTGGAGGAAACCAATCTGGTTCCAGGAAGAACCTTCAAACTCCATACATATGTAGCACGAGTTCAGGAATGAGTGCCAGGTCACCGTGGTTACCTATTCCTGTAACCATGGTGTTTTGTCATTGGTCCTATTGACTTCCTGGTGAATTCAGGATATTGAAGTTGAAGGACTCGGTGAAGGTAATACCTAACTACTTTCACTACTTTCAGATATTGTAAATTTGAAAAGGAGACCATACTATGCATGTGTTTTTATATAAAATGGAATTTAATTTATTCATTCATTGTAACACAGTCATCCTGATCCATAAAGCATTATTGTTATAAAAGAGCAAGTTCTTCAATTCTCCTTGCGAAGCAGTTTAAGTTTTATTGACCCTTGGAAGAAGACCCTTGGAAAATGCTTCTGTTGGAGGAGGCAGCATTTTTCTGATTTTATACAGCTGAAGCTGAAAGAAACATTGCAAATTTTGTTTTACTAGTAGCTTGTAGATGTATTGGATCTATTGTCATGCCCCTCGCTTGGGTGGTGTGGTGCTCAATTTGTAGTTTAAAGGGACTTGGAGACTGCTCAATCTGGTATCTGCTGATGCTCCCCTAACTTCCTGCTGACACTTCTCTAAGTGTTATGGAAATATTTAACTTTTGAGTTGTATGTGATCTTCACTGCAGACTATAGAGGATGCTTCAACATATTTCAATGTGAAATGCTTAACAATCTGATAAATCTCTGTGCTAAAATTGAAGTTTATTGTTTAAATTAATTTTCAACCACTTTGGCATTTTTTTTTCTTGCTAAGTACTGATAAACTGATTATATAGAAAATAAGAGGCACACATTTATGGTTTTCATAAAATAACTCCTTCAGTGTGTGTGGGATATTTGATTTTAGATCAACTAATTTTTTTTAACTGGAGTTTTATTTTTATTAAAAATACATTTTGCTGAGGTTTCTTTTGTTCTATTTGATTTTTTCTTTCAAAATGTTCTGTAAAGCTTTTCTGTCTTGAATTTGCTGGGGTTTCTCTCTTTTTGTTTATAACAACAAATTAAGTGCCAAGACTGAGCAAAGAGTACTTCCATGATCGTTGGTTTGAGATCACAATGATCTGTCATTTACCTCCATGTACCTTCTCTTATCACATCTCTTTATGACTAAAAAACTATTGATTTCAGATACAAAATAAGCAATTGAGCAGGATTCAGTTGCTGTTTGCAGAAGAGACCCAAATTCGTTCTATGCATCCAAGGGGACATTGCTTTGTGGATCCAGAACTGGCTTGCCCACAGATGGCAAAGAGTGGTTGTAGACAGGTCATATTCTGCATGGAGGTCGGTGACCAGTGATGTGTCTCAGGGATCTGTTCTGGGACCCCTACTCTTCGTGATTTTTATAAATGACCTGGATGAGGAAGTGGAGGGATGGGTTAATAAATTTGCTGATGACACAAAGGTTGGGGCTGTTGTGAGTTATGTGGGGGGCTGTCAGAGGTGACAGCAGGACATTGATAGGTTGGAAACTGTCTGAGAAGTGGCAGGTGGAGTTCAACCCAGATAAGTGTGAGGTGGTTCATTTTGGTAGGTCAGATATGATGACAATATAGTATTAATGGTAAGACTCTTGGCAGTGTGGAGGATCAGAGGGATTTTGGGGTCCAAGTCCATAGGACACTCAAAGCTACTGCACAGGTTGACTCTGTGGTTAAGAAGGCTTACGGTGTATTGGACTTCATCAACCGTAGGATTGAGTTTAAGAGCCGAGAGGTAACGTTAAAGCTATATAGGACCCTGGTCAGACCCCACTTGGAGTAGTGTGCTCAGTTCTGGTCACCTCACTATGGGAAGGATGTGGAAACTATAAAGAGGGTGCAGAGGAGTTTTACAAAGATGTGCCTGGATTGGGGAGCATACTTTATGAGAATAGGTTGAGTGAACTGGGCCTTCTGTCTTTGGAGCAACGAAAGATGAGAGGTGACGTAATAGAGGTGTATAAGATGATGAGAGGCATTGATCGTGTGGATAGTAGAGGCTTTTTCCCAGGGCTGAGAGGGCACAGTTTTAAATGCTTGGAAGTAGGTACAGAGGAGATGTCAGGAGTAAAGTTTTTACGCAGAGAGTGGTGAGTGCGTGGAATGTGCTGCCACAACGGTGGTGAAGGCGGATACAATAGGGTCCTTTAAGAGACTCCTGGATAGGTACATGGAGCTTAGAAAAATAGAGGGTTATGGGTAACCCTAGGTAACTTGTGAAGTAAGTACATGATCCACACAGCTTTGTGGGCCGAAGGGCCTGTATTGTGCTGTAGGTTTTCTATGTTTCTATGCATCAACCAAAATAATTTTCTACTGTTTTACTTGAGTTATATTGAAAACTTAAATCATTGTCCTCTAGATATCTTAATTCCAAGTAACACTATTGTAGTTTATGCATTCTCTCCTCATAATTTAATCCTTGAATTCCAGGAATCCTTATGGTAAATTAATGCTCCAGGGCCAGTAAGTTCCCTGAACTGCTTATAATACTCCAGATTTTATTGAACCAGTGCTACAAAAAACTATACATAACTTCTGTTATCCTGAACTGTACTGCAGTTCTCTGGCTGTTCAGTTTTGCAGTCCATTAATCTGTTTGAATATTTTCTGAACCCTTCCTTGACTTGTTAATGATCTAGTTACACAGTCTCCTGAGACACTTTGTAACTCTGTTGCTTTTGAAAGTACTCCATTTTATCCCAAATAGGCAACAAAGCATTTGTATACTTTGAAATCTGTTTACTACAACCATTTTATGATTTTATGTTTTCATCGGTATTACTTGTAATATCATCTACCACTCTGACATTGTCAAACTTGGATCCATGCCTTTCTGTTCCGTTCTATAACTAATGTCTAATAGTGAAAAAGTGTTATGGCAAATTGATGAAGCAGAATATTTGGCCCAATAGATTTTTAATTGCTAGTTAAAGTTTATGATAGAATACCCAATACAAACTGCCGTATTATGCAGAAGTCTTAGGCAAATATAAGTATAGCTAGGGTACCTAAGACTTTTGCACAGTACTGGAGTTATCAACATGGATTGGACAACAAGGTAAGTCTGGCGGGAACAAAGAATATTGGGAGTGTTGAGGGCGGAGTACCATGGGAGAGGTGTGGGACATGTATCAGAGAAAGAGTGCCAGGGCTGGGGATGGCATGGGTGGAGGTATACCCAGCTCTGGGATACCAGGCAAGGTCATTTCATTCTAAGCAAGTGGCTTATTGATCATTACAGGATGTCACTCTCTGGTGCTTTGCGTTCCCTCCCCTCTCCCTTCCCCCTTTCCCAACCATGCTTTCCCTCTTGCTGTCCCTTTCCCGCAGTCAGTCCACAATACAGACCCATTAACAGAATTGGGTTTATCATCACTCATATGTCTAAATTTTTTTAAAATCATGGCAGCAATACAATGTAATAGCTACATATGTGCCTAAGACTTTTGCACAGTACTGTACATGTTGGTTCTCCATCAGCATACATGCTGAGTGGTGCCACAATAACAATCTCCTGCACAATGTCATCAAGACCAAGGAGCCGATTATTGACTCAGGAAGAGGAAATCGGAGGTCTAGGAGCTAGTCCTCATCGGGGGATCAGAGGTGGGGAGGGTCAACAACTTTCAATTCCTCGGTGTTATTGTTTTGGAGGACCTGTCCTAAGCATATACAATTATGAAGAAATCACAGCAGCTTCCTTAGAATTTTGCAAAAATTTATTATGACATCTAAAACTTTGACAAACTTTTATAGATGTGTAGTGGAAAGTACATTGACTGCCTGCATCACAGGCTGATATAAAAACGCCAGTGCCCTTGAATAGAAAATCCTACAAAAAGAAATGGATATGGCTCAGTCCATTATGGGTAGCGCCACCATTGTTGCAGGAAAGCAGCATCTATCATCAGTGACTCCCATCAGCTCGGTCATGCTCTCTTCCTGCTGCTGCCATTAGGAAGAAGGTACTGCAGCCTCAGGACTCACACCACCAGGTTCAGGAACAGTATTACCCCTCAACCAACGGACTCCTGAACCAGGGAGCATAACTTTACTCAACTTCAATTGCACCAACACTGAACTATTCCCACAACCTATAGACTCACTTTCAAGGACTCTTCATCTCATGTTCTCGATAGCGATTGCTTATTTTTGTTCTTCTTTTTGTATTTGCACAGTTGGTTATATTTTGCACACTGGTTGTCGCTCAGTTGGTGCAGTCTTTCATTTATTCTAATATGGTTATTGGAGTTATTGAGTATGCTTGCAAGAAAATGAATCTCAGTTATATATGGTGACATATATGTACTTCGATAATAAATTTATTTTGAACTTTGAACTCTCTTTGCAGTGTAGCATTTCTGTGTAATGACTTGGACTAATCAGAATTTTCAAATTATAGAATAGGAATTAGCTGAGACGTTGACCTCAATGCATATATGCTGCAGTTTGAGGTATTTTGGCATTAATATAATCATTTAAACTAATTTTTAAATTGCTGATCAAATTAACTCTTACTACTGCAACTAAGAGCATTGTCAGTCATCTTTACTGTGATTCATAGGTACAAATAATTATCAAGCGGTCAAGACAAGCTTTAAAAAGCCGGGTTGCATTGTGCAATTATGGAATGTGTTAAATGTGCTCATGTAGGGAATCCAGGTTGGGGTTGTTGCTGATATATCCTGATAATTGATATCAGATCATCACTATGACTCATGCTGAAGAAGCTTTGTGTCTTGTTTTTTTCGTGGTTATCATTAAAGTGCAATTCAATGTACTACATATAATTGCCATCATGAGGCTACTTCCCACTTATCCTTCCAGAAGCAATAACAAAGACAACAATAAGTTGAAAAACCAGCTCTCTCACTAATGCTTAAATTAGTTAATATAAATGGCAAGCAGATTTGTTTCTGTAAGTTGGAACCATAACTACTTGCTGTTCTATATATGAATATTTTATATTACTTAAAATATTCATTGCATGTTGTATGTACGTATAACAAGGTTTTGAGTTGCATCATGTTTTCTATAGTCCAAAGATCACCCTTCTTTTTGTTTCCAGTTAATTTATGTTTTTTTTCAAAGAAAATTAGTCTCAGTTGTTACGTACCCAGTCACTGGGTTGCCAAATCAGCAGAAATGGAACGCTCGTCGGAGTCTGTGATTACTAGGAACTAATAAAACTTTATTAAAGAAATAAGTGATACAGTACTCTAATCGTAAGGATATAAATGTAACAGGTTAGCAATGATAATACACACATATACACAGAACTAGGATAATAAGAATCAACCAAGCTCTATTGCAGTCTAGGGGTAAAATGATCAGTCTCAAGTGAAGCAGAGTTCAGTTCAGTTCAGTGCAGTTCGAAGAAGTCGCTGTTGTTTTACCGTTGGGGAGAGAGAGAGAGAGAGAGTGGGAGATGCAATTGGTTTCAGGCAGACCTTTTGATGTCTTCGCAGTTGGTTTCGGGCAGACCTTTTGATGTCTTCTAATCCCGCTGTGCTCACCGACTGTGACCCCTCCGTTCCAGATACGATCGTTCTTCTGCGGTGAACCCGGCACCCAGGCAAGGGCGGACACACACCCCAAGTTCCCACCGATTGTACCTTTACACCCTGTGAGCCTCTGATCGGTTCCCGCGAACCGGTCCTCCAAACTCCTACCACTTGTGGGGGCACACTGCTCTTTCCAGGGTCTCATGGCGTGTCTCGTGCCTTAGCAAACCTGCTCCTTTTATCCCCCTGCTGGGGTATCACCTGTCTATCAAACTTCAAACAGTTCAGGTTCAAAGCAACTGGTCTGTCAATATCTGAATTGTGTTTCTTTCCTGTTAATCTCTCCCTTCTCTCTCATTAGCATTTTGAATGTTTCTACATTGTCTTCCGTTATCTTTCTCATTAGCATCATCCGTCCGGTAACTCTGCTTGGCGTAACACATGACACAGTTAATTGAGAATGTTTTAAGTTTTACTAAAATAAATAAAAGCTCTGTATTCTTTTATTTACCTGTTTTCTGGTGCACTTTGGCAAGAAGTTGATCTTAATTAATCTTTTAACTGAGCCCTAAGCAAATTAAAACATATTTTAATATTGAATAAAACAGTGATCCATTTTCCTGGAGGAATCAGTCAAAACTTAAAGAGATTCAATTTCACATTAATATATTTAAACACAAGAAGTCAATGTTTTCAATGCTTGAGAGAAGTTTGGATAGGTACATGGATAGTAGGGAAATAAGGGATTGTGATCCAGGTGCAGGTCATTGAGAGTAGGCAGTTTAAATTGTTTCGACATGGACTAGATGGGCCAAAGGGCCTGTTTCTGTCCTGTACTTCTCTATGATCCCAAGTAAGAGACACTACACATGGATTTGAATTCTAAATCGCTATACAATTTCTTAAATTGTGACAGGAAATAGGAGCTAAAAGAAAACAGTAAACACAGATGACCATCTGTGCTTTAGGCCATTATGCCAAGTGTGATGAAATACTGCACCATGAAGGCCCATCTGAAATGTTATCAATGCTTGACTGAAAGCTGTGTAAAAGGGGGAAAAGCTCGGTGAAACCTGAAAAATGAATGTGGCACCACAAATATTAAGCTGTGTGTTAAAAATAGCAGACTGAAGTTCACCGGGCCAATGGGCATGCTTTTCTTGCTTCCACTGTGATGTTCACAGCCTTACAGTTAACTCTGGTCTTCTGTCTGCCATGACCTTTATCCATAATTTTACTAATTTACAGCTAATTAGAGTTAATTTGCATTGTGTATGCTATTTTGGCAAAGAGAATGGAACTATTACACAATGCACACCTCTGGCTGTTGATATCATTCTGCGGATATTGTATTGACATATTGTATGCACAAAGTCATTTTAGTTGAAGTGAACTGGCTGCACAAACTTCCATTAAGCAAAGTTATACCAAAAGAAAAACAAAAGGCTACTGAAATAAAAACAGAAAATAGTGAAAATACTGTATCTTGCCCTCTAGGATATTTCTGGCAATTTTTATTTTTATATCAATTTGCTGTAGTTTTGACTTTGGAACTGGTCTTAATTTCCATTAATAACCTTGGATTTCTGTCAAAGAAAGGAAATCTGTGCTGAATTTCATCCATCCATTGTAGAATCATAGAAAGTTACAGCACAGAAGGAAGTCCCTCTGCTGATCATATGCATGAATCCCACTTGAGACTTTGTGACTGCCAGTCTGTAGGTTATAACAGGTCAGAAAAGTACTTTCTAAATATGGTGAGGGTTTTTGTATCCAACAGCTTCTCAGATGCACCAGTCGTTGGAACTGCTATTCTACTTCTTCTAGCATTACCTTAAATCTGTGTTCCCTACCTTTCAACTTCTCTGCTGTGAGAAAAAGATTCGTCTTTTATTCAGCCAGTCTTACTTTCTCACAACCTTTTGTACTAATAAAACAACCAAAGAAAAGAATCCCAGCCAATCTTGCTTTATAATTTGCATTCCCCAAATCTGCCAGATTGCTCATCAATCTCATCTCTTCCCTTTCTAATCTTATCACATCCTCCCCATAATAAGGTGTTAAGACAATCCTTAGTTAGCTGTGCCTAACTAATATTTTCTACAATTCTAGCAAAGTCTCTGTACTTTAACCTTCAGGAATCTGCAAATATTCAGCCAAGATCCTTCTGTTCCTTTACACTTCTTAATATCTTACTAGAATAGCTTATTTCCTTGCCTTATTTACACACTCTTAAGTACATTTCTCACATTTCTTTACACTTAATTCCATTTGTTACAGTTTTGTTTAGCTGATCAATCCATTGGTTTATTTTTGGAACCTCTTCCCCTTAGTCAACCATATCACCATGATTATTAATTGTGATTCTTTAAGTTTAATATAAAAAAGGAAAGGTATGTCACATCTGGAGTTTCTCCAATTAGCGGACGATTTCCCTCCTCGCCTCTCTGATGTAGTGGGGAACCGTGTACGAGGCAAGTTACAGCAGTGGTTTGCCATTGCCTTCTGCCGGGTGAGTTTCCAAAGAGATCACCAGCTCGTAACCCAGCACAGATAGAAAGCGTGCAGGGATGCCGGCTGGATTCGAACTCGGGATCTACTCCACCAGCCGGGTCAAGTTTAATATAGACATGGAGCCAAGGTATAGTTGCGAGACCTGCAGAACCCTCTTGCCTGGAGCCTATTTATTTAAAGCCACGTGCTTTCTGTCACAAATGGTATGAAATCAGAATCATTGGGTCCATTGGGTGTTACTTTTCCAAGCAGTTTGCCAGGTGATATTTTGTCAGACACCTCTCTAAGTACACATTGACAATGTGATCCAAATCACATACCTTGCCCTCATCCACTCTCCTTGTTATTTCTTCAACCATTAATCAGAAATCACTTTAAATTAAATATCCATGCTGATTGTCCTTCATTAAACTGTGTCTTTAAGGAAAAATTATGCATTATCCAGAGAGAATGCCTTGGATTGTTAATCTTCAGAATAGTGTTTATCACCTCATTGGATTAGAAGTGGGAGATGTAATTTGCCTACACAGTTTATTTATTAAAGAAATTGTTTTGATGGACATCTCATTGCTTTGATGTCTGGTTATTTTGGTTTTATGTGTGTCATAGTCATAGTCATACTTTATTGATCCCGGGGGAAATTGGTTTTCGTTACAGTTGCACCATAAATAATAAATAGTAATAAAACCATAGATAGTTAAATAGTAATATGTAAATTATGCCAGTAAATTATGAAGTAAGTCCAGGACCAGCCTATTGGCTCAGGGTGTCTGACCCTCCAAGGGAGGAGTTGTAAAGTTTGATGGCCACAGGCAGGAATGGCTTCCTATGATGCTCTGTGCTGCATCTCGGTGGAGTGAGTCTCTGGCTGAATGTACTCCTGTGCCCACCCAGTACATTATGTAGTGGATGGGAGACATTGACCAAGATGGCATGCAACTTAGACAGCATCCTCTTTTCAGACACCACCGTCAGAGAGTCCAGTTCCATCCCTACAACATCACTGGCCTTATGAATGAGTTTGTTGATTCTGTTGGTGTCTGCTACCCTGTGTGTGTGTGTGTGTGTGTGTGTGTGTGTGTGTGCGTGCGTGCGTGCGTGCGTGTGTGTGCGCGCGCGCGCCCTTAACTCCTGGTGGAGTCATCGGGGCGCCATCATGACAAGCTTTTTTTGCACCGATCTTTTTGGTATGCTCATCGTACGGCGTGTCTTGGGCATCTGAAACCTGAAGCCCATCCCTCTCCAGGTTTTTTTTTTACGAGGTCGAGTTGTTAGCTTGATACTCAACCCAGGCACAGATGGAGAGCGTGCAAGGGTGCCGGCCGGATTCGAACTCGGGACCTCTCGCCCCAAAGTCCAGCACTGATGCTACTATGCCACCAGCCGTTTATATGTTTTAAATTGTTGAGAAGTTATTGTCAATGAAAATTGCTTAATTTTATACCATAATACCATAAGATATAAAAGCAGAATTAGGCCATTTGGGTCTGCTGCACCATTTCATCATGGCTAATCCATTTCCCTCTCACCCCAATCTCCTGCCTTCTCTCTGTAACCTTTCATGCCCTGACTAAGCAAGAATCTGCCTCCACAGCCACCTGTGGCAATGAATTCCACAGATTCACCACTCTCTGGATAAAGAAATTCCTCCTCCTCTCCATTCTAAATGCCTGTCCCTCTATTCTGAAGCTGTGTCCTCTGGTCTTAAGAGTCTCCCAACCATAGGAAACATCCTCTCCACTCTATCAAGGCCTTTCAATATTGGATAGGCTTCAATGAGATCTCTCCTAATTCTTCTGAATTCCAGCGAGTACAGGCCCAGAGCCATCGAATGTTCCTCATATGATAAGCCCCTTTCAATCCTGGAAACATTTTCATGAACCTTGTTTGAACCTTCTCCAGTGTCAGCACATTCCTCCTTAGGTAAGGGGCCCAAAACTGCTCACAGTACTCCAGTTCACCAGTGCCTTATAAAGCCTCAACATTACATCCTTATTTTTATATTTTAGTCCTCTCAAAATGAAGGCTAACAGTGCATTTACCTTCCTCACCACTGACTCACTCTCCAAACTAACCTTTAAGGAATCCTGCACAAGCACTCCCAAGTCCCTTTGTACCTCAGATTTTTGAATTTTCTCTTCATTTAGAAAACAGTCTAACCTTTTATTTCTTCTACCAAAGTGTATGACTATACACTTCCCGACACTGTATTCCATCTGCCACTTCTTTGCCCATTCTCCTCATCTGTTGTTTGGATTGTATCTATCCAGCACCTTCTGAATTGCTCGAAGAAAATGCAACCGTCACTGTTCTGCCGTCATTCCCGCTAGTGTCCCCTTCTAATCAATTTTGGCCAACTCCTTTCTTATGCCTGTGTAATTTCCTTTATTCCACTTTAATACTGATACATCTGATTTTTACCTGCTTCCCAATTTGCAGGAGAATTATATCATATTATGATCACTGGCCCCAAAGAGTTCCTTTACTTTAAGCACCCTTACCAAATCCAATTCATTGCACAACACCCAACCCAGAATACCTGATCCCTCAGTGGACTCAACCACAAGTTGTTCTAAAAGCCATCCTGTAAGCAATTTACAAGTCCCCCCTCTTGGGATCCAGCACCAACTTGAGTTTCCAATTTAGCTGCATATTGAAATCTCCCATGACTATCATAACATTCCCAATAATGTTGAACCTGAAAGAGTCAATATATTCATTGGATATGTACTTGGTTATAGAAAGGCAGTATTAGTTTAAATTTAGAGCATCTCGGCCTATTTTACTGGTCCAAAGCAACATATTGAAGATGCTGCAATTCTGAAATAAACTGAAAATGCTAGAAATACTCATGGTTTTAGCAAATCTGTAGAGAGAATAAGCTTTTCAGATCAATGATCTTTCAGCCCTGGAAAAAGTTAGACGTTATCAAAAAAAATTTAAATGCCGTAGGCATGGCAAGGGCAGAGATAACAAAAACATTGGAATGCAATGGATGGGGCAGGTGTGAATAATAATCATTGGTGATAAAGCCGTGTGGCAGAGAGTCAACAAAGTATTATTAAGGAATAAAAATGATGTGTCTGGAGATGATGGAAATATATAATAATTCGCTGAAGTTGAAAACAGAAATGGTTAAAAACTCAAAGAGTTGAACATTATGAATGTGAGAAACGGTGCTGGAACCATTGAACTCTGATTTTGAGAGCAGGAATTTTCAATGCAGCTAGTTGGAAAATAAGGATTTATTCTTTATGCTTATGTTGGGCTTCATGGAACCTTTATGGGAGGCTGAAATCCAAAGTCAGTGGGAATGGGTTAGACAATTAAAAGTAAGGCAGAAGATTGAGGGTCATATTCATGGACTGAGCAGCAACATTCTGCAAAGTGGCTGTCTAATCTGCTTTTGATCCCTCGGTGTGGAAGATTTCATATCATGAGTAGTAAATGCTGTACATTAAGTTTGAAGTACAAATGGGGACCTAAAAAGAGCGTTTGAGCTTCGATATAGCGAGAAATGCGAGGACGGGAGTGGTCATTGATAGTAAATGTGAAGCAGGGATTATCAGGAAGAAGAGTCCAGTTGAGATGCTGTAAGCAGGGTGATGATGAAAATGTGCCTGATGCTGGCATTCTGCTTAGAGGTAACAAAGTACAGAGAGAAGATGTTGAACTTGGAGGCTTGTGGGGTGGAAAGGGAGACCTTAACCTTACTCTGGACTTGCAGTGGATTCTGCTCTCTGATCTAGAAATCAAGGTTTAAAAAGGCAAGTTGAGGGAAAGTGAAAGTGGGAGCAGATTGAAATTTGGCTCGACTTATTTCCTTCATTGCTGTTTAAGGAGCAGTTTAATGTGAGGCCCAATTTCAGCAAGTGGAAGGAGGGTGGCAGTGGGAGTTGAGGGTCTGATTGGTCCTCTGTTCAAGAAAGAAATGAAGAGTCCAGAGGTTGTTTTGATAGGGAATGATTAAAAAGAATTAGATGTCCATGAGGACAAAAGATAGTTAGGGCCAGATTGTTCTACTAAACTAAAAGCAGGTTGCTGGAATTAACTTCAGGTCAGGTGGCATATGTGAAGAGAGGAAACAGCTAATCTTTTGGGTGGATGAAAGTGCGTTGACATAAACCATTAATTCTGTTTCTTTCTCCATAATCGCTGTCAGATGTTTTCCAAGAATTTCTGCTATTTCAAGCTCCCAATATCTATAGAATTTTTGCTGTTGAATTACTATTTCATTTCCTTTTGTTTTTGTTTTCTCTTGGATTTTGTTTTATTTTACTTTTAATTCAAAAGCTATTCATAATATAGCTAGAACTATTCAAGCAATTATTTCATATGGCCCACCATGAGTTCGACAGAGAGGCCACTGTTCCAACTAGAAAGGAATAATCGGTCGACTGTTTATTCCTTTCCACAGATGCTATCTGACCTGAGCACCCCAGCATTTTGTGTGTGTTATTCCGAATTTCCAACATCTACAGAATCCCTTGTGCTTGTGTCTCTTCTAAGTGTTTGTAATCCATAATCTTCTAAATCTGTCTGAGTAAACATTAGCATTTTCTAGGAACAAAATACTGCATTGATATTATTCTGAGCCTATTTATTAAGTTCATTGCCCATCAGTCCTTCAGAACATGTATTATTTATGCCCAGTTGTTCAGAATCAGCTTTATTATCACTGACATTAATCACAAAATGTGTTGTTTTGTGGCAGTAATACAGTGCAGGCATAACAAATGAATTTCTGGTCAAAATGACGCCAGAGAACGATTCCTCAGGCACCATCTTCCAGATAGTCAGTCATTTCATTCTTCTACATCTTCTGCTTATTCTTTTTATCTTAATTTTGTTTTTGAAACTGACTTGGTCTGTGGTTTGTTCGAGTGAGCTAGCACTCTGCTGTGACTGAGAAAACACCAGGGGAGAAACTACCACAAAGAGAAGCTCAGCAACAAGGTGAAGAGCCATGATCGACTATATTTCTCGCCGATTAAAGTGTCAAGGAAGATTGAAACATCGAGGCAAATGCGGAGAAAAGCGAGTGGTTCTTGGAGAGGCCACCGAAGGGGCCGGTGATTCAAGTCATAGCCCTCGGACGGGCCGGTGGTTGGAGTCGCTGCCCTTGGAGGGGCCGGTGGTTCAAGTCATAGCCCTCGGAGGGGCCGGTGGTTGGAGTCGCTGCCCTCGGAGGGGCCGGTGGTTGGAGTCGCTGCCCTCGGAGGGGCCGGTGGTTCAAGTCATAGCCCTCGGACGGGCCGGTGGTTCAAGTCGTTGCCCTCGGAGGGGCCGGTGGTTCAAGTCGCTGCCCTCGGAGGGGCCGGTGGTTCAAGTCGCTGCCCTCGGAGGGGCCGGTGGTTGGAGTCGCTGCCCTCGGAGGGGCCGGTGGTTCAAGTCGTTGCCCTCGGAGGGGCCGGTGGTTCAAGTTGCTGCCCTCGGAGGGGCCGGTGGTTCAAGTCACAGCCCTCGGAGGGGCCGGTGGTTGGAGTCGCTGCCCTCGGAGGGGCCGGTGGTTGGAGTCGCTGCCCTCGAGGGGCCGGTGGTTGGAGTCGCTGCCCTCGAGGGGCCGGTGGTTGGAGTCGCTGCCCTCGGAGGGGCCAGTGGTTGGAGTCGCTGCCCTCGGAGGGGCCGGTGGTTGGAGTCGCTGCCCTCGGAGGGGCCGGTGGTTGGAGTCGCTGCCCTCGGAGGGGCCGGTGGTTGGAGTCGCTGCCCTCGGAGGGGCCGGTGGTTCGAGTCGCTGCCCTCAGAGGGGCTGCTGGGCCCCGATGCTCTTGAAGATGTTATCGAAATTCTGAGAATTATGGATTGGACTGTAGTTCATATTGGTCTCTTTCAGTTCTATGTTTTTATCATGTACTCGCCCATTCTTTCTTGTTGGGATTAATGGGTTGGGGAGTTGGGTGATCTGTTAGTCTTTGTGTGAGGGAGGGGTTGGCAGAGTTTGGGGTTTGTGAGTTTTTGTTATTTTTCTTTTCATGCGGGGGGATTGATGTCTTTCAACTACTCTGGTTTTCTGTATTTTGTGGCTATCAGGAGAAGACAAATCTCAGAATTGTGTTCTGCATACATACTTTGATAATAAAATGAACCTTTGAAATTACTATGCTACAATGAAAATAAATAGTTTAAAAGAGTAATAGTAACGTATTTTCATGGATGTGTGAACCACTTAGAAATCTTTCCATCACTGACCCCTCAATAAGAATGTGTATATATTCTCCTGATTTCCCCTTCGTGAAGTCCACAATCTATTCCTTGGTCTTGCTGACACTGAATGTAAGGTTATTGCTGTGAGTCCTGTCTACCTCCTCACCTCTATCTGCCAACAACAGTGGTGTAATCAGTTTGTAGATGGCAGTCGAGCTGTACCTAGCCACGTAGTCATGAGTGTACAGAGAGTAGAGCAGCTTGCTGAGCACAGGTCATTGAGACGCCCCTGTGATGATTGTCGGTGGGGAGGAAACGTTGTCACCGGTCTGTACTGACTGGTGTTCTGATGAGGAAGTCAAGAATCCAATTGCAGAGGGAGCTTAGAGGTTTAGAGTTTGAAGTTTGTTGATTAGCACTGAGCAGATACTGATGTTGAACACTGAGCTGTAAATCGATAAACAGCAACCTCACATGGGTAATGCTATTGTTCAGATGGCTCACAATCCAGTGGAGAGCCAGCTAGATTGCATCGGTTGCAGACGTGTTGTGGCGGTAGGCCAATTGCAGTGGATCCAGGCCTTTGCTCGGGCAGGAATTACCTCTGCCTTTGAACAACCTCCCAAAGCACTTCATCACAGTAGTGGTGAGTGCTACTGGGCAGAAGTCATTAAGCAGCTCTCTCTTCTCCTGTTGGGCACCAGTATGCCCTTTGGAAGCAGATAGAGAATGCCAGCTGCAGCAATGAGATGTTGAAGATGTCCTTAAACCCTTGGTTGGCACAGGTTTTCCTCACCCTGCTAGGTACATTGGAGTCTGACACCTGGCGAGGATATGTTAGAAATACAGATTTCACTAAGATGTGGTCTTCCACACCTTACATTCTAAACAAAATATGAATACTCTTACAGAGATTGCAGTGTTTATCAGCATTGCTTATGTTTCCCCAAGTAAAGATTTAGAGATATGAATGTTCTATTCTTTGTTGTTTTTTTGGTGCTTCAAAGCAAGGCAGGTAGAACCTTGCTTTGAAAGCAGAGCAATTTTTGAACAATGCAGTTTTATTAGAATTGTGAGTTATGCTATTTTCTTTTCCTGATGAGTTACCTGCATCAATCTTTTGCATGAGGGTTCTATGCTTTGGTTCCGGAAGTACCAAATGCATTAATGAAAGAACAGCTATTCATATGACTTATTTAATGGTGATATAATATTCCTCAGAGTCTGCAGAGTTTCAGTTTGGTGAGTAAAGGAGACGGGAGTGACAGTAAATAGGGATGTTCAGTTGAAAGTGTGAGTCAATACAAATCAAATATTTTTCTAAGAAGTTGGTGAATATTTTTTGATTTTTTACTTTATAGCTATCAGAAAAAGTGAGAATATTTTTGCACACCATACTCCATTTCACGTCTGCAACCCAGTCACTTAACCTGTCTCCATTCTGTTGTAGACTGTGTATCTCACAACTCACATTCACATTTAGACATGTGTCATCACTAAACTCAGGTACATTTTCATCTGATTAGTAAAAATCATGAATACCCTGTGCCCATTACAACCCCAGTTGCACCCTTTTAATAACAGTTGGTCAAACTCAGTCCTGTTAATTCTGACTGTTTGATGTCTGCCCTCATTCCATGCCAACCTTGTGCATCCTTGCATCATCTTATGAAACACTTCTTTAAATTTGATTTGAAATAGAGGTGTATTACATCTAGTAGTTTCCCTCATCTGCCCTGCAAAATTACATCCTCAAAAACTGAATTTGTCATTAGCTTTTTACCCTTCACAAACTGTGGTCACTGATATGCTGTTCTGTGATTTTTGTAAACGTCTTGTTACCACATTTTTGTATCTTTCAAGCATCTGGTATCAGGCCAAGAAGTTTATAGTTCCCATTTCACCTCACTTGAAACAATTATGTTTACAAAATTCCAGTTTGTTGGTCTTATTCCTGAAACTAGGAGCTCTGAAAGATCATGACTAATTCAGCTGCCTGTTTTAGAAATGTAGGATGTAGACGGTAAGACCCAGAAGGTTTGCCAGATTTCAGTCCCTTTCATTCCCTTTCATTCCAACGCTATGCTCCCTTTATAGATATGGTGCCACTCTGTTTCTTCCAGCATGATCTCGGGTACATTCTTCCAAAAGGAGTCCAGATCCCAGCTTGTTGGCATATAAGCAACATACATCAAAGTTGCTGGTGAACGCAGCAGGCCAGGCAGCATCTCTAGGAAGAGGTACAGTCGACGTTTCAAGCCGAGACCTTGAATTTCCAGCATCTGCAGAATTCCTGTTGTTGGCATATAAATGGCCTCTTTCAATGAATGTATCTGGCTGCACTGAGAATGGATTTGACATCAAATGTTTCTCCAGTTGGCAATCAGTGGTGAGTGGTGTGCTGCAGGGGTCAGTGCTGGGCCCACAACTGTTCACAATATACATTAACGATCTGGAAGAGGGGACTGAGTATAGTGCATCTACGTTTGCTGATGACACTAAATTGAGCAGAAAAGCAAATTGTGTAGGGGATACGGAGAATCTGCAGAGAGATATAGATAGGTTAAGTGAGTGGGTAAGGATCTGGCAGATGGAGTACGATGTTGGTAAATGCGAGGTCATCCACTTTGGAAGGAAAAATCGATGTTCAGATTATTTAGATGGTGAAAGATTGCAGCATGCTGTTGTGCAGAGGGACTTGGGAGTGCTTGTGCATGAATCACAAAAGGTTGATTTGCAGATGCAGCAGGCTATCAAGAAGGCAAATGGTATGTTGGCCATTGCTAGAGGGATTGAATTTCAGAGCAGGGAGGTTATGCTGCAACTGTTATAGGGTACTGGCGAGGCCGTGTGCAGTTCTGGTTTCCTTACATGAGGAAAGTTATACTGGCTTTGGAGGTGGTGCAGAGGAGGTTCACCAGGTTGATTCCAGAGATGAGGGGGTTAGACTAAGAGGAGAGATTGAGTCACACACATAAAAGTTGCTGGTGAATGCAGCAGGCCAGGCAGCATCTCTAGGAAGGGGTACAGTCGATGGTTCGGGCCGAGACCCTTCGAGCTAGTAAGAGATTTGAAAGTGGGAGAGGGAGGGGGAGATCCAAAATGATAGGAGAAGACAGGAGGGGGAGGGATGGAGCCAAGAGCTGGACAGTTGATTGGCAAAAGGGATATGAGAGGTCATGGGACAGGAGGCCGAGGGAGAAAGAAAAGGGGGAGGGGGGAAAAAGCCCAGAGGATGGGCAAGGGGTATAGTGAGAGGGACAGAGGGAGAAAAAGGAGAGAGGGTAAAAGAAAACAACAGGAATTCTGCAGATGCTGGAAATTCAAGCAACACACATAAAAGTTGCTGGTGAACGCAGCAGGCCAGGCAGCATCTCTAGGAAGAGGTGCAGTCGACATTTCAGGCCGAGACCCTTCGTCAGGACTAACTGAAGGGATTTGAAAGTTGGAGGGGGAGGGGGAGATCCAAAATGTTAGGAGAAGACAGGAGGGGGAGGGATGGAGCCAAGAGCTGGACAGGTGATAGGCAAAAGGGATACGAGAGGATCATGGGACAGGAGGTCCGGGAAGAAAGACAAGGGGGGGGAACCCAGAGGATGGGCAAGGGGTATATTCAGAGGGACAGAGAGAGAAAAAGGAGAGTGAGAGAAAGAATGTGTGTATAAAAATAAGTAACAGATGGGGTACGAGGAGGAGGTGGGGCATTAGCGGAAGTTAGAGAAGTTGATGTTCATGCCATCAGGTTGGAGGCTACCCAGACGGAATATAAGGTGTTGTTCCTCCAACCTGAGTGTGGCTTCATCTTTACAGTAGAGGAGGCCGTGGATAGACATGTCAGAATGGGAATGGGATGTGGAATTAAAGTGTGTGGCCACTGGGAGATACCGCTTTCTCTGGCAGACAGAGCGTAGGTGTTCAGCAAAGCGGTCTCCCAGTCTGCGTCGGGTCTCGCCAATATATAAAAGGCCACATCGGGAGCACCGGACGCAGTATATCACCCCAGTCGACTCACAGGTGAAGTGTTGCCTCACCTGGAAGGACTGTTTGGGGCCCTGAATGGTGGTAAGGGAGGAAGTGTAAGGGCATGTGTAGCACTTGTTCCGCTTACACGGCTAAGTACCAGGAGAGAGATCAGTGGGGAGGAATAGGGGGGACGAATGGACAAGGGAGTTGCGTAGGGAGCGATCCCTGCGGAATGCAGAGAGAGCGGGGGAGGGAAAGATGTGCTTAGTGGTGGGATCCCGTTGGAGGTGGCGGAAGTTACGGAGAATAATATGTTGGACCCGGAGGCTGGTGGGGTGGTAGGTGAGGACCAGGGGAACCCTATTCCTAGTGGGGTGGTGGGAGGATGGAGTGAGAGCAGATGTACGTGAAATGGGGGAGATGCGTTTAAGAGCAGAGTTGGTAGTGGAGGAAGGGAAGCCCCTTTCTTTAAAAAAGGAAGACATCTCCCTTGTCCTAGAATGAAATTCTCATCCTGAGAGCAGATGCGGTGGAGACGGAGGAATTGCGAGAAGGGGATGGCGTTTTTGCAAGAGACAGGTTGAGAAAAGGAATAGTCCAGATAGCTGTGAGAGTCAGTAGGTTTATAGTAGACATCAGTGGATAAGCTGTCTCTAGAGACAGAGACAGAAAGATCTAGAAAGGGGAGGGAGGTGTCGGAAATGGACCAGGTAAACTTGAGGGCAGGGTGAAAGTTAGAGGCAAAGTTAATGAAGTCAATGAGCTCTGCATGCGTGCAGGAAGCAGCGCCAATGCAGTCGTCGATGTAGCGAAGGAAAAGTGGGGGACAGATACCAGAATAGGCACGGAACATAGATTGTTGCACAAAGCCAACAAAAAGGCAGGCATAGCTAGGACCCATATGGGTGCCCATAGCTACACCTTTAGTTTGGAGGAAGTGGGAGGAGCCAAAGGAGAAATTATTAGGAGTAAGGACTAATTCCGCTAGACGGAGCAGAGTGGTGGTAGAGGGGAACTGATTAGGTCTGGAATCCAAAAAGAAGCGTAGAGCTTTGAGACCTTCCTGATGGGGGATGGAAGTATATAGGGACTGGACATCCATGGTGAAAATAAAGCGGTGGGGGCCAGGGAACTTAAAATCATCGAAAAGTTCAAGAGCGTGAGAAGTGTCACGAGCATAGATAGGAAGGGATTGAACAAGGGGTGATAAAACCGTGTCGAGATATGCAGAAACGAGTTCGGTGGGGCAGGAGCAAGCTGAGACAATAGGTCGGCTAGGACAGGCAGGTTTGTGGATCTTGGGTAGGAGGTAGAAACGGGAAGTGCGAGGTGTGAGAATTATAAGGTTGGTAGCAGTGGATGGGAGATCCCCTGAGCGGATAAAGTCAGTGATGGTGTGGGAGACAATGGCCTGGTGCTCCTTAGTGGGGTCATGATCGAGGGATAAATAAGAGGAGGTATCCACGAGTTGTCACTGTGCCTCGGCAAGGTAGAGGACAGTACGCCAGACTACAACAGCACCCCCCTTATCAGCGGGTTTAATAATAAGGTTAGGATTAGTGCGGAGGGAGTGGAGAGCAGAGCGTTCCGAAGGAGTGAGGTTGGAATGGGGACAAGGTGCGGTGAAGTCGAGACGGTTGATGTCCCGTCGGCAGTTAGCGATAAAGAGAACCAGAGCAGGCAGAAGACCAGAGCGGGGTGTCCATGAAGAAGAGGAGGGTTGAAGACGGGAGAAGGGGTCATCGGTGGGGGTGGAAGAGTCCTTGCCGAAGAAGTAGGCTCGGAGACGGAGACGGCGGAAGAAAAATTCCGCATCATGGAACACGGAACTCGCTGAGGTGTGGGCGAAGGGGGACAAAGGTGAGGTCCTTACTGAGGACAGAGCACTCTGCCTCCGACAGTTGAAGGTCGGAGGGGATGGTAAAGACCTGGCACGGATGAGAGCTGGGATCGGAGGGGGAGGCTGGGGGTGTCAGTGGAGAGGGGAGGGTTGGGGTGAGAGGAAGATGGAGCCTCTGAGGACCCAGGAGCTGACGGTGGGATCTGAAGGAGATGGGATTGCAGAGTATTGGTGGGGGAAGGGGAGACAGGAGTCACAATAGCAGCATATAAAGACCCGGCCTGGTGTTCAAAGCTGGAATCTTGAGAGCTCGGATCAGAGGGGGGAGGGGGGAGGCTGGGGGTGTCAGTGGAGAGGGGAGGGTTGGGGTGAGAGGAAGAT
This sequence comes from Mobula hypostoma, assembly GCF_963921235.1. Classification (NCBI taxonomy): domain Eukaryota; kingdom Metazoa; phylum Chordata; class Chondrichthyes; order Myliobatiformes; family Myliobatidae; genus Mobula; species Mobula hypostoma. The sequence goes on from NC_086103.1 coordinate 139,941,995, forward strand.
GGAGCCTCTGAGGGCCCAGGAGCTGACGGTGGGATCTGAGGGAGACGGAGTTGCAGAGTGGTGGTGGGGGAAGGGGAGACGGGAGTCACAATAGCAGCATATAAAGACCCGGCCTGGAGTTCAAGGCTGGAGTCGCAGTTCACATAAAGACCCGGCCTGGAGTTCAAGGTAAAAGAATGTATGTATATAAATAAATAACAGATGGGGTACGAGGGGGAGGTGGGGCATTAGCAGAAGTTTGAGGAGTCAATGTTAGTGCCATCAGGTTGGAGGCTACCCAGACGGAATATAAGGTGTCGTTCCTCCAACTTGAGTGTGGCTTCATCTTTACAGTAGAGGAGGCCGTGGATAGACATATCAGAATGGGAATGGGACGTGGAATTAAAATGTGTGGCCACTGGGAGATCCTGCTTTCTCTGGCGGACAGAGCATAGGTCTTCAGCGAAACGATCTCCCAGTCTGCATTGGGTCTCACCAATATATAGAAGGCCACATCGGGAGCACCGGACGCAGTATATCACCCCAGCCGACTCACAGGTGAAGTGTTGCCTCACCTGGAAGGACTGTTTGGGGCCCTGAATGGTGGTAAGGGAGGAAGTGTTCCTGCTTTCTCTGGTGGACAGAGTGTAGGTGTTCAGCGAAACTCTCACTCTACCCCTTGCCCATCCTCTGGGTTCCCCTCTCCCCCTTTTCTTTCTTCCTGGGCCTCCTGTCCCATGATTCTCTCATATCCCTTTTGCCAATCAACTGTCCAGCTCTTGACTCCATCCCTCCCCCTCCTGTCTTCTCCTATCATTTCGGATCTCCCCCTCCCCCTCCCACTTTCAAATCTCTTACTAGCTCTTCTTTCAGTTAGTCCTGACGAAGGGCCTCGGCCTGAAACGTCGACTGTACCTCTTCCTAGAGATGCTGCCTGGCGTTCACCAGCAAATTTTATTTGTGTTGCTTGAAATTCCAGCATCTGCAGATTTCCTCGTGTTTGAGAGATTGAGTCACCTGGGACTGTACTCACTGGAATTCAGAAGGATAGATAAGATACAGGAAGGAAAGTTGTTTCCACTGGTAGGTGAAACTAGAACTATGGGACATACTCTCAAGATTCAGGAGAGTTAATTTAGGATGGAGATGAGGAGAAACTGCTTTTCCCAGCGAGTGGTGAATCTGTGGAATTCTCTTCCCAATGAGGCAGTGGAGGCTACCTCGGTAAATGTATTTAAGACCAGGTTGGATATGTTTTTGCATAGTAGGGGAACTAAGGGTTACAGGGAAAAGGCAGGTAGGTGGAGATGAGTCCTTGATGAGATCAGCCATGATCTTACTGAATGGCGGAGCAGACTCGATGGGCCAGATGGCCCACTCTTGCTCCTACTTCTTAAGTTCTTAGGTTCTTCGTTACTATGTCTGATGGTTTTGAAAGCACAAACACAAAATGCTGGAGAAACTCAGCAAGTCAGGCAGCATCTATGGGCATAAATAAACAGTCGACGCTGTAGTACTCTTCACTTTTTGACTCTCTCTGACGATTATAGCCCTGTATTATCCTAATATTATGTGATACCACTCTCTGAGATAGTGTATTCTGAAGCGAAATGCAATATTTTTAATGTCATAATCAAATGATTTAACTCATCAAAATCCAGAATTGGAGATTACTGGTCCAAATAGTTAAACTCTTCATTAGATTAACTCAGTCATTCAGGAGCCTGCAGGTGACATGATTAGTGCTAATCTATTTTACTTCTGTGCAGCAGATTGCTGAGACAGCTTGTTATAAGGTGATGTCAAGAGCCTTATTTTATAAGACACTAATTATTCAGGTTTATGTAACAACTCAAGCAAATTTTGTTTGTTAGTTTTCACAATGAGGTGACAACCTGTTGGAGCAGGACAATTATTGTCAGCATTGCAATAAATGAACATTTCTCCCTATGATAGTGAGCTGTATTAAAAAGTCATTCCAATACACTTTTTTTCCTCCCTGGATTCAGGAGCCTCTAATAATTGTTGTTGTTGATTTTCAAGTTCCCATTTGAAAGAATAACATCTGTAAAGTATCGGTAGTGCAATTTATCAAGACACCTGATTTTATTCAGCCTGCAGGGCTGTTTATTACAGACTACATTTTTTTTAATGAGTACAGCAGGTTTAATTGACTTTATTAGGGTGCACTGAGATGATGTGCATTTGGAAGCAATAATTAAACTTGAACATGAAAACTTTTAAATACAATAGAAAATTTTGAAGAATAATTTCGGTCAAATTTAAGATAACTAGTAATGAGGAATATAGCAGCTTGTCTTGCAGGAATATTTCTGAATCGTTTATGAAATGAGTTCTGCTTTTCCGTACTTCATCTCTCCACCCACCGATAGAAGCCATTTTCAGTTTTCCAGGATCGTGGGGACAGGAGAGGTGATCGAGCCCTCTAGTCATTTATTTGGATCTTCTATACCCCAACTTCATTTTTAATACTTGGCCCTTGAAACACCCATGTGCAAAGGTTTTTAATCTCAGTTAGAAAATGAATTTACTCAGTGTTTACATATTATATAGTAGTAATGATATTTCTATTGGATATGTAATGCATCCTTAAGTTTATAATTTTATTCATGATTGTTTTGTGATTTTATTTGCAGATACCTGATGGGATGGCTAGATAGTATTCTGGTCATCTTTATGCAGCCATTCCTTTTTTACATCACTTACTTCTGCTACCTGTCCCACACCTCTCCCACAGCACTCCACTCTCATTATTCCCAATATCCTTTACTCCTCCGCTCCGCATTGACAAATGCAGTGCTGTGCAAAAGTCTAAGGGAACCTTAGCTATGCCCAAGATCTTTGCACAGTACTGTGTTTTCCATTAATTCTGTTCATTGCATGTGTGCGATCACTTAGAATTTTCTGTGGTGCACAGGGACTTGCATATCGCCTGGGAACCTTCCCAGTGCCTTATGGATATTTCCATTTGTGTCATGTCAGTGCTTTAAAAAAAATTAGGATCTCAGAGGTTTTCAGATTTTGGAATTTCAGATAAGGGTTGCTCAACCTGTATTTGCTTTGAGATTACAATTGTATCAAATGAATTTCTTAATTGATTGTTCCTCTGATATTGTGCTGGTACAAAGAGGGTTGCCTCCTGTAGTGCACTAGGGAGAAAACAGATGTAACAAGGTTCCACCTCATCCTCAATATATTGACTACTTCAGCTCCTTTATCAATGAATATGTAATGATGAAATTTAATTAGAACGAACCAATAAGTTGTTAGAAAACTTTGCAAAGTTGGAACAGAGTCCATTTTCTTGTTAATCAAGTGGTGTGACTGAAATTAATTTTCTGTGCATAATCTAGATACAACTAGTCCCCACACACTGCATTTTTATTTGAAGAATTTGCTTCATTTTAATTTGAAGTGCCACTAGTTTGTGTTTCCTCAGCTCTTGAGATGTTTTCTAAATTGGGTCTGCAGTAAAGTTGACTGTTTGCTTTCAGTAATGTGCTTTACCCACCTCTCATTGACTGATGTTATGTTGTCAATGAATGTTCTGTATTCAAGTAATGAGCAAAATGAAATGAAATATTATCATTTAACTAAACTTGCAGTTGCAGAAAATGAATAATTTATTACATTACTTAAATTGGGTCAGGTCGTGTTACTGAATAAGTTATTTACACTTTCTTATGTTTGAAGATTAATTTTGCAACGAGAAATTTAATTGAATGTGGAAGATAGATTGAATTAATATATAATGTGTGTGTTTTCTGTTGTGGAGCAAGAAATAAATAACTTTTATCTGAAATGTAGCGATCTTAGCTTGGACATACAGTACGTACTATGAGAAATCAGTGAAGAATGAATTAACAATTAATTTGAATGAAGATAAAATAATAGGTCAGTGGGAAGACACATTTAATGTCAGAGAAATGTATACGATATACATCCTGAAATTCTTTTTCTTCGCAAACATCCACAAAAACAGAGAAGTGCCCCAAAGAATGAATGACAGTTTAAACGTTAGAACCTGGACTTCTGGCTGGCAGCCACATGGAGTAGTCGCAGAGAACCGGCGCTCCTTTCTAATTTTTTATTCCACACTCCTTCTTCCCCCTTTTCTCATACTAAGCTGATGGACTTTTTGCTCTTCCCCCTGCCTGCAACTATGCTCGTTTCACAACGACCTCAAAGAGTACTAAATCTGGGAAAAAAGATGATTCGGCGGCCTGTGACTATGCTTGCTTCACAGTGACCTCAGAGTACTAAATCCGAGAAAAAAGACGATTTGGCGGCTGGCTTGACAGTTGAAGCTATCTCCACGCTGCTAAACCAACACCGTGAGGCGTTAGCTGCCGAATTTAAATCTTTTTTCAGTCTGCTGGAAACGAAACTCTACCAAATCCAATGCAAAGTGGAGGACCACGGCCAACGCCTACCCTCTCTCGAGCTCGCTACGGACGACCTGAACCAGCGCGTCAGTGAGCTGGAAAACATCTGCTCCAGCTTACGTGAAAACAATATCAAGCTAATGGCTAAAGTTACTGACCTGGAGGGCCAGAGCAGACGGCAGAACCTATGCATCCTGGGCCTGCCGGAATCTATTGAAGGCGGGCGTCCTATTGAATTTTTTCCAGTCTGCTTTGTGAGATCTTTGGGAAGGAGATGCTCCCATCCCACCTTTCATTAGCAGCTAAACCAGCCCCAGGACAGAGACCGTGCCCGGTCATTCTTCGCCTGCACTACTACCAGATTAAAGATCTCCTGGTTAGAGAGGCCTGGCGGAGAGGAAACTAGAATACTGCGGCCAGCAGATTCGGGTTGTAAAGGACGACTCTCCCGAAGTTTTAAGCCTGTGAGCCGAGTACAGAGAAATAATGATGGAGCTATACAACGGAGAACTCAGGCCTTCTCTACTATACCCTGCACGGCTCCGTATCACACTTCCCAGCAGTGACAAGAGGTGGCTATGCTCGGTAGATGAAGCATGGAAATGCATCGACAGCCTCCCCACTACACCTTCTTTTCTCCCATACCTTCTGCAGATAACGTTAGCAATACTTGGATAGCGAGATCTGGTCTGGCTTGGCCGGGTTAGGTACTGACTACCACGATAGTGGAACAATATTCATTCAGACTGCTCTCTCTCTCTCGAGAGAGAGAGAGTATTTCCTTTTACCTTCAATTCAGTGAACTCTACAACCTTTCGTGGGAAGAACACTGGGCTAAGGCTGTTTATTTTTTACTTTTTTCTTCAAATATTAGTTTATATTTCTGTTTTGTGGTTCATTTTTCAGAGCCATGTTTAATAAACTTTGGGGGAATTGTTTTGTCTCTCACTAAGCACAATGTCAGTTTAGGAGTGTTGAATGCTTACTGTTTCCTTTAAATATCAATAACGGAGTTGAAGGTGATGCTACGAGTGACAGGAAATTGTATTGTTGGATGATCATTGTTCTTACCAGCTTGCTGCTGTGCTCTCTGGCAGCTGTCTTGTTGTGAGTTGGGGCGGGGGGGTGGGGGGAGGGTACTCCAATGCCGGTATTGTTTTAAGAAGCCTTGGAAGTTCTTGTTATACAGGATTTATTTCTGACCTGTTTCTCTTTGTTTTACATTTTTACCTCAGAGCTGAAACCCAAAATCTTGACACTGCTTATGTCTATCAACTTGTATCTCTTTTAAAGGAGAATGGTTAGTCCGTTAAATTTTGTGAGCTGGAATGTCAAGGGGCTGAATCACCCTGTTAAAAGAAGGAAGGTGTTCTCACATCTCAAACAGTTTAATACAGTGATTGCATTTCTACAAGAAACATACATTTGCATTTCTGACAATTCCTGTCTTATGTCACGATGGGCGGGGCAGCACTTCCACTCCACTTTTCAGGCTAAGGGTGGGGGGGGGGCTCAATTCAATTCTCATAAATCAAAACGTTCCCTTTGAGCTCCACAATACAATATCAGATACAATCTCAGGGAAATTATATAATACACTGGTAGCGTTGGCTAACATATATGCTCCTAACTCGGATGATGTGGACTTCTTTGAACATTTTTTTTCTGTGCTACCTGATCTGAGTTCATACTCTCTCATAGCTCTCTCATACTAGATGAAGCCTTCAACTGTTGGTTAGATCCAGTGCTGGATTGATCGTCTCCTATTCCCAGAGTACTAAGCAAATCTGCCTCATTAATTCAGTCCTTCCTCTCCAACTATGGCATCTCTGATGTATGGCACTTTCTCCACCCAATAAGAGAGAATATTCTTTCTTCTCACATGCCCATCACACCTTTTCTAGAATTGACTACTTTCTAATTGATAACCAGCTGACTCCATCAGTCCGTTCCTGTGTTTATCAGAGTATAGTGATATCAGACCACGCTCCAGTTGTCCTGTCTATAATTTTTCCTGGCCTTCCTCAAATAAATAAGCATTGGCGTTTTAATTCGACCTTACTGTCAGATAATGATTTTGTAAAATTTATGGAGAACCAGATAATCTTTTTCCTTAATACCAATACGTCACCTGAAACCTCAAGCCTGGTTGTTTGGGACGCTTTGAAAGCATACCTCAGTAGTCAAATAATTTCCTACACTGCTAGCATGAAAAGAAAGACCCATAAAGAACGACTAGATCTGGCCAATCAAATTAAAGAAATAGACCAACAATATGCTCAAATTAGAAATCTGGAGCTGTACAAAAAACGAGTGGAACTTCAAACTAAATTTGATCTTATTTCCACTCACCCAATTGAACGCCTACTTTTGAAGAGCAAAAGCCAGTTCTATATCCATGGCAACAAATTTTTAGCCAACCAATTAAAGGGCCTCAAAGCCAAACAACACACTACAAAAATTCGAATGGAAAATGGAAGCATCACCTCGAATCATTCTGAAATCAACGACACATTCAGGAATTTTTACACCCGACTTTACATTTCTGAATCCCCAAGTGATAACATTTCGGTGGGGAATTTTTTAAACAGCTTAAAAATCCCCACACTTTCTCCTGATCTCAAAATGAGACTGAATGAGCCCAATATCTTTAGAGGAAATATCCTCAGCCATCTCGCTACAGCAGACTGGTAAATCTCCAGGACCTGACGGGTTCCCTGTAGAATTCTTTAAATCATTTTCATCACTGCTCTTACCTCAACTAACCTTGGTTCTGTCTGATTCACTTAAACAAGGTAAACTGCCAGCATCATTTATGAGGCATGCACCACTCTTCTAGCGAAGAGAGGCAAAGATCCAACAGAGTGCTCCTCATACAGGCCAATCTCTCCTTAAATGTTGATGTCAAAATCTTAGCTAAAGTTTTGACCCGTAGACTGGAGAACATCCTACCCTCAATTATTTCTGAAGACCAAACCGGTTTTTGTCAAAAACTGCCTCCACTTTTTTAACATATGCCGTCTATTAAATATTTTATATTCCCCTTCAGTTGGGATCCCTGAATGTGTCATCTCCTTAGACGTAGGTAAAGCATTCAACCGTGTGGAATGGAATTACCTCTTTGCTGTTTTAGAAAAAATAGATTTTGGACCAAGTTTTATCACAAAGATTAAACTGTTATATCCGTGTCCCACCGCCTCTGTTTTGACCAACTCTCAGTAATCCCAACCTTTCAACCTCAAACGTGGAACCTGCCAATGGTGCCTTGGCCATAGAGCCACTGGCGATTGCGTTCCGCAGTTGTGCGGATCTGACGGGGATTTGGAGGGAAGCAGTTGAGCACAAAGTCTCCCTTTATGCTGATGATCTTTTACTTTTTATATCAAACCCGATCACCTCATTACCCCCATGTTTTCACTCTTTAACAAATTTAGCCAGTTTTCAGGATACAAACTTAATTTACACAAGAGCGAACTTTCTCCAGTAAATGGAGAAGCACAGGCGTCAGAGTTCCATAACCTCCCTTTTGAGGCAGTGAATAACAAATTTACTTACCTCAGCGTCACAGTAACAAGGAAACATTGAGTGTCTTTTTGGAGAAAATGTCATTAATTTGTTAAATCATGCAAAACAGAACCTAGCACAGTGGTCACCCCTGTCCATGTCCCTGATGGGCCGAATCAATGTTGTCAAAATGAACATCCTTCCTGAATTCTTATACCTTTTTCAATCCATACCACTTTCATTCCTAAAGCCTTCTTTGACTAGCTAGACTCAGTCATATCGTCCTACTTATGGAAGGGCAAGCGTCCCCGAGTGAATAAAGTCCATCTTCAAGAATCTAAAAGTGTTGGGGGCATGGCTTTGCCCAATTTGTGCTTATATTACTGGGCAGCTAATATACACTGTCTCATCTTTTGGGCTCATTTTTATAACCAATCTGACTGCTCAATATGGGTGGCAATGGAGCTGAACTCCATTAAGAATTTCTTTATCTCCGCACTTCTTGGATCAGCACTCCCTTTTCTTAAGCCTAAACCAATTGTTAATCCTGTTATCAGGCACACCTTGAGGGTATGGGGTCCGTTCAGAAAGCGTCTCCATGACTTCTCTCTTTCAAGTCCTATGTAATCATCTCTTCCAGCCTTCTGTACATGATTCAACATTTCAACACTGGTATAGAAAGGGCATCAGGCGCTTTAATGATCTTTTTATAGACAACTGTTTTGCATCATTTGAACAACCGTCTGCAAAGTTTAACCTATCCAACACCCATTTCTTCAGATAGTTGCAAATTAGACATTCTAGGAGCCCTTTGATATCAAATTTCCCTGAGGCACCCGACACAAACATTGTTGATATGTTTTTCTGCATGAATCCATTGCGCAAAGGTCTAATATCTACTTTTTGCAACAAGCTAGCGGTCCTGAGGCGAGCCCCATTTGACAAAATTAAAACTGCCTGGGAGCAAGATTTAAATTTCTCACTGTCAGATGATGTATGGGATTCAGTTCTTAAGTTAGCTAACTCAACCTCTTTATGTGCCTGCCACTGCTTGTTACAGTTCAAGGTTGTACACAGGGCCCATATGTCTAAAACTAAATTATCTCACATGTACCCAGATGTTAATGCCTGCTGTGACAAATTCCCTTATTCAAATGTACTGGACATGCCCTAGCTCGGAAAAATACTGGAAAGATGTTTTCCAAACTCTATCCCAAATACTTAATTATAATTTGGAACCTAATCCTTTGATTGCTCTTTTCAGCACCTCTGGAAAGGGGGACACGCACTTAAGTCCGACCAAATGTCGCACACTGTCTTTGGCCTCTCTCTTGGCCAGGCGCGCAGTCTTGCTCGGGTGGAGGGATGCTGTCCCGCGCACCCACACTCAGTAGCTCAAGGACATCATGTCTAGTCTACACCTTGAGAAGATCCATTATTCAATTCTCAATTTGGACATAAGGTTCCAAAAGGTGTGGGGACCCTTTCTTGAATATTTTCAGAATTCCCAGCCAAGCTAAAGGTCCATCCTTTCTTCCTTTCCTCTGCACATAAATCTCTGACTTTCAGCATTTCCCAGTAAAATTCTACGGACCTAGACTTGTAAACATACAATAGTTTATGTATTAGGAAAATACACCTTCTCTATACCAATGCAGCTCTGTGGGGACAAAGGTTCTGTTTAATCCTTTCTGCTAATGCAGTGATGACTTGGAGATGGGAATTGGGAGGAGTGGGTTGGGGCAGGGAGGCAACTAAAGCATGATTGTACTATGGGTGCATCTCTTTCATAGATGTAAATTGTACATTTAATACATTTGTTATGAACTGCACAAACCTTTATACCATGCTCTCTTTATTTAAAAAACCAATAAAAATATTTGAAATAAAAAAATGTTAGAACCCCAAAGACCCTCCCCCAGTTCCCCCTCCCATGAACAAGCAGCAGCAGGGCAATGACCCCCCCCTTCACCTCCCACTAGCAAAAAAGCATCAGCACCCTCCACCAAGCACTCAAGCGTGCAGCAAAGCATCAATAAAGACACAGACTTGCAGTACCCCAAAAACTACTTGTTCACCTGGTGATTCGATATACCACAGACTCTCTCTCTCCCAAATAAGGGAAAAAGAGGTGTCCTTATTTCATAGCGAGAGGGGAGACATAACAAAGAATTTGCTGATTTATGATGTTACAACTGTTGCATCGCTTTCTGGGCACACAACCCCCGGCAGCTAACCCACTACTCCCAGTGTTCTGTGTTCTCCCGCGACGCTTCAGTCAGGGGCACCGGCCTAGAATCAGCATGTCTCCAGAGCCACGAAAATCTGGAACCCTGAAGGCGCACTCACCTTCCAGGCTGCGTCCTTGGGATATCAAAAAGCGGCCGGTCTTGAGGGCCTGAGAATGGGTCCCATTCCCACAAAGAATTGAAGTTAGAGTAACTTCAGGTCAGGGTCTTCAAAAGAACCTTGAAAAGGGAAAAAAAATACCAAAGATAGAAATAGTTGTTTCTGAAGATGCAAGCAAAAGAATTGCCACTTAGCGCCATCTTGACTTCACTTAATTGGCAGAAGCAACTTTAAGTAAGGTTAATTTTTTGTTTTAAAGTTGCATTTGTGATTTTTAGAAGAAGGTAGATCTATGGATAGGATAAAAAGAGACCAGAAAATAGCCTTGGACTGTATGACCCTCCATAAATACTGCTATAAGCCGATGTAATCCATTGTTGTCTTTTTAAATAGACTTTAATCCCATTAGAAGTCGATTCAGTAATGCTTCTTACAGCCAGCTTCTTTGCAATAAGTTCAGTAAGATAGTTGAATCAAAAACAAGAGAAAATCTGCAGGAGCTGGAAATCAAAGTAATGCACACATGAGGGTTCTTGGCAGAAACATTGACTGTTTACTCTTTCCCATAGATGCTGTCTGGCCTGCTGAATTCCTCCAGCATTTTGTCTCTATTACTGTCAGTAAGATAGTTCATACTTGTGGATTGTTTTTTACAGAAATTGTAGAGAAGGCAATTACCATTCACAGTTCCTACAAAGGAAATTGGACAAGAATCAAAGTATTTCAAGATATATGATTAAACATAGCACTTGGGTTGTTTCCGTCCCAGATTTCCTGCTCCCCTCAGTGACTTTGATAAACTGGATTCTCATGAGGTTACTTAGAGGTTTGTAGTCTGCTGAGGGCTAGATTTGTCACATTTAAGTCTGGCGATCCAGGTCTGTATAAGAAAACCAGGTATGATTTGGGGAGGACTACTTCAAGAGCCAAGAAACAATTCTGAGCGAGGTGGGAGGAGGCAACGGATGCATGTCAATTCTGGCAGGGTTTGCAAGACTTTACTTCCCACAAAGCGAAACCCAAAATCATGAATGGCAGTGATGCTTCACTACCAGACAAGCTCAACACTTTTTGTGCCCGCTTTGAAAGGGAGAATAAAGCCACAGCTATGAGGATCCCTGCAGCATCCAATGACCTTGTGCTTCTTGTCTTGGACCTGCGTCAGGCTGCCTTTCAAGAGGGTGAAGCCTTGCAAGGCAACTGGGCCTGATGGAGTACCTGGTAAGGCTCTGAAAACCTGTGCCAACCAACTGGCAGGAGTATCAAAAACATTTTCAGTCTCTCACTGCTACCATTGGAAGTTCCCACCTGCTTCAAAAGAGCAACAATTATACCAGTGCCCAAGAACAGCAGTGTGAGCTGCCTCAACGACTATTGCTAGCGATTCTATGGCTAGAATCAACACCTATCTTGGGAAGGACCTGGACCCACTGCAGCTTGCCTAGCGCCACAATAGGTCTATGGCGGATGCGATCTCAATGGCTGTCCATGCAGCCTTGGATCACCTGGACTTTGCAAATACCTATGTCAGGATGCTGTTTATTGACTATAGCTCAGCATTTAACACCATCATTCCTACAGTCCTGATTGAAAAGCCTCTAGGCCTCTGTACCGCCCTCTGCAAATGGATGCTTGACTTCCTAACAAGAAGACCACAATCTTTGCAGATTGGAAATAACACCTCCACCTTGCTGACAACTAACACTGGTGCTCCACAGGAATGTGTGCTGAGCCCACTGCTCTACTCTCTCTACAGCTATAACTGTGTGGCTAGGCATAACTCAAACAGCATCTATAAATTTGCTGATGACACAACCATTGTTGGAAGAATTTCAGATGGAGATGAGAGGGTGTACAGGAACGCGATATACCAGTGAGTGGAGTGGTGTCGCAGCAACAACCTCGCACTCAACGTCAGTAAGACCAAAGAGCTGATTGTGGTCTTCAGTGAGGGAACACGAAGCAATCCTCATAGAGGGATCTGAAATGGAGAGAGTGAGCAATTTCAAGTCCCTGGGTGTCAATATCTCTGAGGACCTAACCTGGACATAAAATATTGTTGCAGCTATAAAGAAGGCAAAAACCCTGTGGGGGAAAAAAGCGGCTATATTTCATTAGGAGTTTGAGGAGATTTGGTTTGTCAACTAAAACACTTGAAAGCTACAAATGTATGCTGGAGAGCATTCTGACTGGCTGAATCACTGTCTGGTATGGAGGGGCTACTGCACAGGATCAAAGTAAGCTGCAGAAACTTGTAAAATTAGTCAGCTCCATCATGGGTACCAGCCTTGTTGTATTTAAGACATCTTCAAGGACCAGTGCCTTAGGAAGGCAGAGCCCGTCACTAAGGGCCCCTACAACCCAGACATGCCCTCTTCTCATTTTTAGCATCAGGAAGGAGGTGCAGAAGCTTGAAAGCACACACTCAGCAATTCAGGAACACGACCTCTCTACTTTTTTCTTTTATTTGCACTATTTACTGTAACTTAACAATTTATTACTTATATGTATGTGTATGTATAGATTTTTTTTCTCTATATTTATTTGTCATGTTTTTCATTGTACTGCTGCCGTAAAGTTAACAAATTTCAGGACATACGCCGGCGATGTTAACTCTGGTATTTGTAAGAAAGCAGGTATAATTTTGTAGTACTTAACCATTAGAAACTCATCAAAGATTTCAAATGAGAGTGGAGTTTTAGCTTCATGACAGGTCTTAATACAGGCCTGTCCTTCTGTACTAAAATTAACTTCTAAAAGTTTCTTCAGAATTTAATATTGGGGATTTTGAAAAAGCTGAATGGAAATTAGTTTTTGGTTTTTTTTGGGGTCTTATTTTCTTCTTTTTATCCCATCATACTTTCCTCATATTTTGCTTTTTTTTTTGGCGATTTGGCTTTAAATTAACTAATTTAACTTGTTTAGGTCATAGAGTTCCCTGGAGCACAGTGGTAGTTCATTGGTTGAATGGGGGCAGTGAGCAGTCTCTATTTCACAAGTGGTATTGGAGAAAAGTATCTCAATTTGTCACCCTTCAGAATTCACAAGATTTTAGATTGGATCCAACTGGTTTAAAAGTGGCAATTATAATCCTGTTCAAGAAAAAGGAAGAACAAAGGTCAGTTAGTTTGACATCAATAGTCAAGGAATATGGGGAGAAGGCAGGAAAAGGGTACTGATTGTGAATGATCAGCCATGATCACAGTGAATGGCGGTGCTGGCTCGAGGGGCTGAATGGCCTACTCCTGCACCTATTGTCTATCTATTGTCTATAATAGTAATTTATTATTAGAATTGAGAAACAGAATACTTTGTAAATCATATTAATACAGTAGATTCCTGTTAATTGGGCCACTGGTCAATCATGGCTACCGCTTATTTGGGACAACTCTTGAAGTTCAAAGAGTGAGTGTAATTATTCATATTTTGCCAATGAAATATTCTGGTTATGTAAAGAAGCTACAAGGGGGATAGAGACATGACTGGGCTAGGTCATGGCATTTGAAATACATATAGAAACAGCAACTAAAAATGTGTATAAAATGTAAACAGTGAGGAGTTGAGAAATGCTAGTATACTGAAGTCTCACTCTCTGCCCCCCCTACCCCACGCCCCCCCGCCACGCACCCCCTACCACACCCCCTCGCCCACACACCCCCTTGACCTCACCCCACCACACCCTCCTCTGCCACACCCCATCTACCTCTCTACCCCCAGCCCTTAACCCCCTCTACAGCACTACCCTCTACCCCATTAGTCCTTACCTCCCTCTACAACCCTACCCCCTACCCCATCCCTCCTCTCTCCCTCTCTCCCCTCCCCCTCTCCTTCCCCACTCCCTCCCCCTCCCACCACACCCCCTCACACCTCTCCCCCCTGCACCCTGACCCTGAAGCATCGACTGTACTTTTTTCCATAGATGCTGCCTGACCTGCTGAGTTCCTCCAGCATTTTGAGTGTATTACTCTAATATTCCTTTCACACTAAGCAGCTAACCTCTCTCTTGTATTGATAGTTACAGGAACATAATTATCTGTTCAGTGGTTGACCACCTGCCAACATGGAATTTTATATTCCATGAGCAAAAGATTTAGTAGAGCTGTTTTATTAAAACTGTGGTTCCAATACTTTTTAATACTGTTTGCTTACTGCATTTGCCAAGGATCTATTCTGCACAATGCTAAACTTGCAATTAAATCTTTTATAAGTAGTAGTATAACCAAGGGCGATCAGTGGGTTAGAAAATCTGGTGTAAATTGTATTTACAATTTTTTGTTATAAACTCTAGACTGGCATTCTATGGGCCAGCGTTCTTTGAATCTGTAGTAAAGATTTGCACTGACTAATTCTAATTAAGGTTTAACTGGATTAGAGGGTTTAAACTATAAGGAGAGGTTAGGCAAAAATTGGTTGTTTGCTAGAGAGCTTTGGAGGCGAAGGGGAGACCTTACAGAAGTTTATAAGCTAATGACAGGCATAGATAGTGTGAACAGACAGAATCATTTTCCCAGGATAGAAATACCAAGAACTAGGGGACATGGATTTAAGGTAGGAGGCAGAAAGCTTGTTAACACAGAGAGTGTAGGTGCCTGGAATGGACTGAGCAGGGGAAAAGTAGAAGTAGTTACAGTAGTGATGCTTACGAGGTTGTTAGATAGACGTAGGAGTCTGCAGTGTATGAAGGGATATGGATCGTGTGCAGGCAGAAGAGAATTTGTTTAATTCAGCACATGTTGTAAGCCTAAGGACATGTTCCTGTGCTGTATTGCTCTATGTTCTTAACCAAGATGTAAATTTAGCTAGAATCTATTCTAACTTGTACTGAATTAACCTCCAAGTGCAACTTTTGCAATCACACCTGGCAGCGATTTTGACTTACAAAAGTTTCAGGTTACTGACGGTACTCAGAGCCCTTTCATAACCAGTGAATGACTGTTTTAAAAAAGAAGCAGTTCTCCTTTCGAGGATCAATTTCTACCATCCAGTATTTTCTCTGGTCTAGCACTAGACAAGTATCAAGGGTGCTGAACTAGAGAGCTTCAAACTGAAGTGGAATAGGTGTCTAAGTGTCTGGCTTACAGCTGGCAGTGAGAACACAGTGACGGTGCCACCATTAACAACTGAACTGCAGAAAAATGGAAAATATAGCTGAGTTGGAGGATGAGAGAATGGAACCAGACAGAAGAACCTGCAACTCACTGTGCTTTAAAGGAAAGAACTCATTTTCTTCTGAGCTCCTAGATTATTAATTGTCAGAAGGATTAGGCCAGAGCCACATTTAACTAAGAGTTGAAAACCTGATGAACGTAGACAGTAGCACGTGAAAATTTAGTTCTAAGGTCATGCACTATTCTGGTTGTGTGATCCAGCATGGCAACTCTACACTGTAAAACTGAACGCTAACTTTCAAATATTGCGATTTATTGTAGTGCAAGTATTAGCACAAAATTTTGTTAGCACATATATGTATGTCAGTTAACATAAACAGGTTTGCAGAGTTTAAAAAATATTCTGACTATTTAAGCGTAACTTTATATATTCATGAAAAATAATCATAATCGTCTGAATTTCCTGGCATACTGTTTTCTTTTCATATGCTAAGATTCAACACTGTAATTGAAGTGCTCAACCTAGAAGATATTTATAACATTCTTTGAATTTTTTTCTGTTTTTGAGAATGCCATTTTAATTTAGACTTTATTTCCAATATTTAAAAAGTTATGTTAAAATTAAATATGAATATATTGAGATCAAGTGCAATATTTTCTGTACAATCATTTTCTTCAGGGGGTAAAATTGTAATCCCAATATAAGGTATCATTGCAAGTTGATTAGTAATATTATGCAAAGCATGGTGCATTAATTTACCGGTTTAAAGAGTTGTGTCCAAACTCTTGGCTCTGCAGTGGGAAGGATTGAAATGATCAGTCATTGTTGAAGACAGTGTTGATGAAAACGAAGGTGGACAGACAAGAATTGGTGTGAGTTAGGATATAGATGTCAGAGTTGTGAAGAAAGTTGATGTTTATGGAGCTATTTGAAAAGTGAGCTTTTGAGTTTTATTGATTTCTTATCAGCTTGATTTTTATTTTCCTGTTCATTTGGAGTTCTATTATGTTTAAGGCAGAGAAAATCATATATTGAGACCTGTGTGTTCTCAGTACATAGGTTAAACCCATCAATCAGTAGAGTTTTGGAGGGGTAATTCCTGCACTGATGGTGCACTGATACTCCCTGGGATGCTGTACAGATAATGCTGCAAGATTTTGAAGTAGCATATGGCCTCTGCATCCAGCCTAGGGATCTCTGAATGAACAAGCACTACAGGAACCATTTCTGGGTAGTTAGCCCAGCCAAGATAAGCACAGGAGTGGTTCTCTTCAAGGAGCCTGTTGGCTCAGAGCTGTACAGCATCGAATCAGATCCTTCATCTTAATGCATCTTTGCCAACCATGATGCCTGTCTATACTAATCCTACTTGACTGCATTAATTCTAGTTACCTCTTAAATACTATTACTGTTCCCACCTCCTCCACCAACCTCTGGTAGCTCGTACTAGATACCAATTACAGACATCCCACTCTGCAAAAACTCATTTCAGGGAGGTAGCACCCCTGCCTCCCCGCAACCCCATATTCCCACCCCCCACCCCCCCGTCGACCTCCAAGGGTGTATGTAATACTTTGTTTAGTGATTTTGTCTAATCTGTAAACCAAGATGGGTATATGCAGCAAATGTGACATTAAAATATGTACTTATATTATCATGTTTATTCTATTACAACTTTAAGCAAGTCTACAGGGAGTTTGGCCTCATCACATAGGACATCAATAGCGTAGCTCCTTGGCAGCTAGCCAACTAGTTTAAATCAGGGGTCCCCAACCTGTTCTGCACCGCGCACCGGTTTAATATTGACAATATTCTTGCGGACTGGCGGACCCAGGGGGTGGGGTGGGTGGGTGTTAAACGCGACCGGAATATAGGTGATACGTCAACTATAAGTCACTTTTAAGTAGCTAATACACTCAAATTCGTTTCTAAAGGGGTTTATCTAACAAAATTAATATTAAACACACAGCGCATATTTTCCTCGCATGAATATAGTGATAAGTCAATTATAACAGTGGTCCCAAACCTCTGGGCCGCGAAGAATGCAGCGGTAGCCAGAACACACCCAGCACATCTTTAAGAAAAAAGCTGAAACAAACAAGCTAATTGATTAGGTGCCGCCTGGTACGTAAATGTTGGCCCAGATCATAGACAACGCAATCGACAATCGCCTCTGATCTGGGCTGACATTTACGTGCTGGGTGGCACCTGATTAATTAGCTTGTTTATTTCGGCTTTTTTCTTAAAGATGCACTGGGTGCATTCCGGCCACCGTTGTATTCTTCGCAGCTTGGAGGTTGGGGACCACTGAATTATAAGTCACTTATAAGTCAATAGCATCATAACATTTTAAGTAACGTTTGGATATTAAACACACAGCGCATATTTTCCTCATATGAGCATATAAAATCATTGCAACACACCAATATCACTGAATCAGTGGGAGCCCTGGGTTTGTTTCCCTGCAACAAGACGGTGCCATTGAGGGGTGATGGGAGACAGCGATACTCGAAGGGGGTTCCTCACGTCCAATCTATTCCGCAATTTAGTTTTCATTGCATTCATTGCAGAAAACTCCGCTTCGGTGAAATATGTTGGAAATGGAAGCAACGTTTTCAGTGCTTTCGTGGCTATCTCAGGATATTTAGCCTTGACTTTGATCCAGAATGCCAGCAGAGATATTATGTCAAACATACTTTTCAGCCCACTGTCCTCTGCAAGCTCGAGGAGTTGATCTTTTTCCTGCGCTGACATGGATGATTCACCAGAAACATTCACAAATGGGTCACGGACCTATTCTTTTGCACGTCTTGGGTCACTGATGACCTCGCGTGCGTTAAAATTCAACAGTGCGCGTGACAAGGAATGAGGAAAGGTGCAGCTGACTCATATTGCCAAATCATATTGTTTCCTCGCGGCCCAGTGGTTGGGGACCACTCTTAGCATGAAGAGAGACCAATCAGGATGCTCGCTCTCCCGCTCAAAAAATCTATTTCCGGGATATTGTATATAATTTCCGGGCGTCAGGGAGCCACTATCAATATGCGGGAGACTCCCAGAACTTCCGGGAGAGGTGGGATGTCTGCAATTACTGTGTGTGTGTGTGTGTGTGTGTGTGTGTGTGTGTGTGTTTGTTTTTTTTAACCTCTCAGGTGTCCTTTAACCTCTACCATCTCACCTTAAACCTATGACCCTAGTTTCCAACACCCCTAGTATGAGAAACAGACACCGATTATCTACCTGATCAAAGCCTCTCCTAATTTTAAATGCTTATCTTGTCAAGTCATTATTCCATTAACAAATCTGTATTCATGAGGATTTTTTTTAAGAATTGTGCATTTCGCTTTTTCATTTATAATTTGCATGTTATATCAGATGAGAATGGACAATTAAACTAAAATGGTTGGCATGGTAACCGTCCCCAAACTCATTCTAATATGTTGGTCCACGGCCGCCTCCACAGCAATGATGAGGCCGCTCTCAGGTTGGAAGAGCAACACCTCGTACTCTGTTTGGGCAGCCGCCAACCTGACAACGTGAACATCGCTTTCTCCAATTTCTGGTAATCTCTCCCCCTCCCCCTCCTCTCCTTTTCCAGTTCTCATTCTGCCTCCCTTTTTACCCTCCCCTCACCTGCCTATCTCCTCTGGTGCCCCCCTCCTTTTCTTTCTCCCATGATTCACTCTCCTCTCCTGTCAGAATCCTTCTTCAACTCCTGTACCTTTTCCACCTATTATCTCCATGCTTCTTACTTCATCCTCCTTCCCCCTACCTGTTTACCTTCCCCATCATTTGGCTTCACCTATCCCCTTCTAGCTTGTACTCCTTCCCCTCTCTCCAACTCCTTATTCTGGCTTCTTCCCCCTTCTTTTCCAGTCCCGATGAAGGGTCTTGGCCTGAAACGTTTGCTCTTTATTCCTCTCCATAAATGCTGCCTGATCTGCTGAGTTCGTCCAGCATTTTATGCATGTGTGTTTCCTCTAGGTGGGGCATCAGTTAGTGCAGCGCTATTGCAGTTCAGGGTGTCGGAGTTCAGAGTTTGATTCTAATGCGCTCTGTAAGAAGTTTGTACATCCTTCCCATGAGCACATAGGTTTCCTCCGGGTGCTCTGGTTTCCTTCCATACTCCAACGCGTACTGTTAGTGGGTTAATTGGTCATTGTAAACGATCCCGTGGTTAGGCTAGGGTTAAAAAGGTGGGTTGCTGGGCCAGAAGGGCTTGTTCTACACTGTATCTCTAAATAAATAAACATTTCCAGCATCTGCAGAATCTCATTTTACAGGCTTTAATGTTGAATTTTATTTTCTTGTCATTCTGTTACTCTTAAATTCTTAATACTGCTGCAGTATAGTTCTAAATGTTTGCTTTGAACAACATATTCGGCATGCAAGGTTGAATGTGTAAAATATGATCAGGAGCAAAGTACTAATTAATGAATTCAGTTTAGGAGATTGCAACAATAGTATTAGAGATCAGGGAGGTCAAGGTTATCTTCACTTTGGTGGATTTATTGGAAAAAGTTGTACTCTTTGAAGCAGACTTAATAAATATTGGTGATCACTCAGTGATAATGGGAAATGATGGATGATTTGGGCTGCTTTTTACAAGTGTTAACTATTTAAAATGCAAGAGATGAAGAAAGAGATTTTTCCAGTGTCGAAATGTACTCGCAAATGTGGGCAGATGTTGCTGTTGCAAGCCTGTTTTCCCCCCTTCCTGCATATTAATTAATTAAACCCTTTCCTGTAGCCTGGGGTCCACAGATAATGTGGGATCTTGGCTAATACTGGGATCAATAACCAGTGGGGTTTAACATTTGAGGAAGAAGCAGAGGCATAACCGAGAAGGCAGGTGAATTAGAGTTCACTCTGGTTCAGAGAGAGAAGTAAGCTTGGAATTGATTTAGGAATGGTGGAAAAGAAGAAAGCGGCTTTGCATTTGCTTTCAGAAGTCAATAAAACAGATTTACTGAGCTGTTCAAGTTTATTTCCTTCAATTAAAAATAAGTCAAAGTAGGTTTCATTTTTTTTCCGGGAAAATAATAAGATCACAGCCAACTCCTATGCAATTTATTTCATAGAATAGCAGAGCTTGTGTGTGGTGAATGCACAGTATTAGTTCAGACATGTAAAACTAGACCACAACTGGTAAGTGGTCACCGTATCGATAATAAATAAAATTATACAACTGGTAAGTGGTCACTGTATCGATAATAAATAAAACTATACAACTGGAAAGTAGTCAGTATATTGATAATAAATAAACCTATACAACTGGTAAGTGGTCACTGTATCGATAATAAATAAAACTATCAGGCCAATCTACCAAATCTGCCTAAATCCCATATGCCTTAATCTTCTACATCAGTCTAGCGTGAGAGACCTTGTTGAAAACTTTGCTACTAAAGTCCATTGCCTCATAAATCGTCTTCATTACCTTCCTCAAAAATCCTAACATGTCCTCCCTAACTTTCCCTAATAAGTCTATGCTATTCTTGATGTGTGTGGATTCTAGCCCTGGGAATCTTCTATAATTCCCTGCCACTGATGTAAGGTGCACCAGCCTATGATTGTCTCTATGCCAAGACAAAGTTGGCTGTTCTTTTGTCATCAAAAAGGGGTCTTTTAGCAGGAGGGAACTCATCGGGGAATCAGAAACGGCAAAAGAGGTCAAGACATGTCCTTGGCAATAGATTCATTAGAACAAAAGGATATCAGGGAAAGGGTAGAACCCAACAAGGGGCCAAAGACAATGATCAGGGTACTAAGTTAACACTCTACATTGGTTGAGCTAACTTTTTTTTTACTTACTTTTTTACTGTTTTACAATTAGCTGATCCTTTTCATATTTATACCTTTTTTTTTTAGGGAGCGTATACCGGAAGTCATGGGGGTAGTTTTAGTGCTTGCTTCTTTCTGGCGGGTCTGCTTTAGATTTTGCCTTGGGGTCTTGGGGCGGGGGGGTGGTGGGAGGGGCTTCACGTTTTAGTTTGTTTCTCTTTGGGCTATATACATTATTGAAGTACTGGTTACGTCCTTTTTCCCGGTATCTTTTGTATGTTCTGTTTCCTCTCCGGGTTTGTGGGTCGCGCCTATCGTCAATCCTCCTTGTTGTGGGTTGACCTTAGGATTTATGGAGTCTATTATTAATTTTGTCTCCTGGAATACTAATGGTCTTAATCATCCTATTAAAAGGAAAAAAGTTTTTAAAGTGTTCCGGAGACTTAAAGCACAAATTTTATTTTTACAAGAGACCCATGTACGGAGGGGGGACAGACTACTTTTTTTCAAATTCTGGAAGGGACAACAATTTCATTCGAACTCCAATGCTAAGATTCGAGGCGTCTCTATTTTTATAGATTCCTCAGTTACTTTTATACAACAGGGTATTATCTCTGATCCGAATGGTAGATTTTTATTGGTTAGTGGTTTACTATTTAATAAAAAAGTAGTTTTGATTAATGTTTATGCTCCTAATATGGATTGTCCGGAATTTTATAAATCATTGTTTGATCAGTTTCCGAATTTGAACGAGTTTTCATTGATTTGGGGCAGAGATCTTAATACCTGTTTGTCTCCAGCTTTGGACCGTTCGGCTCCTTTACGGACTTTACCTAATAAATCTGCAAATCTGATTAATTTTTTCCTTTCTGATTCTGGGTCGACGGACATTTGGCGTTTTCTGCATCCTCAGGAAAAAGATTTTTCCTTTTTTTCACATGTTCATCATTCCTATTCAAGAATTGATTATTTTTTCATTGATTCTCGTCTTATTCCTTCAGTGATTAAATGTGATTATGATTCTATAACCATTTCGGATCATGCTCCACTTAAGCTTTCTATTAAAATTATGGCCAATATACCAAATAATAGACAATGGCGTTTTAATTCGCTGTTGCTTCAGGACTCGGACTTTGTTAATTTTATGAATGAACAGATTGAGCTTTTTTTTACAATTAACCATACAGAAGATATTTCGGTTAACACTCTTTGGGACACTTTTAAAGCCTATATTCGGGGTCAGATTATTTCGTATTCTGTTGCTTTGAGGAAGAAACAGAAGCAGGAGGAGATGGCAATTGTGGACAAGATTAAAGAAATTGATAAGAAATATGTTATGGCTCCTTCTGAGGAGTTATACAAACAAAGAACTGAACTTCAAATGGAACACAGTTTACTACTCTCGTCCTCGATTGTAAACCAATTAAAGAAAACAAGAAGTGACTTTTATGTTCACAGTGACAAAATTGGCAAGCTGCTGGCTAATCAATTGAAATCTAATTATGTTAAATCTCAAATCAATCAGATTTATAACCAAAATGATCGATTGATATTGGATCATGTGGGGATTAATCAAACCTTTTGTGATTTTTATTCTTCTTTATATCAATCAGAGTCTCCTCGAGATTCTAAATATATGAATGATTTTTTAGATAAGTTAGACTTCCCTCAGATTTCACAGGATATGTCTTCTTTATTAGATACTTCCATTACAATGGATGAGATTAAGAATGTTATTTTTTCTATGAAGCTGGGGAAAGCTCCTGGCCCTGATGGGTTTACCGTTGAATTTTATAAATGTTTTGCTTCTTTATTGATTCCTTGGCTCTGTAAGGTTTTTGAGGCTTCTTTGAAACTTGGTAAACTTCCTGAATCTTTTAATAGAGCATCAATTTCTTTAATACTAAAGAAGGATAAAGACCCTGCTCAATGTGCATCTTATAGACCAATATCTTTATTAAATGTTGATTCTAAAGTTTTTTCTAAGTTATTAGCAAATAGACTAGAAAAAGTACTTCCTTCTATTATTTCGGAAGACCAAACGGGTTTTATTAAAGGTCGTTACTCTTTTTATAATATTCGTACATTGTTAAATATCGTTTATACTCCCTCACAAAATGTTCCTGAGTGTGTTATTTCTTTAGATGCCGAGAAAGCTTTTGATAGAGTAGAATGGCCTTATTTATTTAAGGTGCTTGAAATGTTTAATTTTAGCTTGAAATTTATATCCTGGATTAAACTGTTATATCACTCCCCTGTAGCCTCAGTTCGTACTAACTCTTTAAACTCACCTTTTTTTCCTCTCTTTCGTGGTACTCGACAAGGCTGTCCTCTTAGTCCCCTATTATTTGATATTGCATTAGAACCTCTTGCAATTGCTATTCGAGAATCTTCAAATATTACTGGGATAACTCGGGGATTAAAGTCCCATAAATTATCACTCTATGCTGATGATTTACTTTTATATATTTCTAATCCTGAGAGATCCATTCCTGCTGTTTTAGAGTTATTAGCACAATTTGGTCTTTTCTCAGGTTATAAATTAAATCTTAGTAAGAGTGAACTTTTTCCGATTAATAAACATCTTCCCTTATATTATAAATTTCCATTTAAATTGATTAATAATTACTTTTCATATCTTGGGATTAAAATTACTTGTAAATACAAAGATTTATTTAAGACTAACTTTTTACCATTAATAGACCATATTACTCAACTTTCATCTAAATGGTTTCCCTTATATTTAACTTTGATTGGTCGTATTAATGCAGTTAAGATGTTTTTTTTGCCAAAATTTTTATATGTGTTTCAGGCATTACCAATTTTCGTTCCTAAATCTTTTTTTGATAAAGTTGACTCTAAAATTTCTTCATTTATTTGGCAGAATAAGAATCCGCGACTGGGTAAAATACATTTACAGAAAGCTAAGAGAGATGGAGGTTTAGCATTACCTAACTTTAGATTTTATTATTGGGCTATTAATATTCGACATATGAAATTTTGGTTACTTGACCAGGACATACTATCTATTCCTAAATGGGTAGCATTGGAATTACAATCTGTTCAGGGTTATACACTTGGTTCTATTTTAGGCTCCTCTCTTCCTTTTGATTCGAAACGTCTTAAGCAGGTCTCTAACCTGATAGTTAAATATGCTTTGCGCATTTGGTTTCAATTCAGAAAATTTTTTGATCTTAATCAATTCGGGTTAGCGATTCCTATTTTAGGTAACATATTTTTTCCTCCCTCTTTTACGGATCGCGCTTTTCAAACTTGGAAGACTAAGGGTATTTTACGGTTTTTGGATTTATTTTTAGATGGTTCCCTTATGTCTTTTGAACAATTATCTAATAAATATAACTTATCAAGAATACATTTTTTTAGATATTTACAAGTTAGAAATTTCCTAAGTACTATACTTTCTTCCTTTCCAATGCTTCCTCCTACATATATTTTAGATTCGATAATTAACCTTAATCCATGTCAGAAAGGTGCATCGGCTATGATTTATAATATTATTATGAAACTTAGGAAAGCTCCATTTGATAAGATTAGGGTAGATTGGGAACAGGAATTGGGGCTTACCATTTCTGTGGATGATTGGGGGCAGATTTTACAATTAGTTAATACTTCCTCTATTTGTGCTAAACATTCCCTAATTCAATTTAAAGTGGTTCATAGAGCACATATGTCCAAAGATAAGTTAGCGCGTTTTTACTCGCATATTAATCCTTTCTGTGATAGATGTTCGGGGCAGATAGCCTCTTTAACTCATATGTTTTGGTCTTGCCCTACTTTGGAAACTTTTTGGAGAGATATTTTCAATATTATTTCTAAGGTATTAAATATAGATATCTCTCCTCACCCTATTACTGCTATCTTTGGACTACCTAAAATTTCTAGTAATCTTTCCCCTTCAGCCCGTAGAATGATTGCATTTCTTACTTTAATGGCGAAAAGATGTATTTTACAACATTGGAAAGAGCTTAATGCTCCAACTACCTTTTTTTGGTTTTCTCAGACGATTTTATGTTTGAATTTGGAGAAAATTAGAAGTAACCTTTATGATTCTTCATTTAAATTTGAACAGATTTGGGGACCTTTTATTCGATATTTTCATTTAATGTAATATTTACCCTTCTTGTTTTTTTTTTACTGTTTTTAATGGAGGTCGGGATTGAGGACGTGATTTTAAGTTTAACTCTGTTTGGTTTCAAGTTAGCCCATTGCTTTGCCTTGCTTTTAGTTAGCTGCATGGTGGGTTTTTTTTGGGGGTTTTTTTTTTCTTTTTTTTCCATTGATATATATAAAATTTAGTATACTATTATGTTATCTTGGTTTCTTATGCTTAAATTACATTGTTTGTAGTATTTTCTTTTTGGTATTGTTATCTTTTGGAATTTTATTATACTTTAACATTGTATTAATGTTTATATGGCTTACCTTTTTTGTATACTTACTCAATAAAAAGATCTAAAAAGAAAGAAAGAACACTCTACATTGGAGAAGGGAATGAATGATAGCAGGGAGGGAAATGTTCATTGGACATATCAGTATTAAGGAAGAGGAAATGTTGGGTCTTTTAACGAACAGCATTGAGTAGATAACCCTGTCAGGCCTTGGAGACCTATGCCAGTTATTGGGGAGGCAAGTGTTGATTGCTGACACAGATCTTTGTACCCTCTTTAGCCACAGAGAAGGTCCCAGAGCAGTGGAAATGCTGGACAAACTTTGATTGTTTTTTCTGGAGTGTCAGAAGCTGAGGGGCCATTTGATAAAAGTATACAAAGTTATGAGAGGGGCAGACATGACAAATACTGAAGAGTGTAACTGAGGCGTGAGGGAGAGAGTGTAAAGGGGATTTACATGGCAATGTCTTTTATTCAGAGGCTAATAAGTGGCTAGAACACACTGCCAGGGGAAGTTGTTGAAGCAGGGACTTTAGCAAAGTTTGAGATATTCTGACAGACACAGGACCAGACAGAAATTGCGCACCATAGTTTAAAATTGCCATTTTGTCAGCACAGACTTCGTAGGACAAAGAGACTGTTCCTGTCTGTTCTGTTCATTGTTTAATTAATTAGTTGAATTATTATGTGGCAATATGAGAACTATTCAGATTTCCTCAGATTTTGGAATCAGTCTGAAGCTCAACTGCCCAACTCCATAGATTCCACCTGTAGCATCTTGCATTTGGAGTTTTTAATCCCTAAATTTAAAAGGGAATTGAGCTTTGGAGAATAATAGTGAGCACCTTTTGTAATTTTGCATACGTGTAAGGAAACCCTAAACTTGTTGAGTGTTTCCTGGGCAAATGTTGCTAGCTTCACTGATGCATCTCGGGGCCATTATATTAAGCAGGCATACAAACAATGTTGGAGTGCTGCATTTGCACAACGACAAGAGTACAAATCACTTGTGAACATTTGTTGAATCAAAATCAAGTTTAATGTCACTGGCATATGTGGTGAAATTTGAAGTGATTGATGTAAGTCATTTAAGGAGAAGCTGGTTAAACACAAGGGAGAAAGGAATTGAGTATATTGATGTGGCAAGATGAGAAATGTGGAGCATAAACTTTGACGTGAACCTTTTGGGCTGAATAATCTGTCCCTCCACTGATAATATAACTAATTAATGAAGTTGAACATCCATTTTCCACTGTAAATTATTTCATTAGTTACCAAAGAATACGGAACATACATTTGTTCCACAAAGTGCAATAAATCGGTATTTTGTTGAATGCAGTAATGCAATAATTTGCATGTGACTAAATGAATTGCAAGGAGTATTTCATGGTCACTCTACTGAAGGTAGGAATTAATTAACAGTTTAATTAGGTTTCGCTACAGGATTGCAATTGCTGAGTCCTAATGTTGGTTTCATTCTGGTACCACTTACTTGGATTACCTTTCAAAATGCTGAAATTCAACTTTAAAATTAAATTATTGATTCATATTGTAATATATGTGATTTATTGCTGTACTTAAAGTTTTGTTATTGATTTTTACATTGCTCTATCTTATATGCAGCAAATCAAATGAAGTAAAATTCAAAAGGAAGAGAAATGACAGCAGCAGCAGCAGCCAGGAGGAATGCAGGGAGATGACAGCAGCTCGGCAGAAGAGAATGAAGTCTGAAATTGATTCTGATGAGCACAGGCCACTGGACACTGGCCTGTCCCTGGCAGAAGATGAAGAGCTAGTACTTCATCTGTTGAACAGCAGAAACTAATTGCAATCTTTAGGCAGCTTTATGGGTCGGCCCTTTTACTGTGCTAACCACGTTCATGCGGTTGCAATCAAATGAGAGCAGGTGGGCCTGTCTGACAGTGATGAATGCTTTCTGAGCGGGTTGCTGCATATCTGTAGATGTCTGCCAGAACACTGTCCACGCTGTTGCAGTGGTGAAAAATCTTGCACTCTATAGAAGACACCGAGTCTTTGCTTTATTGGAAAGCTTCTCTCATTAGTATGTCAGATTTATATAATTGACATCCTCTTATGTGTTTTAATTCCAAGTAGACAATTGGTGGTCTCCTATCGAAAGAGCATTTGAGAAAATAAAGTCAGCAGTCAGAGCATATTTTATTATGGAAGCTTTCAATCAATTTTCATACAGTAAAGCAATGTGTAGATACTGATATTATCTTGTACCTCGAAAATGAAAATAACTGGACAAGAGTAAATTGTTCAGATTAAAATGTACTTAATAAATTTCAGGAGTTGGTTTTATAAATTATTGCAATGAAAATGTTTAAGAACATTTTTTGTACATTTTAGAGCTAGATACTCCAGTTTATTTGGCCTGCTCTGTTTCCTAGAGAACTCTGATATATCTGTCTCTTGCAAGAGATCTGTTTTATTTCATTTGGTCTCTTTTGCTGAATGTGAAAAATAATGTGAACATTTGTTTTTGTATGCTAACTTCCCCTTTTCCAATGGGATTCTAGATAACTTTGCTACTAAAGGTTCATGGGTAGTGTATTAATGCGGTAACAATCCTTTACCAGACAGAAATCATTAATATTTTTGAATGACATTAGCACTGTTGGGATTTTTGAAATGATTTCAGCAGTGTGAAGAGTGAAAGAAGAAAGAACGGTCTGAGCAGAAGCGAAAACCAGTGGGAAAACAAAGGCTGGAGGAGATAACCACTAAGAATATTAAGATGATTTCAGGAAGTTTTTAAAAGCCGTGGGCTTGATAAGATGGTATCACGCCCTTAACTAGCCAACATTACTTGAGACTATACTGGAGACCAGCTTGTGATGCTGGAAAATTAGCTGCTGAGCAAGTAGCTTTAGAATAATGGCAATCAATCATGTCTCGGTTTTCACGGGTGAGAATTGGCAATAGTGGCCAGAGGATTTTTTAAAACGATGGGGAAAAAATTAAGATAGTTTCCAGGAAGGAGGTTCTTGTAAAACTTGGCAAAAAGTCATAGAGTTATACAGCATTGAAACAAGCCCTTCAACCCAGCTCGCCCATGCTGAGTGAGGTGCCTACTTAAGATAGACCCACTTGTCTGTGTTTGGTCCATATCCCTTTCCTAACCATGTCTTTGAAATGTATCCTTCTCTATCTCTTCCTTGTTCCATATGCTCATCACTTTCTGTGTGGAAAAACTTGCCTCTCTGGTCCCCCTTTAAATCTTTGTTCTCCCATCTTAAATCTCTAGTCTTAGACTCCCCTATCCTGGGAAAAAGACTGACCATATCTATGCCTGTCTTGGCTTTTACAAATTTTTAAGGGTACGCTTAAATGAAGGCCTTCTTCATTCCAAGGAAAACAGTGCTGCCTTTCCAGTCTCTCCTTATAAGCTCAGGCTCTCCAATCCTGAGTGTAAAGTTATTCACAATGCAATCAAAAGGTGCAGAAATAAAGCAAATGAATGAAGTTCAAGAGGATCTGGAAGTTCTAGCACATGAAACACAAAAAGAGGGAAAATGGATTTTTGAAAAATTATGTAGTTTGAAGCCATCGTAGAATCAGAAAATTGAAGGGTTATTGGCCCAAGTCATGTATTTTTCAACTGGATCTATTAAAGTAATAATCTGCTCCTCTGCATTCTGTGCATCCTCCTTCAACAACAGTGGCTTGAGACAAAACGTACAGTTTTGGGAACACTCAAGAAGAGAAAAACCTGTGCGTTTATTTAACCTTTGTGAATGGTTCACAGATTTGTCTGGTTGTGTTATCATTTCTGGACAAGAGCAACTTGCTCAAATTAACATGGGTTTTTAACTTTAAGAGTTGGCTTTTTAGACCATTAGAAATGAAAATAAGAAATGTTTTTAACACTGTGTACTTCCATTTATTTTCCCTGCTCTAATTACTGCATAGCCATTTTGATATACAGTATCTGCCACTTAACATTGATTTTTTTCTATTTTGTTCCATTTTCTTTTCTCCTGAAGACCAGTCTAGCTGTTTATTAGAAAGGTCTAGATCAGGAGTTCCATGGGCCTCTCGGCATGAAAAAGGCTAGGAACCCTGGTCCAGGTTGACATTCGGTAACGAGGGAAAGAACTCAACAATGTGACTGATGTCGGAAGGCAATTTAATTTGGAATTGAGTCTATCTTTAAAATGTATGTGCATGAGAAGATTGATTTTTCTTCAATTTTGAGTTACTTTTTCATCGATTTCTATGTCAACCAGGACTTAATTTCTACAAGTCTGCTGTAGCTGTTAATGCATATCTTTTTTGGTGTGTTAATTTTATGCTTTACCCAATGCCAATGAGAGGCTAACTGATTTATGTTTCAGATTTGGTTGTTCCTTCCTGCAGAGTTACAATTGCCTAGTGCATTCTCTGCAAAAGAACCACATGTCAAAGATTGCAGTTTACCCTTTTCCATACCACCATCACAGTGGTCGTCAAAACTAAGCAACACACACAAAATGCTGGTGAACGCAGCAGGCCAGGCAACATCTATAGGAAGAGGTACAGTCGACGTTTTGGGCCGAGACCCTTCGTCAAGACTAACTGAAAGAAGAGATAGTAAGAAATTTGAAAGTGGGAGGGGGAGGGGGAGATTCGAAATGATAGGAGAAGACAGGAGGGGAGGGATGGAGCTAAGAGCTGGAAAGTTGATTGGCAAAAGGGATACGAGGCTGGAGAAGGGAGAGGATCATGGGACGGGAGGCCTAGGGAGAAAGAAAGGGGGAGGGGAGCACCAGAGGAAGATGGAGAGCAGGCAAGGAGTTATTGTGAGAGGGATAGAGAAAAAAAGGAATGAATGAATAAATAAAGCATGGGGTAAGAAGGGGAGGAGGGTGCATTAATGGAAGTTAGAGAAGTCAATGTTCATGCCATCAGGTTGGAGGCTACCCAGATGGAATATAAGGTGCTGTTCCTCCAACCAGAGTGTGGCTTCATCTTTACAGTAGAGGAGGCCGTGGATAGACATATCAGAATGGGAATGGGACGTGGAATTAAAATATGTGGCCGCTGGGAGATCCTGCTTTCTCTGGCAGACAGAGTGTAGCTGTTCAGCAAAACGGTCTCCCAGTCTGCATCGGTCTCGCCAATATATAGAAGGCGACATCGGGAGAACCGGACACAGTATATCACCCCAGCCGACTCACAGGTGAAGTGTCGCCTCACCTAGAAGGACTGTCTGGGGCCCTGAATAGTGGTGAGGGAGAAAGTGTAAGGGCATATGTAGAACTTGTTCTGCTTACAAGGATAAGTGCTGGGAGGGAGATCGGTGGGAAGGGATGGGGTGGGGGGGAACGAATGGACAAGAGAGTCATGTAGGAAGCGATCCCTGCAGAAAGCAGAAAGAGTCGGGGGAGAGAAAGATGTGCTTAGTGGTGGGATCCTGTTGGAGGTGGTGGAAGTTACAGAGAATTATATGTTGGACCCTGAGGCTGGTGGGGTGGTAGGTGAGGACAAGGGGAACCCTATCCCTAGTGGGGTGGCAGGAGGATAGGGTGAGAGTTTCCAATATGATGGCATGAACATTGACTTAACTAACTTCTGTTAATGCCCCTCCTCCCCTTCTTACTCCATCCCTTATTCATTTTATTTATTTATTTTTTAAATTCCCTCTCCCTCTCCCTCTCCCTCTCCCTCTCCCTCTCCTTCTCCCTCTCCCCCTCCCCCTCCCCCTCCCCCTCCCCCTCCCCCCCTCTCCCTCTCCCTCTCCCTCTCCCTCTCCCTCTCCCTCTCCCTCTCCCTCTCCCTCTCCCTCTCCCTCTCCCTCTCCCTCTCCCTCTCCCTCTCCCTCTCCCTCTCCCTCTCCCTCTCCCTCTCCCTCTCCCTCTCCCTCTCCCTCTCCCTCTCCCTCTCCCTCTCCCTCTCCCTCTCTCTCTCCCTCTCTCCCTCTCTCCCTCTCTCCCTCTCTCCCTCTCTCCCTCTCTCCCTCTCTCCCTCTCTCCCTCTCTCCCTCTCTCCCTCTCTCCCTCTCTCCCTCTCTCCCTCTCTCCCTCTCTCCCTCTCTCCCTCTCTCCCTCTCTCCCTCTCTCCCTCCCTCCCTCCCTCTCTCCCTCTCTCCCTCTCTCCCTCTCTCCCTCTCCCCCTCTCCCCCTCTCCCCCTCTCCCCCTCTCTCTCACAATAATTCCTTGCCTGCTTTCCATCTTCCTCCGGTGCTCCCCTCCCCCTTTCTTTCTCCCTCGGCCTCCCATCCCATGACCCTCTCCCTTCTCCAGCCTTATATCCCTTTTGCCAATCACCTGTCCAGCTCTTAGCTCCATCCCGCCCCCTCCTGTCTTCTCCTATCATTTCGAATCTCCCCCTCCCCCTCTCACTTTCAAATCTCTTACTATCCCTTCTTTCAGTTAGTCCTGACGAAGGGTCTCGGCCCGAAACGTTGACTGTACTTCTTCCTATAGATGCTGCCTGGCCTGCTGTGTTCACCAGCATTTTGTGTGTGTTGCTTGAATTTCCAGCATCTGCGGATTTCTTCGTATTTGGGTAATCAAAACTAGTTAATCTAAACTAATTGAGTTCTCTGCTTAAAAATGCTCCTTTTCAATCAATTCAGTACATGAAAGAAGTGAATAGAAACAAGCTACCCTGTTTATTGTTAGGTCTTGGAACACATATCAGCCACCCCACTGAAGCTGAAAAGTGCTCTAGCCTGTTTGTTCAGAGGCAAAGAAAACATCTCAAGATTTGCTTGTGGTGTGGAGCAGAGGCACGTCTTTTTCATTTGTAGGAGGGAAGATGAAATGGATTCAGACTTTCCAAACTTGAATGTGACTATCATATTCATAAGAGTACATTCGCAATGTAATCTTTGTAATGTCACTTAAACAACAGACTGGAAATGAATTCGGAAGAAATGGGGGAAGAATTAAAGATGGTAAGTAGAGATAAAATCAGTTGGAAATATTTAAAAATGAGTGATCAAATAATTCAGTAAGAAGGTGGCTAAAAGTGACTAAAAGCCCAAAATGACATAAACCAAAGTGGCATAATGAAATAAACTTCAAGGTTGAGGTTAAAAATGTTACTGTAATTGGGGTAAGTCTGTGTTGTATAATTTGCTTAGGCTGGAAGCATCAGGGATACTAGTCAGTTCATTGCAAGAAATGAAACCCGAGATGAATTTGGCATATACAGTGTGCCACAGAACCCTTAAGATTAGTAACTCCACCCACCTTAAAGCATCAATTTATTTTCACTTTAGTATACAAGGAATCACTGAGCACAGGAACAGACCCTCCAGCCCATCTAGTGCATGCCACCTGGGTTTCTGTCTTGTCCCGTCTACCTGCATTGGACCACAGCTCTTCATACCTCTCTTGTCCTTGTACCTATCTGAACTTCTCTTAAATATTACAATTAAAACTCATTCCATACATGCACCACCCTCTGAGTGAAGTAGATTCCCCTTAAATGTTTCGCCTTTCACGTGGGACCACCTCCTAAGTTGGGCATAATCATTGGTGAGAATGTAGCACTGCAGAATATCTGCCCTATAGTCCAATTTTTGGCAGCTTTGATTCATGGTTGGTTTATGGAGCCTTCGCTAGAAAGCCTGGAAGTCCTGTTGATACTGTCCCTCAGTCCTTGCCTTCCCAACAGGGTGCATTCATCAACTGGGATAAGTAAACTATCTCACTGCATTTGCTTGGCAATCACTCAGCCATACCTAACCTGCAGCTGCACTGGAGCATGTACTGTGGCATTCTGTTTGGAGATGCAGCCTAACCTGCAGCTGCACTGGAGCATGTACTGTGGCATTCTGTTTGGAGATGCAGTGTAACCTGCAGCTGCACTGGAGCATGTACTGTGGAATTCTGTTTGGAGATGCAGCCTAACCTGCAGCTGCACTGGAGCATGTACTGTGGCATTCTGTTTGGAGATGCAGTACTCCACGGAGCAATCATTGCTTCAGCAGCAAACCTATTGTTGTGCTCAGGGAGCTCCCATTATCTTTCTCAGTGGGTTGCAACCATTATCAGAGGTCGTTCATTGGTGATGCCAGCACAGGGTTTAAAAAGAGCACGGGTGCTTTTTGGCTGTTTTCTGGTGGGCTGGAACTCAGCACAGGGCCAATAAAAATAAAGGAGATTTAAGCAAAGTAGCCAGTGGGGCAGTGTTAGTGATCTGCTTTGGCTCAACAAAGTTAGGCAAGAATGGACGGGCAAGCACAGGTGGAGGTTCTAAGTAAGTTTCTACAGAGCTTTTTTTTCTGTAATTCATTGCTGGTGCACAGAGAATGGGTCCAGAGGTATGTTCTTTGTGTGAGATGTGGAAACTTTGGGACACCTGCAGTCTTCCTGATAACTACAGCAGCACAAAGTGCACCAAGCTGCAGCTCCTTGGAGACCATGATAAAGAAATGGGCTGCACCTTGATGACCTTCAGCTCATACAGGAAAATGAGGTGATAGATAGGAGCTACATGGAGGTAGTCACCCCTAAGCTGCAGAAGGCAGGTAGCTGGGTGACTATCAGGAGAGTGACAAGGAATAGGCAGACAGTGCAAAGTGCCTCTATGGCAGTTCACCTCAATAATAAGCATACGGCTTTAGATATTGTTGTGGGGGTGTGGTGAAGCAACCTACCAGGGGATAGCCACAGCAACCAGGTCTCTGTACTGCATCTGGCTCTGTGTCTCAGAAGGGAAAGGGGAGAAGTAGAGTGCAGTAGTGACAGGGGATTCCATAATTAGAGGAACAGAAAGCAGATTCTGTGGACGTGAAAGGGACACCCGATGGTATGTTGCCTCCCAGGTGCCAGGCTGAGGGATGTCTCAGATCAGGTCCACAGTATTCTAACGGGAGAGGGTGAACAGCTGGAAGTCGTGGTACTTACTGGTATCAGTGACATAGGTAGGAAAAGGAAGGAGGTCCTGAAGAGAGAATATGGGGAGTTAGGTAGAAAGCTGAAAAGCAGGACCTCCAAGATGGTAATCTCTGGATTGTTGCCTTTGCCAAGTGCCAGTGCGGGTAAGAATAGGATGATTTGGCAAATGAATATGTGGCTGAAGGATTGGTGCAGGGGGCAGGGCTTCAGATTTCTGGATCATTGGGATGGTATGACCAATATAAAAAAGGGTGGGTTACACCTGAACCTGTGGGGGACCAATATCCTGGTGGGCAGGTTCGTTACAACTGTTGGGGAGGGTTTGAATTAATTTGGCAGGAGGGTGGGAACGGGAGTGATAGTGCTGAGGATGGGGCCATTGGTACACAAGTAGATGCAGTGTGTAGAAAGAGTGTGAGGAAGTACAGGCAGATGGTGGGGTAAAATTCCAGTGATGAGTTAAAGTGCAATGGGCCAAAATCAAAATGGATAGTGAATACAGGGCAGTAGGTGTTATATTTGAATGCACAGAGTAGATGAAATAAGGTAGATGAATTGTAGCGCAGAGGTTGGTAGGTATGATTGGTGGGCATCTTTGAAACGTGGCTGAAAGAAGATCATAGTTGGGAGCTTAACTTCCAAGGATACACATTGTATCAATTAATAGAATTCACCCTGCTATCTGAGAGGGAGAAGATAACGTCAGCTATATCAGTATTGTAGTGGTGTAAACGTATAAAGAATAAAGTATAAAGTAAATGTAATTGGAGGCATGAGAGAGGATGTAGCAAGGATGAAGGCAGAGCAGCAATGACTGGAGTTTCTGGGAGCAATTCAGAAGGGGCAGAGTAGATCCATCCCAAAGAAGTAGTAATATTCTAAAGGCTCAAGGTAACGACCCCCCCCCTTCACCATTCCCCATCCTCTTTTCCCCTCTCTCACCTTATCACCTTGCCTGCCCATCACCTCCCTCTGGTACTCCTCCAGCCCTGTATCTCTTTCACCAATCAACTTCCCAGCTCTTTATTTCATCTCTCATCCTTCAACTTTCACCTATCACCTTATATTTCTCTCTCCACTCCTTCCCCCATCACTTTTTAAATCTACTCCTCAGCTTTTTTTTTCGCCAGTCCTGCTAAAGGATCCTGGCCTGAAATGTCGACTGAACTCTTCTCCATGGATGCTGCCTGGCCTGCTGAGTTCCCCCAGCATTTTGTGTGTGTTGCTCGGATTTCCAGCATCTGCAGGTTTTCTCTTGTTTGTGAAAGGAGAATCGGCGTATGTTTTGTACTTGGATTTCCAGAAGGCATTTGACAAGGTGCTGCACATAAGGTTGTTCAACAAGAGAAGAGCCCATGATATTACAGGAAAGATGCTGAATAGAGCATTGGCTGATTGGCAGGAAGCAATGAGAGGGAATAAAGGAGCTTTTCCTAATTGGCTGCTGGTGACTAGTGGTGCTGCGCAGAGATCGGTGTTGGGATTGCTTCTTTTTACATTATATGTCAATGAATTGGATGACGGAATTGATAACTTTATGGCCAAGTTTGTGGAGGATATTAAGGTAGGTGGAGAGGCAGATAGTGTTGAAGAAGCAGAGAGGCTGCAGAAGGATTGGGACAGATTAGGAGATTGGGAAAAGCGCAAATGGAATACAGTATTGGGAAATGTATGGTCATGCACTTTGGCAGAAGGAATAAAAGCACAGACTATTTTCAAAATGGGGAGAAAATTCAAAGATCTGAGGTGCAAAGGGACTTGGGAATCTTCATGCAGGATTCCCTAAAGGTTAGTTTTCAGGTTGAGTCAATGGTGTGGAAGGCAAATGCAATGTTAGCATTCATTTTGAGAGGATAAGAATGTAAAAGTATATAGAAGTATAGGGGATTAGTTTAGTTGGCCACTTGATTACTAATTTTTTTGGTTCAGCACAACATTGTGGGCCTGTGCTGTATTGTTCTATGTTCCTGTCGACCCCATATCTGGATGTATATGGCTAAATGTATATCCATAAAACACGAAGAGCTTTATGAATGGGGAAAGAATCACCACTGAGACCAGCCTTGCACCTCTTGCCTGATGTCTACTGTGCCCCTTTACGCCCCAGACTCTTGAATTGACTGTGGCTGTCTCATATTCTTCCCTGTCAACTCCATCTCTACAGCACTCCTACATGGAATGGTGAAGGTGAGCTCTGGCGTTGCTAAAAGTTCCACTCGAATGTTTGGGCCAAAAAGCCCACACACCCATGCTCTGCCCAGAAATAATGCAAAATTACAATTTCTCACTAGTTATCTCAAATCTACAATGTAATTTGCCTAGTATTTCCCTGGCATTTGATTATATGTTTTGAATTTGAACCTCCAAGTTCCTTCGAGTTAGCTTGTATGGATGTACAGGCCCATTCCAGTATTAGGCTTGCTTTCCTTCCCAGATCACTGCATTTTTTAAATTAAATTTTTACTTGTAACCTCTACAATATTATTAATTTGAAGAATATATTGAACGTGTTGTTCAAGTTAAGACTAAATGCCCTTTTATATTCTATCTTATTTAATGCACCCAACATCCCCCATTGTCCCATTTCTGATATCTTGCCTTGCTACC
Organism: Mobula hypostoma; assembly: GCF_963921235.1. Taxonomy (NCBI): domain Eukaryota; kingdom Metazoa; phylum Chordata; class Chondrichthyes; order Myliobatiformes; family Myliobatidae; genus Mobula; species Mobula hypostoma. Next base: position 139,978,995 of record NC_086103.1, read on the forward strand.
TATTGTTTCAGTACCTTCTTCTCTGCTGAGCTCTCTTTAAGTTGCAGACTCATCAGTCTCTCTCTATCAATACTCATCACCCCTGCATAGTAATTAATTTTTGTTTTAGTAAGTAAAGGCATCCGTTAGTCTTGCGAGACCATGGATCTGCGCCTGGAAAGTCTTCACTCTCCAGGGCGCAGGCTTGGGCAGTTGCCCATGCTGCAAGTCTCCCTTCTCCACGACACCGATGTTGTCCAAGGGAAGAGCAAGGGCGGATACAGCTTGGCACCAGTGTCATCGCAGAGCAATGTGTGGTTAAGTGCCTTGCTCAAGGGCACAACACACTGCCGCAGCCTGGGCTCGAACTCACAATCTTCAGGTCGCTAGTCAAATGCCTTAACCACTTGGCCACGTGCCCACATATGGGGGTACATTAATACTGTTTAGTACTGTTAAGTATTATGTAGTCCAAATGCAGTGACTCAAACAATCTTAAGGGAATACTTACATTTTACAATATTATACACGTATTACAGGATAATTAACCTGTAAACAAGCAAATCTAAAAGGGGTAAAAACCTGGGCCACAAGGTGTGGCTCCTGCATGTTCATGGAAATCTGGGAAGAAATAGCTGAAGAAGTGATTTTAATTTTTATTTATTGAGATAGAGTGTGGAGTAGGCCCTTCTGGACCTCCAAGCCAGATTACCTAGCAACCCCCGATTTAGCCCTAGCCTAATCATGGGACAACTTACAATGACCAATTTACCTACCAGCTGGTACAACTTTGGGCTGTGGGAGGAAACCGGAGCATCCGGACGAAACCCACGTGATCACAGACAGCGGTGGGAATTGAACCCGGGTTGCTGGTACTGTACAGTGTTGTGCTAACTACGACATGATACAAATTTTCCATTGAAAGTGTGTACTGTGTCAAAGAAATATTGGATACTAATGTTTTTTGTCTGTATACTTGAATTAATTTAATTTAAGTTTTCTTAGTTGCCATGGTGAAATTTGAAGCCTTGTCTCCAGATTGATGGTGCAGACATCTAGATAGCTAGTTCAGCAATTCAACCACTATGCACTATAACTTCAGCATCCTGAAATTATTGCCAATTAATTCACGTTAGTATATTGTTCACAATGGCATAGAAACCAATAAAAATGAATGGTGGACGGGATGTGGGAAGACAGCAGGTTACTTAAGATATTAAAAGTAGTAATAAATCTACGGTGCAAAAGTCCTAGATTATTTTATATGTCCTAGATTACATGGTTTCAGATGGTGGGGCCTCCACAGAGCCTTGATCTCAACATCATCGAGGTTGTCTGGGATTACCTGGAGAGACTGAAGCAAGCCAGAGAGCCAAAGTCTATGCAAGAACTGTGGCAAGTTCTCTTACATACTTGGAACAAGCTACCAGCTAATTTTCTTATAAAACTGCATGACTGTGTACCTAAGAGAAATAATACAGTTTTAAAGGTGAAGGGTGGCCTCACTAAATATTGATTTGATTTTTTAACTGTGTGTTGATCTTCATAATAGTTTTTTGATATTTAGAAACTTTTCATTATTTATGAAAGCATTACAGAATTTTTTTTACATATGCCAAGAGTTTTGCACAATACTGTATTTCTGGGTATACAGAGGTGAAAAGCAACGGTATTAGATAGATACAGTATCTCAGAAAACAGATACTGTGTACATTTCTGATCTCAGAACTGTTAGAACAATATCAAAGGACCAGAGAAAATACAGATAATGCTACCAGCAGCTACCTAATGAGATTACGTAGGTGAGAAAATCTTTAGAAAAGACATTTTGGAGATAAAATACGGATCTTTAAAATGACGAATGGGGTAGTTAGTGTAGAAATGGATAAAATGTTTTCACAATGGATCGTCAATGCAAGGTAAAATAAATCCAAAGAGTAAACAGAAATGTCTTTTATTCAGAGTGTGGATAAAATATTGGAACTAAATATTGCAGGAAGCAGTTAAATGTAAGTATCTTAGCAACACACACAAAATGCCGGAGGAACTTAGCAGGTCAGGCAACATCCATGGAAAAACTGTCCTCCAAGGAAAGTATCTTGGATGTTTTCAGAAGGGAACAAGAAGAGAGCAGCTTTGATTATTGCAATTATTCATCTTTTGATATGCTGTATATTTAGAATATTTAGATCGTCTGGGTTCAAGCCAGGCAGAACCTCTCTTTAATTTGGTTCCTTGCCATCTGGCTAGACCTCAACCATCTCTGTACGGTGGAGAGCTTTGCACAACCACATGTGTAAATTCCACGAGAATTTTAAAGTTTAACTACTTAGGTATTGAGGGTTTCTAGTGCATTAACGTTTCAGATTAGAGCAAACAGGTTTAAGCAAGGCATGTTAATGAACTGTATCTACCCTGAAACCCTGTGTCTCACTGAAGTGAGTTACTGACACCATGAGAGATATGCTGTAGAGACAGCTCAGGTTCAAGATCTCAATCCTGTGTTGCTACTTCAGCAATGCTGCAGAACTTCCCACCGGGGAATTGTTTGTAATTAAAAAAAAAATAAACTGAAGCATGAATCTTGGAGAAGAGCAGAGAAAAACTGGCAAAAGATGGATTTAAGACTGTCAAAAAAAGAATTCAATAACTGGTTATATACAGAATAGTAAGGTATTGATAGCAAGAATGCTGTATTCAAAAGCCTGTTAGATTTTTTGGTTCAGTGATGAGAAACCACTCAGTTGGAGGGGAACAAAAATGTTAGTTTGCAAGGAATGGTTTGATGATCTGCAATGAACTTTCATGCAGTTCTGGAATTATCTTCAACTCCCCAAAAGGAAGATTGTCTGTCACATTAGTCTAAATTACCAAGCCTCAAAGGTGAACAGAGAGTGATGGAAGGAGGAGAGGAGAAGTGGCAGTCACCAACTTTTCCATCAATTACGCAAATACAGATTGCTATGGACTGAACACCTGAGACAGCTAAGCATTTTTCATAAGAAGTTAAAAGGTTTTAAAACCATTGAAAAAGTGAATGTAAGAATACAATTCTGCCTAGCTAGCAAATCTTTGGAAGTGGTGGTAATAATTTACAATTATCACAAGGACAAGAAAGAGAGGTTTGGATAAATTTCTTTCTGTGGTGGTCTGTAAGAATTAAATGTTTCCCAGCAGGAAAGTGGCTGAAGTATGATCAATTGTATCTTGAAAAAAAATCTAAATCAAGTTCATTATTATTGACATATGTCACAAAACATGTTGTTTTGCGGCAGTAGTATATTGTAAAACATAATCAAAAACTATAAACTACAATAAGAAATTTGTGTGTTTATTTTTTATATATATTATACACAACTCTAATAAGTAATCTAAATTAATTACAATTTTAAAACACAAAATAATTGATTGTATAAGTATTCACCCCCTTCAAGTCAGTATTTGGTAGATGCACCTTTGGCAGCAATTACAAGCCCAAGTTTGTGTGGGTAGGTTTCTAGCAGCTTTGCACATCTGGATACTGCAGCCTTCCCCCATTCTTCTTTACAAAACTGCTCAAGCTCTGTCAGATTGCATGGGGATCATGAGTGAACAGCCCTTTTCAACTCCAGCCACAACTTCTCAATGGGATTGAAGTCTGGACTCTGACTTGGCCACTCCGGGACATTAACTTTGTTGTTTTTAAGCCATTCCTGTGCAGCTTTGGCGTTGTGCTTGGAGTCATTGTGTTGCCAGAAAACAAATCTTCTCCCAAGTCGCAGTTCTCTTGCAGACTGCATCAGGTTTTCCTCCAGGATTTCCCTGCATTTTTGCTGCATTCATTTTACCCTTTACCTTTGCATGCTTTCCAGGGCCTGCTGCAGTGAAGCATCCCCACAGCATGATGCAGCCACCATGCTTCACGGTAAGGATGGTGTGTTTTTGATGATGTGCGGTGTTTGGTTTATGCCAAGTGTAGCATTTAGTCTGATGCCAAACAAAAAGCTCAATTTTGGTTTCATCAGATCATAGAACCTTTTTCCAATGACTTTAGAGATTCCCACATGCCTTCTGGCAAACTCAAGCCAAGATTTCATGTGAGTTTTCTTTCAACAGTGGCTTTTTCTTTGCCACTCCCCCAGAAAGCTACAATTGGTGAAGCACCCGGGCAACAGTTGTTGTATGCACAGTCTCTCCCATCTCAGCCACTGAAGCTTGTAACTCCTCCTGAGTTGTCATATGTCCCCCGGTCGCCTCCCTCACTAGTCCCCTTCTTGCACGGTCACTCAATTTTTTAGATGGCCTGCTCTAGGCAGATTCACAGCTGTGCCATATTCTTTCCATTTCTTGATGATTGACTTAACTGTCCTCCAAGGGATATTCCATGGCTTGGAAATCTTCTTGTATCCATCTCCTGACTTGTGCTTTTCCTGAAGTTGCTTGGAGTGTTCTTTTGTCTTCATGGTGTAGTTTTTGCCAGGATACTGACCCACTGGCAGTTGGATCTTCCAAATAAAGGTGTATTTTCACTACAATCAGTTGAAACACTTTGACTACACACAGGTCTCGAAAAACATCTCCATTTAACTAAGTATGTGACTTCTAAAACTAATTGGCTGCACCAGTGATGATTTGGTGTGTCATATTAAGGGGGGAGGGGGTGAATACTTATGCAATCAATTATTTTGTGTTCTATATTTGAAATTAATTTAGATCAGTGTGTAGAGATCTGTTTATTCCTTGATACAAGAGAGTGTAAAAAAAAAACAAATTAAATCCACTGTGATTCATGTAAAACACTAAAACATGAAAACTTCCAAGGGGAGTGAATACTTTTTTTCGTAATTCAAATTTTTATTATTATTTATTCTTATTTTACAAAGCAGCACAACATATCATAGAGCAGATACAGTACAGCATATTTACACAGCCATCCCATGACAGGACAACAAATAAAACTTAGAAACAGAAAAAAGTTCTAATTTAAGTTTAAATTAACATACAACCAAAATTGATCCCAAGCATCCTGCACTTTTCCCTCACTGTTAGTTCTTCCCAATTTCATCGTTCGTATGATGAAATCTTAATCATTTCCTCAGTCCATTCTTTCACAATGTATAGGCGTTGTGTGTGTATTGGGGAGGCTAGTGCACATGATGAAGTTGGCTGAGTTTGCAACTTCCTGCAGTTTTTTTCTGATCCTGTGTTATGGCCCCTCCATACCAGACAGTGACACAAACAGTTGGAATGCTCTCCATGGTACGTCTGTAGAAATTTGCGAGAGTTTTTAGTTACATTCAAAGTCTCCTTAAGCTCCTAATGAAATATGGCTGCTGTTGTGCCTTCTTTGTAATTACATCATTATGTTGGGTCCAGGATAGATCATCAGAGATGTTGTCATAGAAACATAGAAAACCTACAGCACAATACAGGCCCTTCGGCCCACAAAGTTGTGCCGAACATGTCCCTATCTTAGAAATTACTAGGCTTACCCATAACCCTCTATTTTTCTAAGCTCCATGTACCTATCCAAAAGTCTCTTAAAATACCCCATCATATCCACCTCCACCACCATTGCCAGCAGCCCATTCCATGCACTCACCACTCTCTGAGTAAAAAAACTTACCCCTGACATCTCCTCTGTACCTTCTCCCCAGCACCTTAAACCTGTGTCCTCTTGTGGCAACCATTTCAGCCCTGGGAAAAAGCCTCTGACTATCCACATGATCAATGCCTCTCATCATCTTATACACCTCTATCAGGTCACCTCTCATCCTCCGTCGCTCCAAGGAGAAAAGGCCGAGTTCACTCAACCTATTCTCATAATGCATGCTCCCCAATCCAGGCAACATCCTTGTAAATCTCCTCTGCACCCTTTCTATGGCTTCCACATCCTTCCTGTACTGAGGTGACCAGAACTGAGCACAGTATTCCAAGTGGGGTCTGACTAGAGTCCTATATAGCTGCGACATTACCCCTCGGCTCCAAAATTCAATTCCATGATTAATGAAGGCCAGTGCACCATACGCTTTCTTAACCACAGAGTCAACCTGCAAAGCTGCTTTGAATGTCCTGTGGACTCAGACCCCAAGATCCCTCTGATCCTCCACACTGCCAAGAGTCTGACCATTAATACTATATTCTACCATCATATTTGACCTACCAAAATGAACCACTTCACGCTTATCTGGGTTGAACTCCATCTGCCACTTCTCAGCCCAGTTTTGCATCCTATTGATGTCCCGCTCTAACCTCTGACAGCCCTCCACACTATCCATAACACCTCCAACCTTTGTGTCATCAGCAAACTTACTAACCCAACCTTCCACTTCCTCATCCAGGTCATTTATAAAAATTATGAAGAGTAGGGGTCCCAGAACAGATCCCTGAGGCACACCACTGGTGATCGACCTCCACCCATAATATGACCCGTCTACAACCTTTGCCTTCTGTGGGCAAGCCAGTTCTGGATCCGCAAAGCAATGTTCCCTTAGATCCCATGCCTCCTTACTTTCTCAATAAGCCTGGCATGGGGTACCTTATCAAATGCCTTGCTGAAATCCATATACACTACACCTACTGCTCTTCCTTCATCAATGTGTTTAGTCACACCCTCAAAAAATTCAATCAGGCTCATAACGCACGACCTGCCCTTGACAAAGCCATGCTGACTATTCCTAATCATATTATACTTCTCCAAATGTTCATAAATCCTGCCTCTCAGGATCTTCGCCATCAACTTACCAACCACTGAGGTAAGACTCACTGGTCTATAATTTCCTGGGCTGTCTCTACTCCCTTTCTTGAATAAAGGAACAACATCGGCAACCCACCAATCTTCCGGAACCTCTCCCATTCCCATTGATGATGCAAAGAGCATCCCCAGAGGCTCAGCAATCTCCTCCCTCACCTCCCACAGTAGCCTGGGGTACATCTCATCCAGTCCTGGTGACGTATCCAACTTGATGCTTTCCAAAAGATCCAGCACATCCTCTCTCTTACTATCTACATGCTCAAGCTTTTCAGTCTGCTACAAGTCATCACTATAGTCACCAAGATCCTTTTCCATAGTGAATACTAAAGTAAAGTATTCATTAAGTACCTCTGCTATTTCTTCTGGTTCCATACATACTTTCCCATTGTCACACTTGATAGGTCCTATTCTTTCATGTCCTATCCTCTTGCTTTTCACATACCTGTAGACTGACTTGGGCTTTTCCTTAATCCTGCCCGCCAAGGCCTTCTCATGGCCCCTCCTGGCTCTCCTAATTTCCTTCTTAAACTCCTTCTTATTAGCCTTATAATCTTCTAGATCTCTAACATTACCTAGTTCTCTGAACCTTTTGTAAGCTTTTCTTTTCTTCCTGACTAGACTTCCTTCTTGTCATCCACGAACTTTAAACTACTCACCCCTTTCCACTGTTGATCCCTTGATGAGGTCTGGCGTGTGTTCCCTTGACTTCCCCTTCCCAAAATCCACAATCAGTTCCTTGGTCTTACTGACACTGAGTGCAAGGGTGGTGTTCTGACACCACTTAACAAGCTGATCTACCTCGTTCTGGTATGCCTCCTCCTCATCATCTGAATTCTTTGCACCAAAGGAAGTTACAGGCTTATCGAGCTATGAAGATTCCAGCAATGAACCAAGTAGCCCTTTGTCTGTTGAAAATTATGATTCTTTTGAAAAATACAACTTCTATTGATGTATTGAACTGCCTAGGATGTCAGACACCACATCAACAGAGTAGGGCAAAAAGCTCAAATAAGGTATCTCCAAAGGATAGGCATACTATATAATGGAACATCAGAAAGATTATACTCTGCCAATGTAAGATTATTTCTATTTAATATGAAATCTCGATGGCTTTACTTTAATTTTAGATTTTAGCCATTGTTAACTCCCTGAAAGATTACTTCCTGCATCTGGACTACCTATCAACAATTATTTTCACCATTAAGCAGTATGTAATTTTAATTTGAATACTTCCTCAACAAGAACAGATATATTTTAGCTGAGCATCATATCTCTTTAAATACTTCTCCCAGCTCGTCGTTCTATTCAAGCTGGGCAAAACTGTTTAAAAAGAACCACTCTCACATTTTGACACTTCACATGTCTCCAAAGCCTTCAATTCAATGACGTACAGTGTTGTTTTGAGAAATATTTTAATGAGTATAGTACATTCTGCCTTGTCATTTTGAAGCAATATTTGCTATCTTTGTACTAATGCATAATCATTTTCATTTCTAAACTAAATTCAGTTTAAATCTCTAAATGTTATCCTCTTCCATTAGATATTTAGGCATTCTATTTTTAATATCTTAATTATGTCCTATTGACACAAAAATCATTCAATAAGCCACATCTAAATCTGGCATTTAATTAGCGTATGTTTAGAAGTTAGTCTCCCATTTGTCAGCATAGTATCTGATGATGTCGGATTGGATCAGTAGAAGAACTTGTGTCTCTGAGCTAGAAGGTCATGAATTCAAATTTCACCAGGTAATTAAGCATTCCAATCTAGGCTTATTATGATATAAAATGATTGCATTTCAAAAGCAACTAACTTTCCATGAAATAATTCAGTTCATCGTGAATACAAGAAAGACGCACATTCATTCATTTCCTTTTCCTCTCTTTCAGTCAAAAGCTTTAACTCGTGCTATGCTGTTATGAACCACATCAATCATCTTATCAAAAAGTGGAATTAATGCTTGTAGAATATAGAAGACTACAACGGGCCCTTTGGCCTACCTACAGTGTTGAGCTGAACCAGTTAAATTAGTAATGAAATGCCTAACTAAACTAATTCCATCTGCCTACGTAATATCCATATCCTCCATCTGCCTATCTAAGAGCCTCTTGAAAGCCGCTTAACATACTTGGCCCCACCGCCATTCCAGCGTATTCCATGCACCCACCTCTCTCGTTGTAAAGAAAACCTCATCTCCTTCGAACTCAGTCCTTTCTCACCTTAAATGCATGTCTTCTGGTGTTGTATATTTCTACCTTGGGATAAAGACACTGGCTGTCTATCTGTGCCTCTCATAATCTTATAAACCTCTATCAGATCTCCCCTCAGTCTCCAGCACTCCAGAGAAAACAACCCAAGTTTGTTCAGCCTCTCTTTATAGCACATGTCTCCTAATCCAGACTTTTGTTTAAGAAATTAGATCAATTGTTAAACGAATTTAAAGAATGCAAGTCAACACTAATATAGGTATGGTTTCTGATAAATTATTTGCTTATCTACTCTGTGACTATTTTCTAATTTGTTCTTATTAATATCTGTGTGTTGATGGAAGTGCCTCCTGGGGCAGAAAGTTGAGAATTTCTTCTCGGTCTTGATATCATTTTAAGTAGAGGAGAGGTATTCTTCCTGTGTAATGGCCAACATTTGACCTATAAACATCAATGCATCAATTACCCAGCCATTTGTCTGTTTGTTATGTACAGCACTTAAACACACTTAAGAGTTCCAGAAGATGTGAGAGGCAGTATATCAATAGACTTCCTTTTTCTAAGTATGTTTTTCTAATATGGTATATAACCTACTCATCTTCCAGTAATCTAATTCCCATGGTCTGTGAAATAACCCACTAATCGTTCTGCACAATTATATCTGTTCTAAATGTTTGTCCATTGAATTGCACATTAAACTAGATCAAACAAAAACAGTTTTAACACACTTGACTCTGTTGTCTGCTCAAAAATGACGATTCCCAGAGGCATTCCATATAAAGCAAAGAAAACCTGACAGAAAAATGCAACAAGTCACGTAGGAGGCAAAGGGATCACCGATGTTTTGAACTGAGACCTTTCACCAGTTAAACAAAGGCTAGACAAGGTGACCATTTTGCGCTCTATCCACAGTGGCCATGTTAAACATTGGTTGCATGTAATTTTAACTCTCCAGCTTCCACATTGGCCTATCTGTATTCTGTCTTCATTGCTACAGTGAAGCTAAATGCAAATGTTCTGCTGCATAGCTAATGGTATGAAACCCGATTTTTTCATTTTCAGGTAACCCATGCCCACTATTTTCTCCTATGAACCTCTCTACCTAGTTTCCTTCTCCCTTTGTTCACCTCTCATAAGTCTACCCTCCAAAACTGATTCCAGCTGATCATCATCCCCTCCCATTTGGTTCTACCTATTTTCTATCGTCTTCTATCCCAAATCCCACTCCCAGCCCCTCCCACTGCTATATACTGCCAACCAATTCCTCTCCCCTCTCAGTTCCAATGCAGGGTCCTAATCTGAAGTGTTGACTTACATTTTATCTCCGCAGATGTTGCTTGAACCACTGAGTTCTTCTATCCTTCTGTTTTTTGTTCCATTCTGGGTTTTGTACATTTCAATGTAGCCGATGAGGCCAATGTGGCAGCTGTAGGCCCTTCCATAAGTGGGGTCAGAGATGGCTAATGGTAAATGATGTTTAATGAGGCACTCCATTCTAGCCGCTGCTCAAGAAGGTTTATCTGTGTTTTGGTTTTTAGCTCACCAACATTGGTTCACCTTCTTTGCCTGTAAATTAGAAGGATTTTGTAGAGATCTTGTGGGTGATATTGAGATACTTGCCGTATGTGGTTAATATTTTAAATACAAATGGGACAACTGATGGACACCCAGTGGGTCATGAATTGTGTTTACAGTTCTTGATCTTCAAATGCTCTGGTCATCCGTCAAACAAGGCAGTGGTGGTGAATTTCATCATTGATATCTGCCTCTGCCAAGAGATGGGAAGGGGTCATTTTCCAGGGTTTTGATATGTTAGTTTATTGGTGGGGAGAGCAGTGTGGTGTAGCAGGAGTAGGTTTGTAGGTGGTCTTCATTTTACAGCTATGTATAAGACCCATTCTCTGTTGAATGAGTCAACAGTGTCTTAGAGTTTAGTCTTCTAGTGTGAACTGATACAAGCTTCCTCTATGTTGCATGTTGACTACTGAGGTTTACTGGTTTCTGCAGTTTGGTGACCACTGGTTGAAGCTTCTTCTTTGAGTTCTGAAGATTAGCTTCATTTCTGCACGGCGTTGGTTCGAGGTAAGGTGCAGCATTACTGTGAGAAAAATGGACTTCACTGAGATTTGATTCTGTTGTGGTTGGTTGGTTGTTGGTATCATAGCTTGCATGCCATCGTGGTGCAAACGTGAACTGCGTACAAATTTCAACAGAGGACCCTCCTGAATGATGGAGTCAAAGGATTTAGGGAGGTTGAAGGGACCCGTAAGATCCCCCGCATTTTGCTAGTTGTGGCCTAATGAGGATTACATGTTTATATCTTTAGATAGAACAAAGAGCGTAGAACAATATAGAACAAGATCATGTCTTTCAGCCCACAATGTTGTACCAAACTAGTTAAGTTAACGATGCCTAATTAAACAAGTACATTCTGTATGCATGTGGTGCAAATCCCTCCATTCTCTACTTATTCCTATACCTAGTGACAAGCTTCTTAAACACCTCTGCCTCCAATGCCACTCAAGCACACATCACTCCGTGTTCAAAAAAAAGGTTGCCCCAGACATCTACTTCAAACTTTCCCCCCTCACCTTGACTGCATGCCCTCTGGCATCAGTAATCTTGACTCTGGGAAAAGGGTACTGGCTGTCTATCTCTGCCTCTCGATCCCCTCAGCCTCTACCGCTCCAGAAAAGTCAACCCATGTTTGTCCAACCTTTTCTTACAGCATGACCACAATTATGGCACCTCTGTGACTCTTTGGTAGATCCATGAGATCGTGGATTTGTGACCAAAGCTCTTCGAGTTTTTGGATTTCAGCAAGACAGTGCCTGCTCCCAAAGCCTTTGACTTTGAATATGGCCTTTTCAGCTTGTCAGTGAGAAGTGTCAACCTGGCTGGCCTAGAATAGAATCAAGGTGTCTCACCTCAAGGACAGAGTCTCATGATGAGCTGTAGACCTTCTGTGGTTTTGTGGGCAGAGAGTTGACAGGCTGTCTGAGTGAGGCCATGTCTAGGAAGAGCTGCTTTTGTGAGCTTTGGTGTCATCTGTTTGTGGCAATGCTTCTGTTGATACTGATACTTTGGGGTGAAGTTCACTCTGTGTTCCTTTTCCAGTTTGCTTCTCTAGGCCATGACTCCCATTCCAGCTCCCTCCCCATCCATTCCCTGCTGCCCTTTGCACAGGAACACTTACCCACTTCCTCCCTCTGTTTCTCACCTGTGAATCAGTTTGTGACTCCAGCTCACACAAGGTCATGATTCTGTCCTTGGCTTCGGATACACTTCCTTACCCCCCTGCCCACATTCCCAACCCCGAGCTTTGGATCGTGATATGGGCTTGGTGTTAAATTTGGCCTTCAATATTCCTCATGAAAGCATTTTATAAATACAAGTGTGAAAAGGAGAATTACCTGGAACTCAGTGAAAGGTCAATGATCTGAAATATTCACTCTGTCTCTGTCCACCGATGCTACCTGATCTGCTGAGTGTTCCCGGCATGTTCAGTTTTATAATAATCACAGGTTGTTGGTGTAGAGTGTACACTGACAGCTAGGGTCACCTTGCTTGGCTATTAAATATACATTAGAATGATCTTCCTTTATCTCAGCACATAATTGTTTGACACATTTGAAATAGATTTTTAAACACAAACGTTAACATACCATTAGGTCTCTTTTTCATTGTCCTTCTAGGGTGCTGACTAGGCAGTAGACAAAGAAATCCAAATACACTTCAATTGGGATTGTTTAAAAACTGACAGATTTACATTACCTCTCCACATCTATCTAGTTTCCTTTGGCACCCTGTCTTGAATGTTTAGCATTAGATTTTAAGGGCTATGATTGAAACAGATGAATAATTCTGACAATGAAAAGACGAGCAGGAGTCCAGTCAGCCTGTAGTGCCTGTGATGGTTCTTTGTAAACGTGACAGAAATGCTTTAACACACCAGCAGTTTCCATACAACCTCCAACATTAACCTTCGGGTTTAATCCCCTTGTAGATTCTGATTCCACCATTCTTTTCAGCTAGATGGCGCTAATCCCCATTTCCCACAGGTTGCTTTACCATTTCTTTTGATTTAATGGCTATTGATCCATTTGCCTGCCACAGAGATTTCTCTGTGCTTAGTTTTATTAAGTCCCAGGAACACATTCTCTAATATGTCTGCATTACTCTCACAATTCCTCATTCCTGGCATAAAGTATACACAAATACTCTACATCAAAAAATTCTCAGACTCCAGCTGAGAATTAATTAATGACCTGTTGTGGGCCAGCATAGTAACCCATGTCCTTTAATGCCAAGCATCCAATATGATTTTTGACTGCCATTGTCTTGCTCTGCCATCTGCAAGGATTTGAAATGTGCATCATCTCAGAGAGCACTGTTTAGATTATATACTGCTTCTCTGTGTTGTTTTCCCTGAACTGCATTATCTCTCACCCATTTTAAATAACATCTGCCACATATCAGCCATCTTAATTAGTCTATATTTCTGCTGTTCACTATTTAAAATGTCAACGTGATTTATATCATCCACAGCACTGAAATTGTGTGTCCTTTTACTCTCATCCTGGCCATTCTGCATAACTAGAACAATAAAGGTTGTATTTGCTCTCGGATACAAAGAATATTCATTCACCAGTACTTTCTCTCTCTTTGTCTGGACCAGTTCTGAACCCAGGTTAATACTCTGCCTTTAAAATAATATGATTTAATTTTACAAAGTCTATTCTTTAATTAATCAAATATGCTTTATTTCTCAATATTCATATTTACTGAATTGCCTTCATGAAGCCTTCATCAAAAAATTTTATTGATTTTGTCAAACACAGTTTGTTTTTAACAATGTTTAAGGACAAATAGCAGCATACTAGCTCCCTTTGTTTTCCAAGTAACTTTAACTTTCTCTTTGACAAGGTCTTCAGCAGTTTTCCTTCAGTAAATGTTAGGTTAATACCTGTAGTCATCAGGTTTATCCCTTTTTGAAGTGTGGCACATTTTCAAACCTCCTGTTATAGAATCATAGAGCACAATAGCACTGAAACATTCCCTTTGGCCCATCCAGTCCATGCTGAGCTTATCTTCTGCCTAGTCCCATTTAGATGTATAAGATGATGAGAGGCTTTGATCATGTGGATAGTCAGAGGCTTTTTCCCAGGGCTGGAATGGCTAGCACAAGAGGGCACAGCTTTAAGGTACTTGGGAGTAGGTACAGAGGAGATGTCAGGGGTAAGTTTTTTACGGAGAGAGTGGTGAGTGCATGGAATGGGCTGCCAGTGACAGTGGTTGAGGCGGATACAATAGGGTCTTTTTAAGAGACTCCTGGACAGGTACGTGGAGCTCAGAAAAATAGAGGGCTATGGGTAACCCGAGGTAATTTCTAAGGTAAGGGTATGTTTGGCACAGCTTTGTGGGCTGAAGAGCCTGTATTGTGCAAACAACAGGAATTCTGCAGATGCTGGAAATTCAAGCAACACACATAAAAGTTGCTGGTGAATGCAGCAGGCCAGGCAGCATCTCTAGGAAGAGATGCAGTCGACGTTTCAGGCCGAGACCCTTCGTCAGGACCAACTGAAGGAAGAGTGAGTAAGGGATTTGAAAGTTGCGGGTGGGGGGGGGAGATCCAAAATGATAGGAGAAGACAGGAGGGGGAGGGATGGAGCCAAGAGCTGGACAGGTGATAGGCAAAAGGGATATGAGAGGATCATGGGACGGGAGGTCCGGGAGGAAAGACGGGGGGGGCGGACCCAGAGGATGGGCAAGGGGTATATTCAGAGGGACAGAGGGAGAAAAAGGAGAGAGAGAGAGAGAGAAAGAATGTGTGTATAAAAATAAGTAACAGATGGGGTACGAGGAGGAGGTGGGGCATTAGCGGAAGTTAGAGAAGTCGATGTTCATGCCATCAGGTTGGAGGCTACCCAGACGGAATATACTGTAAAGATGAAGCCACACTCAGGTTGGAGGAACAACACCTTACTCACTCTTCCTTAAGTTAGTCCTGACGAAGGGTCTCGGCCTGAAACGTCGACTGTACCTCTTCCTAGAGATGCTGCCTGGCCTGCTGCGTTCACCAGCAACTTTGATGTGTGTAGACTGTATTGTGCTGTAGGTTTTCTATATTCTATCTAAGCCGGACCATATGCCTCCAAAGTTCTCTCATCCATGTACCTATCCAAACATTTTAAAGACATTATAATTGAACCTGCATCTATTGCTTTTATTGGCAGCTTGCTCCACACTCACACTACCTCTGAGTGAAGAGGTTTTTCCCTCAGGTTCCCCTTAAATATTTCAACTTTCACCCTAAACCTCTAGTTCTAGTCTCATCCAACCAGAGGGGAAAAGATCAGCATGTATACACCTACCTATATCCCTGATAATTATATCTCTATAAGATTTTCCCTCATTCTTCTACACTTCTGAGAATAAAATCCTAACCTATTCAACTTTTCCTCATAACTCAAGTCCCGGAGACCCAGCGACGTCCTTGCAAGTTTTAAATGAGGAAGTCTGCAGATGCTGGAAATCCAAAGCAACACACACAAAATGCTGGAGGAACTCAGCAGGTCAGGCAGCATCTATGGAAATGAATAAATGGTTGACGTTTTGGGTGAAGACCCTTCATCAGGACTGGAAAGGAAGGGGAAGATGCCAGAATAAAATTGCCAGGGGTGGGGGGAGGGGATGGAGGCTAGCTAGAAGGTGATAGGTGAAGTCAGTTGGTAGAGGGCTGGAGAAGAAGGAGGAAGGAATCTGACAGGAGAGGAGAGGGCACCATAGGAGAAAGGGACCCAGGGGGAGGTGATAGGCAGGTAAGAAGAGGCAAGAGGCCCAAGAGGGGAATAGAAGAATAGGGGAGGGGGAGGGAAAATATTTTTACTGGAAGGAAAAATCAATATTCATGCCTTCAGGTTGGAGGCTACCCAGACAGAATATAAGGTGTTGCTCCTCCACCCTGAGTGTGGCCTCATCTTGACACAAGGCTAGGCAATGGACCGTCATGTCAGAAAGGAAAGCCACATCCTGGGAACGGATATGGTGAAGACAAAGGTGAATAACATTTTCACAGAAGACAGGGTGGGAAGAGGTCCAGATAACTGTCGGAATTGATACATTTGTAAAAGTTGCTGGTCAACAGTTTATCTCCAGAGATGGAGACAGAATTCAAGAAAGGGATGGGTGGTGTCAGAAATGGACCAAGTGAATTTAAGGGCAGGGTGGAAGTTAGAGGCAAGGTTGATGAAATTGATGAACTCAGCATGCACACGTGAAGCAGCACCAGTATAGCTGTCAAAGTAGCAGAGGAAGAGTTGGGAAGCATTACCAGGGAAGACTTAGAACATGGACTGTTCTACAAAGCCAACGAAGATGTGGGCACAGCTGGGGCCCATGCGGGTGCCCGTGGCTTCCTTTTGAGTCTGGAGAAAGTGGGAGGAGCTGACAGAAGATCATTGTAAATTTTCTCTGCACTCTTTCAATTTTATTGACAACTTTCCTTTAGGTAGGTGATTAGAACTGCACACAGAACTCTAAACTTGCCCTCACCAGAATCTTATTCAACTTCAACATAACATCCCAACTCCTGTACTCAGTACTTCAATTTACAAAGGCCAACTTGCCAAAAGATCTCTTTATGACCTGATCTACCTGTGATGCCAATTTCAAGGAATCATGTCCTCTTTTAACCCCTCTGATTTCTCTCAAGTGTTCTCTTGTATTTCTTGTACTCCTCAAGCTCTTCATTTGATACTAGCTGCCTGTACCTGATCTGCATCTCCTTTTTCTTTAATGTGACCTAAATATCCCTCCATCTGTTAACCTTGCTTCTATCCTCACAGGAAGGCAAAGGTTCTATATTCTCAAAATTTCACTTTCAAATGCAACCAGGGCCTGTCAGGATGTGTCAGGGCAGCAAGACGTCACGGAGTTAGTTGGAGACAGTTCGTTGTGGATTTTACACACCAGGCTTCATAATAAATATTATTTTATTGTGTTTTTTTCATCTATATTATGTATTTCATTGTTTAAAAAATGACTGAGGCCTGTCAGGACATTATGTGAGCTGCAATCATCCTGAAAAGTCATTCATTGGTGAGGCAGCGTGAGGTTTAATTAGATCTCAGGGCCTTTTGGAACTGTCTGGTGGGCTACAATCATAATGATCTCGTAGGCACTAGGTGGGGATCAATCAAACGAAGTGGGGTGTAAGTGGAGTGGCCATCATGTGAGTGGACAGTGATAGAGTGGTCAGTCTTTGGTTCAGTAGGCTTAAGGCTGATTTATACTTGTGCATTGCCCTACGCTGTAGCGAGCATGCGTAGTTGTGTCTGCGGCGCTCTAATTCACCACCAAAACGTTAGTTGGCGGTGGGGTTTCTATGCCACTGTGTTGAATTTCTTTGTGAGAGACATAGATGAGGAAATGCATTTCAAATATTTTTGGATGTCGGCAGGTAGATTTGACAATTTGGTTCATCGTCTCCAACCATTTATTTCGCATCAGTGTACAGACATGGCGGAGAAAAGCAACCGGAAATGTGTAGGAGGAAATACGATGATGCTACCAAGCAGACCAATCACAGCTGTTGCGGTTTGTGTCACCGCAACGCGTGAGTTACATTTTTAGGGAGGTGCACGTCACCCTACGGCGTAGGGTACGCAGTACCTACGGCGTACATTTGATGCACAAGTATAAATCAGCCTTTAGGTGAGAACAGGTGCAGACTAGAACTTAAACTTGAGAGGTTGGAGGTCTAACACGTGTATGCAGGATGGTAGTTCAAACAGTGGAAAGCTCCTGCTCTGAGAGATGTGGTTTCAGGGTAGCTTCAGGTCTCACTGATGACTACATCTGCAGGAAGTGCATCCAACTGCAGCTCCTGTCTGACAAGGTCAAGGAACTGGAACTGGAGCTAGATGTACACAGGACCAGCCAGGAGGCCGAAAACCTCATAGATGGGACTTTTACTGAGGTGGTCACACCCAGAGTACAGGCTTCAGATAGTAGATGGGTGACCACCAGGAGAAGTAAAGGGAGTAAGCAGTCAGTACAGGGTGCCCTTGTGTCCATAGCCCTTGGCATCAAGTGTACTTCCTGTGGATACTGTTGCAGGTGGGAAATGACCTGACAGAGCAGAGCAGGTGAGAAATGACCCATCAGGGCACAGCAGGTGAGAAATGACCCATCAGAGCACATCAGGTGGGGAATGACCTATCAGAGCACAGCAGCAGCAAGACCTGTGGCACTGTGGCTCTGAGGCTTTGCAGGGAAGGGTCAGACAGTGATAGGAGACTCAATAGTCAGGGGATTCTGTGGCCATGAAAGAATCTAGTATGATGTGTTGCCTCCCAGGATCCAGGATGGTCAGAGTGGCTAGAGCATAATCTCAAGAGGGAGGGTGAGAAGCCAGAAGTCATGGTGCACATTGGCACCAATGATATAGGTGGAAAAGGGGAAGAGGTCCTCTGTAGTGAGTATAAGTTAGGGAAGAGGCTGGAGAGCAGGACGTCCAAGATAGTAATTTCTGAGTTACTCCCAGTGCCACGTGCTAGTCAGGGCAGGATTAGGACAATAGTACAAATGAATGAGTGGCTGAGGAAGTGATGTAGAGGGCAGGGTTTCAGATTTCTGGCTCACTGGGATCTCTTCTGAGGAAGGTATGCCCTGTACAAAAAGGATAGGTTACACCTGAACCTGAGGGGGACCAATATCCCTGTGGGCAGGTTTACTAGAGCTTTTGGGGCAGGGGGAAGTTTAAACTGATTTGGCAGGGGGATGGGCAGTGGAGTGGTAGGGCTGAGGATGGGGCAGTTGGTTTACAAGTAGATGCAGTGTGTAGTGAGACTGCGAGGAAGGACAGGTAGATGAATGGGCAAAATTGCATTCAGTGGGATCAGCTGAAGTGTAATGTGGGTTCAAAATCAGAAAGGTGATGAATACAGGACTGAGGGTGTTACATTTGAATTCACGCAGTAGACAGAATAAGATAGATGATCTTGTAGTGCAGTTAGAGATTAGTGAGCATCACTGAGTAGTGGATGAAAAGAAGATTATAGTTGGGAGCTTTACATCCGAGGATACACATTGTATTGAAATGAAAGGCAGGTAGGCAGAGGGGGTGGTGTGGCTCTGTTGGCAAAAATGAAATCAGAAAGAGATGACATAGGATCGGAAGATATAGAATCCTTTTGGGTAGAATTAAGAAACTGAAGGGTTAAAGGCCCTAATGGGAATTGTATACAGGCCCCTGAATAATAGCCAGAATATGGGATATAAAATACATTGGAAGCTAGAAAAGGTATGTAACAAAGGCAATGTTACAATAGTCATGGTGGTTTTACTATAACAGGTAGGTTGGGGTAATCGGGTTGGTGCTGGAACCAAGGAGAGGGACAAGATAACTCTTTATAGCAGCTTGTGGTTGAACCTACTAGGGGAAAGGCAATTCTGGATTGGGTGTTGTGTAATCAAACTGATTTGATTAGGGAGCTTAAGGTACAGGAACCCTTAGGACACAGTGATCATGATATGATAGAATTCACCTAGCGGTTTGACAGGAGAAGCTAATGTCAGATGTATCAGTATTACAGTGGAGGAAGGGAACTTACAGATGTAAGAGGGAGGAGCTGCCAGAATTGATCAGAAGAGGACACTGGCAGGGATGACAACAGAATAGTAATGGCTGGAGCTTCTGGGGGCAACTTGGAAGGCACAGGGTTGATGCACCCCAAAGGTGAAGAAGTATTCTAAAAGCAGGATGAGGTAACTAGCTGACGAGGGAAATCAAAGTCAGTATACAAGGAAAAGAAAGGGTATATAATATAATAGTGGGAAGCTAGAGGACTGGGAAGCTTTTAAAAACAAACAGAAGGCAACTAAGAAGAGCAATAAGGAGAGAAAAGATGAGATATTAAGGTAAGCTAGGGAGTGATATAAAAGAGTATACCAATTTTTTCAGATATGTAAAGAGTAGAAGAGAGCGGAGAGTGGATAGTGGATTGCTGGAGAGGTAGTAATAGGGGACAAAGTAATGGCAGATGAACTTAATTAGTTTGCATGAGTCTTCACTGTAGAGGACACTAGAAGGAAGCCAGAAATTTGAGAGCGTCAGGGCAGAAGTGATTGTAGTTGCTATTACTGAGGAGAAGGTGTTTAGGAAGGTGAAAATATCTATCTGAAAATAGATAAGTAACCTGGGCCTTATAGAATGCACCCCAGGGTTCTGAATGAGGTAGCTAAAGAGACTGTGGAGGCATTAGTAATAGTCTTTCAAGAATCAGTAGATTCTGGAATGAGTCCAGAGGACTGGAAAGCTGCAAATATCACTCCACTATTTAAGAAGTGAAGGGGGGAGAAAAGGAAGGAAATTATAGACCAGTTGGCCTGACTTCAGTGGTTGAGAAGATATTGGAGTCTATCATTAAGGATGATGCTTTGGGGCACTTGGAGGCACATGATAAAAGAGGCCAAAGCCAGCCTGTTTTCCTTCAGGAGAAATCTCGCCTGACAGATCTGTTGGAATATTTTGATGAAATAACAGGCAGGATAGACAAAGAGAGCCAGTGGAAGTTATTTACTTGGATTTTCAGAAGGCCTTTGACAAGGTGCCACACATGAGGCTGCTAAACAAGATAAGAACCCATGGAATTACAGGAAGGATACTAGCATGGTTAGAAGATTGGCTGACTGGCAGGTGGCAAACAGTGGAAGTAAAGATACAGTCGACGTTTCAGGCCGAGGCCCTTCGTCAGGACTAACTGAAGGAAGTTAGTCCTGACGAAGGGTCTCGGCCTGAAACGTTGACTGAACCTCTTCCTAGAGATGCTGCCTGGCCTGCTGCGTTCACCAGCAACTTTTATGTGTGTTGCTTGAATTTCCAGCATCTGCAGAATTCCTGTTGTTTGAGTGGAAATAAAGAAGTCTGTTCTGGTTGACTGCCAATGGTGTTCCTCAGAGGTCGGTGTTGGGACCTCTTCTTTTACATTATACATCAACGATTTAGATGATGGAATTGATGGCTTTTAGGCCAACTTTATGGATGATACGAAGACAGGTGGAGGGGCAGGGACTGTTGAGGAAGCAGAGAGTTTGCACAAAGACTCAGTCAGATTGGGAGAATGGGGAAAGCAGTGGGAGATGGAATATAATGCAGGGAAGTGTATGGTCATGCACTTTGGCAGAATGAATAAAGGTGTAGACTAGTTTCAAAACAGGGAGAAAATTCAAATATCACAGGTGCAAAGGGACGTGAAAGTCCTTGTGCAGGGTTCCCTAAAGGTTAACTTGCAGGTTGAGTCAGTGGTGAAGAAGACAAATGCAATGTTAGCATTCATCTTGAGAGGACTAGAATACAAGAGCAAGGCTGTAATGCTAAGGCTTTATAAGGCATTGGGCAGTCTGCACTTGAAGTATTGTGAGCAATTTTCACCATAGACCGTAAGACCATAAGATATAGGAGCAGATTTAGGCTATTTGGTCCATTGAGTCTGCTCTACATTTCATCATGGCTGATCCATTTCCATCTTAACCCCATTCTCCCCGTTACATTTGATGCTCTAATTAAGAATCTATCAATCTCCGCCTTAAATATACCCAATGACTGGACTTACACAGCCGCCTGCAGCAACGAATTCCACAGATTCACCACTCTCTGGCTAAAGAAATTCTTCCTCATCTCCACTCTAAGTGGATGTCCCTCTATTCTGAGGCTTTGCCCTCTGGCCCTAGACTCTGACACCAATCTGCTGAGGCCTTTCAACATTCGATAGGTTCCAATGAGATCTTATGCCTCCCCCCACCCCCCCACCCCCCGTTCTGGATTCCAGTGAGTACAGTCTCAGAGCCATCAATTGGTCCTCATATAGTATCCGTTTCGTTCCCGGAATCATTCTTGTGAACCTCCTCTGAACTCTCTCCAGTGTCAGCACATCCTTTCTAAGATACGGGGCCCAAAGCTGCTCTCAGTACTCTGAGGAGCCTTTACCACTGCCTTATAAACCCTCAACATTACAGTTTTGCTTTTATATTCTAGTCCTCTTGAAATGACTGCTAACACTATACTTGCCTTCCTCACCACTGACTCAACCTGCAAATTAACTCTCAGGGCAAGGGTTTCCAACCTTTTTATGCCATGGACCAAAACCATTAAGCAAGCGGTCCGTAAACCACAGGTTGGGAGCCCTTGCTTTAGGGAATCCTGGATGAGGAGTCCCAAGTCCCTTTGCACCTCAGATTTTTGTATTTTCTCTCCATTTAGGAAGTAGTCTACACTTTTATTTTGTCTACCAACGTGCATAACCATACACTTCCCGACATTGTATTCCATCTGCCACCTCTTTACCCATTCTCCTAATCTGTCTATGTTCTTCCGCACCCCCTCTGCTTCCTCAACACTACCTGCCCCTCCAACTGTCTTCGTATCACCCGCAGACTGACCATGGATCCATCAATTCTGTCATCCAAATCATTAACACGTAACATAAAAAGAAGCGGTCCCAACTCAGACCCCTGTGGAACACCACTAGTCACTGGCAACCAACCAGAAAAGGCTCCCTTTATTTCCACTCTTTGCCTCCTGCCAATCAGCCAATGCTCTATTCATGCTAGTATCTTTCCTAAAAATCCCCTGGGCTCTTAATTTGATAAGTAACCTCGTCTGACAGGCACCTTTTCAAAATCCAAGTACACAGCATCCACCAATTCCCCCTTGTCTATCTTGCTTGTTATTTCTTCAAAGAATCCCAACAGATTTGTCAGGCAAGACTTTCCCTTGAGGAAACCATGTTGACTTTGACCTATTTTGTCATGTGCCTCCAATTACCCCAAAACCTCATCCTTAACAATCGATTTCCAGCATCTTCCCAACCACTGAGGTCAGGCTGACTGGCCTTTAATTTCCTTTTTTCAGCCTTCCCCTCTTCTTGGAGAGAAGTGACATTTGCAATTTTCCATTCCTCCAGAACCATGCCAGAATTCATCACCCTTTTCGATTTTGTCTCCCTTTTACATTGCAATTCATCCCATTGACTGCAATTTTGCTCTATCATCTGTCTGTCCTTTCCAGAATTCTTACTACATGCTGCCTCTGTTTGTTAGCCAACTGCCCCATTCCCAGGTCTATCACTCCATTTCCCATCCCTCTGCCGAGTTAGTTTAAATCCTGCTGAACAGCTTCGGCTCCTTATCAAAGAGGAGATGTGCTGGTGTTTGAGAAGGTACAAAGGAAATTCACAAGAACAATTCTGGGAATGAAAGGGTTGATGTATGAGGAGCATTTGATGGCTCTGGTCCAGTCCTCACTGGAGTTTAGAAGAATGAAACCTGTTGAATATTGAAAGGCCTAGATAGAGTGGATGTGGAGAGGATGTTTCCTGTAATGTGAGTTTAGGACCAGAGGGCCTCAGAATAGAGGGACATCCTTTTTGCATAGAGATGGGGAGGAATTTCTTTTGTCAGAGAATGGTGAGTCTGTTGAATTTATTGCCACGGATGGCTGTAAAAGCCAAGTCATTGAGTATATTTAAAATGTAGTTTGACAGGTTCTTGATTGGTTCATCAATGTTTACGGGGAGAAGGCAGAAGAATGAGGTTGAGAGAGATAATAAATAATAAATCAGCCATGATGGAATGGTGGAGCAGAAACAATGGGCTGAATGGCCTAATTCTGCTCCTATGTCTTATTGTCTAAAAGTATCCTACTTACTAACTATCTCTTTGCTGGATCAACCTATTTCAATTCATGCCTGCCAACCTACTTCTGATGCCATCAAAATTAGCCTTATTCCAGTTTAGAATATCACAGGACCAGTACTCCTCCGTATTTATTTTGAAACTAACGGCATTCTGACCACTAAATCCAAAGTATTCCTCTACTCACTGTTCTGTCACCTGCCCTGTCTCATTTCCTAACAGGAGATTCAGTTTTGTGCTCTCTGGTTGGGACCTCTGTTTATTGATTTAGAAAACTTTCCTGAGCACATTCGACAAACTCCACTCCATCCAATCCTTTTACAGAATGGAAGTCCCGGTCAACATATGGAAAGTTAAAAATCACCTATCACAACCTTGTATTGCTTTCATCTGTCTGCAGTCTGCTTCAGCCATTAGCATCTCCAAGGAAAGAATGTGGTACTATTTATTCATACTGTCCCTGATTTCTTTCAACAAACTGATTCATCTGGACTGTGTGTCTTGTTAACTTTGACTGATTCCAGTCTTTATCATACTTTTTTTTATTATATCATCTTCGTCTCAAAGGCAATGGTGTTTAAAATTATAAGGGAGCCGTAAAGAGAGATAACAGACAATAGTTTCCAGTGATTGACGTGGTTGCAGTGAGGGGTCGTTGATGTGATATTGAACATAAAAGAAAAACTTCATCATGCAGGATGTTGTGGGATTTGTTTTCCGGGAAGAAACTGTATCAATATCCTAGAGAAAATTCAGTAGATGGATGAAGGAAAAGGAATTAAAGTACCGAACGAAAGATATAATGTGAGTTGTATTGTTGTGATAGAACGTGGCCAGTGATAGGGACTTGAACAGACAGCTCGTTTTTACTTATTTCAAGGATTCAGCAGCAGAAATTCGTGTTTGTTTTAAATGTGTGGTTAAAACTTCTTCTAAATTCAGTAATTTAAATGTATTGGTTACCTTAGTTATTAAAAAGCTGAAGGTCAGTTGCGATAAATTCCTTACTACTGTGCAATTCACAAGACCGTGACCCAGTCCAATATTTGCCCACACTAATCAAATCTCTTTTGTATCTGTAAAATGGATTTGGGTTACTGTTTTAAATCAATGAGGCACTAAAGTGTTTAAGAATAGCTCTGCCTTCCCAAAGTTTAGCTATCACCCTGCAATCCTGCACTGATCATTTTGTGAAATCTCCTGCAGCACTGGAATAGTTTTTTCAATCCTTTAGTGAAAACACAGGCAAGAGGAAAAGTGTAATGAATCGTGTGGACCTGGTAACTGGTTTCTGAATGCCCTCAGATTTTCTTTCATTTTAAATTTAACCAACAGCTTCGTGCTCCCAGTTTATACAGCTTTTACCAAAGATTGTAATTCTTTAAAGCAAAACCATCTCATAGAAAACCAATTCTTTCATTCGAACACAAGAGAACACAGATCCTGTGATCTGGAGCAGAAACAGCACGACAGGATCTGGAGGCTGTTAGAGTTGGGGAGGGCTGTAGGGGTTGGAGGGGGTTACTGAGACAGGGAGGCCGAGATGGTCTGATATTCCACCCTGATAGTCTACAACTCAATACTATGAGCAATGAATTTTCCAATTTCGGATAACCGACACCCGTGTTTCTTTCTTTCTCCTGATCTGCTCATGATCTCTCACGCCCCTTTGTCCAAACACTTTCACTTCCCCTAGCCCACCATTACCCAGTTTCATCCTCTACCTCGCTTGATTCCACCTGTGAATCACCCACATACTTAATTTCAAGGATTTTCTACCCATTCCCCAAGCTGCTTGCATCTACCCATCATCTCTCCCTGACCTGGTTCCATTTTACACCTTCCTTCCCTTTCAGGTTCCAGCACCCGCAGCTTCAGATCTCCACATTCATCACCCCCCATCTTCTCTCTACAACTCCACCCCCCCCACCCACTCCATATGCCCCCTGAGTTCCACCTGCTCCATCTGTCACCAGCCTCCTTTTCTCAGTTCCTCCATGAACGCTGCATCTGCTCTCAGGATGGGCTTTTCATTCCAGAACTAATGAGATGTCTTCCTTCACCAAACAAAGATGTTTTCCTTCCTCCACCATCAACACTGCCCTCACTTACATCTCTTCCATTTCGCACACATCTGCCTTCACCCCATCCTCCCACCACCCCACCAGGAACAGGGTTCCTCTTGCCCTCACCTACAACCCCACTAACCTCTGCATCCAGCACATAATTCTCTATAATGCCTGCCATCTCCAATGATCCCACCACCAAGCACAGCTTTCCTTTCCCCTCTTTCTGCTACGCAGCTCCCTTCTCCATTCGTCCCTCCCCACCGATTTCCCTCCTGGCACTTATCCTTGCAAGCGGAACAAGTGCTACACCTGCTCCCTCACTACCATTCAGAGCCCTAAACAGTCCTTCCAGGTGAGGCAACACTTCATCTGAGAGTCTGTTGGGGTCATCTATTGCACCTAGTGCTCCCAGTGTGGCCTCCTATATAATCAGTGAGTCCCGACGTAGATTGAGAGACTGCTTTGCTCAGCATCTTCGCGCCGTCCATCAGAAAAAGCGGGATCGCCCAGTGGCTGCCCATTTTAATTCCACTTCCCATTTCTTCTCCAATATGTGGGTCCATGGCCTCCTCCACTGTCACACTGAGGCCACATTCAGGTTGAAGGAGCAAAACCTTATATTCCGTCTGAGTAACCTCCAATCCGATGGCATGAACATCGATTTCCTCGAACTTCTGGTAGTGGCTCCCTCCCCCCCACCGTCACCATTTTCCTCTTAACTTATTTCCTTACTTGCCTATCCCCTCCCTCTGGTGCTCCTCCCCCTTCCCGTTCATCCATGGTCTTTAGTCCTCTCCTATCAGATTCTCTCTTCTCCAACACTCAATCTCTTTCACCAATCAACTTCCTCACCAACTCTTTACTTCACCCCTCTGCCCCGGTTTCACCTATCACTTAACACCTTGTACTTCTTCCTCCCCCCTTGCTCTGACTTCTCATCTTTTCTTTCCTCCCCCAGTCCTGAAGAAGGGTCTTGGCTTGAAACGTCGACTGTTTACCCTTTTCCATAGATGCCACCTGGCCTGCCGAGTTCCTCTGGCATTTTGTGCATGTTGCTCAGAATTCCAGCACCTGCAGATTTCCTCTTGTTTGAGGAACAGCTACAGAGAAAGTACAGTGCAGGTTGACAATAAGCTGCAAGATCATAACGAGGTAGATTGAGTGGTGAAGAATCAATCTTATTGATACTGAAGAACCATTCGGTAGTCTTATAGCAGCTGTCCTTGAGTCTGGTGGTACCTGCTTTTAGACTTCTGTATCTTCTGCCCAGTAGGAGAAGAGAGAAGAGAGAATGCCTGTTGTAGATGGGGTCTCTGATTATGCTGACTGCTTTACTGAGGCAGTGGGAAGTATAGACAGAGTCCATGGTGGGGGAGGCTAGATTACTTGATGTGCTGATTGGTGTCCAGAACTCTGCAATTTCTTGTAGTCATGGGTAGAGCAGTTACCATAGCAAGTCACAATGCATCCAGGTAGGATGCTTTGTATGGCAAATCGATAAGGAAGAAGAAGCATTGGTGAGCTTTCTTGGCCGTGGTGGCCAAGTTGCAGGACCAGGACAGGCCTGAAAGTGATGGATACAGCCCAGTCCATTACAGACAAAGTCCTCCACACCACTGAGCACACTTACGTGGACTGCTGCCACAAGAAGGCGGTAACCATTATCAAGGACTCCCACCTTCCAGGCCATATTCTCTTCTCACTACTCCCATCGGGTAGGAGGTACAGGAGCTTTAGGTCCCACACCACCAGGTTCAGGAACAGTTATTATCCCACAACCATCAGCCTCCTGAAACAGCATGGATAACTTCACTCATCTCAACTCTAAACTGATCACTGAACACAAGTGATGGACTAACTTTCAGGGACTCTACAATTCACATTGTTTATATTTTTATTCACACAACGTGTCTTCTTCTGCACCTTGGTTGTCTGTCAGTATAGTGTTCATAAGTTCCATTATATTTCTTTACTCTCCTGTAAATGCCTGAAGAAAATGAATCTCAAAGTAGTATATAGTGACATGTACATACTTTGATAATAAATCTACTTTGTCTTTGACCTTTTCTATCCATGCGACTGTCATATAAACGTTGTAATGGTATCTCTTACTCTGGCACCTTCTTCCATTAATATACCTTTTTCTGTGTGAAAAGCTGGCTTCCCAGGTCCCTTTTAAATTGTTCCCCTCTCAATCTAAATCTCTTCCCTATGCCTTTAGACTCTTCTATCTTGGGGAAATTACTTTGGCTTTTCATCTTATCTGCACCACTCGTGGTTTTATAAATCTCCGTAAGGTCGCCTCTCAGCCTCCTGTGCTTCAAAGGAAAAAACACCCTGGACTAATCAGCCTCTCTTTCTAATCCAAGCGCTCCAGTCCCAGTAACATCCTCCTAAATCTTTTTAAAAGCTTAAATCTCTTTTCCGTTGCTCAAAGAACTCGAGGAACCTTTTGACACAATCTTGATTAGTTTTGTTATTTTTCTGTAAAACTTTGGGCAGCTGAAACTCTGAATAGGAATGGATGGGTATAGCTTTACCTAGCCCACAGTGTCGATAGCGGCCTTACCTTGCTAGTGAGCCTGCAGTTTGCTCCTATATGACAAGGCCTTGCTAGTGAGCCTGCTGTCTGCTCCTATATGACAAGGCCTTGCTAGTGAGCCTGCTGTCCAATGACAAATTATAGCAGAGAAAATATAAATACCATTTATCCAAGTATCTTCAGTTCCATTTTCAAACAGTACAGCACCTAATGTGTGTTATAATTTAATGAGCGTTATAATAAATCCATTGTTGAACTGATCATTCTTTATCTTTAAATGTTTCCAAAATAACTAGGTCCTTCTGAATTCCGTTTTCTTCTAATGGGTTTGTAATTGGGTGCCAACCAAGGCTATCATCCATTGCCAGTTGGTCTTTGCAAAATCAATAACATTTCCACAAAATCAGATTGTGATTGATACACTGCTTTGGCAAACGAATCAATGCTTTAGGTGTAATTGAAGTAAAAAGGTTCAACAATGGTGATTGTCTTTGAATATGGAAAAATCTTTGATTTTGATAGTAGGTGTTGGTTTGGACAAGAGCTGATTGGGCTCCTTCTCTGCGATGGTCATCTCCATGGTACTGAGGCTATGGACTGCCCCAGCTGCTGTGTTCTGTGCCCGTTAACATGATGAAATGATAAGTGAGGCTTTGGGCCTACTCTAGGCTGCTCCAGGGTTCAGATCTGAGGACTCCATTTTGGTTGGGAATGCTGTTGTTCATTTCAATTGTTTGCATGATTTGTATTTCTCTTCTCTCCTGTACATCAAGTGTTGGTCTTTTATTCTTATTTTTATTCTTCTTTCTTTAGTTGGGTTCTTTCGGGTTTCTTGCTAACTGTGAGCAAGCAAATCTCAAGGGTGCATAATTTATACAATCTTTAATAATAAATGTACTTGAATCTTTATGAAGAGACATAAGATTGTCAACCTAAGTGAATGAACGATGTCTAACGTGTCACCTTAAATGCACTCGGAACAGTGGTCTCAGCAGCAGCTTATACTGCCAGCCGTTTAAAGTCAGCGTCAGCATTAGAGGTAAGTACTTGTCCAAACAAGAGATTTACATTAGCTGTACTCTGTCTCCAGGAAAGCCAATATCGAATGAAGAATGCCCTTGAGCTTTTGTGATGGAAGCTAAGCTAAATGAAGCAGCATAGCAGAATAACGGGGAACGGTCCTCCTCAAATAACAACACAAATTTAGCAAATGAAGACTTCTTGTTTATATCCAGATATTGGCAGAAATCACGAGAACATCAACCAATCACTTTTGTGCACCCTCTTAGTGCCTGTCTTTGGTGTTCCCCACCAGTCTTGCCTGAGGATGGTCTCCACTTGGATGTCAAAGACGTGAGCTTCCTCCATGTAACTCTGCTTCTGCAGCAGAATCTATCAAACGCTGCCTGGTAGTTGGGTCCTCAAGAGCTGAGGTGCTCCTTCCCCTCCAATGACTGCACAGGAATGAATGGGCTCCAAACTTTACAACCAGCTCGAAGCATGGCTGGAATCATAACATCTGGCACAGACTTGCAGGCAGACTGATCAATGCACCAAATGCAGTCCATCTCAATTGGCTGTCCCATCAACGCGCTCATCTGCGAGTCTAGAGCAGAATTTATGTACGGCCTTCCCCCTCAAGTAGATCTCACCTGAACTGCCATTTTCCTCTGTCTGGACATTATCCAGTAACTGAGCAGCTGCAGATTTCACCTCAGCACATTGAACAGTTCCTGAGGCTGGTTAAGCGTTGGATCTAATCCATTCATTGTCTATGATTTATCTCATGGGGGGGTTGTTCCGATTGTGCCTCCTTGAAAAACAAAGTCCCCATTCTCCACCAATTTCTGGTCACCCCTCCTCAGTTCTTTCTCTGTTTTTGATCTTGCTGCCAAGGTTATTTGTTGCGGTAGGATGTAGATTTCAGTAGCAGCTGACCTTAAGTATAAAATTGGGATCATGGAAGGCAAAAATGTCCAAGCCAAAGTCATACAAAGATTCACTCCAATGAATGCCCTGCAGAGAGTTTTCTCATAATTTATTTACGGACAATATTGTCTGTCCATCCGCAATGGGTCCTTGAACAGAGTGATTTGCTGGGCCATTTTGGGATATGGTTTTAAATCATCCAGATCTGGAGGCTAGACTAGACCAGATAAGGATAGCAGACTGGAGGGATGATAGTGAACCCATGAGGGTCTTTTTAACGAGATGACAGAGTAATGTCTGTGGTTATTGTTATAATAGACCTGTCAGATGAGCCACAATGGGACGATCCACCTAATCAGATCTTTTAACGTTCAGCAGTTGGCCAGGTCATTAGGAGAACTCTACTACTTTGCTTTGTATACAATCTTGAGATTATGCTGGTAGGGAAAACTGAGTCTAGGTCAAACATCTAATCTGACAGTGCAGCTGTCTTTTGGCACCACGGCCCTGCAGTGATGTCATTCTGGATAACAGCAACAGACCTATGTAACACCCATACACTGGTGCCTACTCTCCTGGCTTCACAACACGTTCATTAAAGTTCTTTTCCCATACAGCTCAGTTGTCAATTGAACTGCACAATTACATTGCTGCATGTAGCTGAACTGCCAAAGAAATCTCTAATAGCCCAGTGCACTTATTCACCACTGAGTGAACTGGTGCTCATCCAGTTCTGAGTTTGAAATGCCGTGATTAAATCTGTGATTTTATTTGCATTGGGATGAGGGGTGCTGCTGAGGGTCAATTGGAGTGCAGATAGGTAGTCAGGAAGTAGATGTTGGGAGTGTGGGGTGGGGAGTAGTGGAGAGATCTCCAGCCAGGGAGGGAGCATCAGCAAAGGCTGAGTCAGCATGTTAGTGAGAACAGAGGCAGAAATGGTATTTGCATGACTATGGTGTACTGGGACCTGTTCAGACAGCTTCTCTCTGTGTATGCTGTAGTGGCCTCAGGCCTTGTGACAGATGCTTCTGCAGGAGTTGTCCACGTACACTTGACTATCTCAGCAGTGGTGTCCACTGTGTGCTGCACGCGTTTTGGATCCAACTGCGCTAGTTCATCAGACACACAGGGGACTCGAGCAGTACCACAGGCCTCATGAGGGTCTTAGTAAATCGTCGATTTCCCTTCACATTTTATTTAATTGAATCACAGAGAATATGCCAAGTATGTGACCCAGTTTGTCAGCTCCAATTCTGTTCAAATATAAATTGTAACAACTCATGAAAAATTCAACAGTATTTCATATATAGATATCGTACATCCCTGAAATAAAAAAAGCTAATGAATATATTTCTATGTAAATATCACTCAATTATTTAATGTGGGGTTGCAAATAATTCAAACCAAGAACTAACATAAACAATATACGTAATATTTTGCTTGCTGGTTACAAAACTGCATGTCGTACAAATGTCCATCTGGTTTTGATTCCGAAAGGCAATACGTAACAATTTCAAGTCTATCTGCTTCTCAGACTTGCAACATCACAACAGCCAGTGCGTAAAGCCGGGCTAAACATGGTATTCCATAGTATTTAAACAACACTGGCCGTGTAAACTCAGGCCGGCTGTCCTTACCTTGAAGAGTGATGCAGAGATGTCAGTAAGTTTACATCAAGTCTCTGGCGTACTTGCAGAGTTGTATGTGTTAGTGATGGCTGTGTTATATTTTTATTTTCCTGTCAACCACTGGAATCTGGTTAGCAGTATGTCGATACAAAGTAGTAATTTAACTCACAGAAACATTCCTATCTTCTTTAAATAATATCAAGATCTATGGTACTAATTCAACAAAGGCTCAGCAAATTCAAAGCACAAACATAGTTAAATACTGATTGACTCTTTTCCATGAAGAAAATGTTATCCACATAAATGTAATCCATTTATTTGTGGAATGGTGTAGCGGAGAAGGAGGCTGCTCCAGCCATTAGTTCTGCATTCACACTTGACAAGACCGATCTGATTATACCCTTTGAAATGTTCACCATCCTGTAAATATCTTCCCTTCAAGTGTTTATCCAGTTCATTCCGAATATTATAATTAGGCCTATTTCTACATCTTTCAAGAAGAGTATTCAAATTCAGATCATAACAACTCACTGTGTACAAAAGATGTTTCATCCTGTTCCCTGTGGTCCATTTGAGAGATCTGATATCATTTTATATCTGTGACTTTTTTGCCACTAGTAGCAAATTCTCCCAATTCACTCTATATTTAAAAAAAACATGATTAAAAAATCTCATACGTTTGCTACTTCAAGAAGAATAGAAGCATTTTCAACACCAATGTATTTGTCTCTTGTTCTTCCAGAAAATCTCTTTGGCACCTCTGTAGGGCCTACATATTGGACCTGACAGGCTGAATAATTAGTTTCTGGCTCAAGGCTGCAATGATCCCAATCTCTATTTTTCTCATGATAAGAATTTCCTTTTCAGGTGCAGTTCTTAAAGTGCAACATTTAACATTCAAGATAGGGTGCCAAAGTGAATTCAGTCAATATGATCGCAAACAACAGGAATTCTGCAGATGCTGGAAATTCAAGCAACATACATCAAAGTTGCTGGTGAAGGCAGCAGGCCAAGCAGCATCTATAGGAAGAGGCGCAGTCGACGTTTAGTCCTGACGAAGGGTCTCGGCCTGAAACGTCGACTGCGCCTCTTCCTATAGATGCTGCTTGGCCTGCTGCGTTCACCAGCAACTTTGATGTATGTTGTCAGTCAATATGATGCCCAGAATATATGTGATAACTCAGCTGAGGCCTAACCAGTGATTTATAAGTGTTTAGCATTATTTCCATGTTTTTTGTGTTCTTATTTTTCATGAATATAACCAGGGATTTATGATCATCTACTCCTACTTCAGCCATCTTTAAAGACTTCACTGGATCCATTAGACCCATAGATCGCCTGTTTTCCATTCAGAAATTGTACCATCTCCATACCTTAACTGCTAAATTGCTCTCACATTACATTAAACTACTTCTGTGACTGCCGAATTTCTGTCATGCATCATTGCTAACCTGAGGTTTGCTGCTGTTTCCAGCTCAATCCTTCCTTTAGTCAGCTGTCTGCAAACTTTGAAGTTATCCTCGGGGACTGGGCCAGCTCATCAATACCAACTCCAGTCTAGTTGTCAGGTGTGGCATAGTTTACGTCCCACAGCTGGCTACAAAATGAAGTCAGGCAGCATCGCCCACAACAGCACGCCTCTTTCTGATGAATTTAATGCATTCTAAGCATATTCTGAACAGGAGGGGAGTGTTTTATCACCACACACCCGACAGCCTGCAATGTACCTGATCTCAAAGTTACTATTGCAGGTATAGATTAGTTATCTGGAGGGTGAGCCCACAGAAAAAAGCTGGCATAGGTGATGTCTCTGGCTGTGTCCTTAGATCCTGTGCAGTGGGACAAGATTGTCTGGGAGGCTGGAGTTAAACAGGTGGTGGTAGTAACCTCATCTCACTTCTCTCTGAGGTTTCTATCTGTTTAAGAAGACCACTATCATCCTAGTACCTCAGAAAAAGAAGTTTAAATTGCCTTGATGACTACTACCCAGTGGATCTGACATCCGCTATCATGAAATGTTTCAAGAAGCTGGTCTGGCAAATACTAACTCCAGCTCTCAGACAATCTTGTCCCTCTGCAATTTGCCTTTGAATGAAACAGGTCTACGATGGATGCTAATTCCCTGGCCCAATGCTCCTCTCTGGAGTATCTGACTTATAAAGACACACGTTAGACTACTGTTCATTGACTATAGCTCTGCCTTCAATTCCATAATTCTAAGCAAACTCTGAGACCTGGGAGTCAACACCTGCAATTGATCAGCAGTAACATCCCAGCTACGATTACCTGCAATACCGGTGCCCCACAAGGCTGTGTCCCCAGTTCCCTACTTTACTCTGTATATAAGCACGGCTTGATGGCCAGTCTGGCTCCAACTCCATCTACAGGTTCACAGATGATACCACTGTAGTGAACCATATCTCAAATAACAATGGATTGGAGCTCCGAAAGGAGACAGAGAGCTAATGCAGTGGTATCATTTCCCTCAACATCAGCAAAACAAAAGACCTGGGTATTGACTTCTGGAAGACGGGTGTCTATTACACTCCTGTTTACAACAATGGTGCTGAGGTTGAGAACGTCAGGTACCTAGGAGTGAACATCACCAATTGTCTTCCCTGGTTCACCCACGTAGAAGCCATGACCAAGAAAGCTCACTATCACCTCTACTTTATTAGGAAGCTAAGGAAATTTGGCATATCCCCTTTGATCCTCCCCAATGTTTACTGATGCATCGTAGAAAGCATCCTATCCCAATACATCATGGTTTGGTATGGCAACTGCTCTGCAAGAGACCGCAGGAAACTGCACAGAGTCGTGACTGCAGCTCAACGCAGCATGGAGACCAACCGCTCCGCCATGGACTTGCTGCCTTGGCGAAGCAGCCAACGTAATCAAAGACCCCACCCCATCTGGGGACTAGCTTTTGCCCTTCAAAAACCCTGAAGCACATAGCGCCAAGCTGAAGGGCAGCATCTATTGCACTGTTATATAAGACTATTGACCATTCCACCAGTACATTAAGATGGATTCTTGACCTTACAATCTACCTGATCTTGGCCTTGCATCTTCTGTCTGTTGGCATTGCCCTCTTTCTGCGGTGGTTACACTTTATCTGCATTTTGCTCTTGTTTTTCCCTTGTACTATCTCATTGCACTGATGTGGTAAGATGACCTGTACGGAAGGCATGCACCACAGAGATTTTCGCTGTGACAGTAACAAACCAATTTATCAATTTATGACATTGGTTGTGAACTGAATTGTCAGGAATACCATCACCACATTTATTTGAGTATTTCCAACTTCAGATCAGAATTCCTCAGCTCGAATTAGATAGCACACTGTCTCATGATGCTTCTGAATCCCATTAGTTGCTCTGCAACCCGTATTGCACAGAGAAACGTTCACAGGTTTCATCCCTGCCTGTGAAAACCTCGTCATGTGCTTGTGATTCGCAAAACATCAATTCAGTGGCTGTGTGCAAAGAACGATCCCATCTGTGCAGATTTAGGTGAGCTCTCAGTGTGATTGTTCTCAATAGACCAGTGCCAGTGCCAGTAGCAGTAGAGTGACTTTGGTGTTTCCGATTGCAATTGATTTGGGGGCAAGTCCCCTGATCTGATTCAGGGAAAAGATTAGATTTGAGTCACACCAAAAGGCCGAAAGCCTCCCATGAAAACCTAGAGGAATCTGGTCCACTCGTGCATCAGGGAACGAACCATTATTGTCTTCTATGATAGACTCAGCGTTGGGCTTGAGGTGACTGGCTTCTGTTTTGAAGTGCATGTTGTTTTACCTTCGTGTATCTGTGTTCTGCTATATCAGTGACAGCTGCTGTCTGTCCGGCGTTACATTGAGAACTGCACAGATTCTATGTTGCATGCACACAGTAACAGTATGCATGCTGGGTCATCCCAGTCTGTCTTTAATTGATCTGCGTTTGTATAAGATGATGAGAGGCATTGATTGTGTGGATAGTCAGAGGCTTTTTCCCAGGGCTGAAATGGCTAACATGAGAGGGCATGGTTTTAAGGTGCTTGGAAGCAGGTACAGAGGAGATGTCAGAGGTAAGTTTTTTTTACGCAGAGAGTGGTGAGTGCGTGGAATGGGCTGCCACAACGGTGGTGGAGGTGGAAACAATAGGGTCTTTTAAGAGACTCCTGGATAGGTACATGGAGCTTAGAAAAATAGATGGCAATGGGTAACCCTAGGTAATTTCTCAGGTAAGGACATGCTCAGCACAGCTTTGTGGGCCAAAGGGCCTGTATTGTGCTGTAGGTTTTCTATGTTTGTACCTATAAAACAGATCAAGCAACTGAATAGCAAGACTGCTGTATGCAAAGTTCTGGATTTAATTTCCAAGATCTGAACTTAAAGATCTCCCAAATCCCAGTCAAGCAACTATATTTGGTGGCTGGAGATGACAATCCTTATCAATGTAGAAAATGATCAGATTTAACTTCCTTCCTT
Organism: Mobula hypostoma; assembly: GCF_963921235.1. NCBI lineage: Eukaryota > Metazoa > Chordata > Chondrichthyes > Myliobatiformes > Myliobatidae > Mobula > Mobula hypostoma. The sequence continues at coordinate 140,015,251 of NC_086103.1, forward strand.
TACTTTGCTGGCAAGGCCAGCATTTACTGTGCACCCTCCGCTACCCTTGAGCAGATGGTGAGCTATTTTCTTTCACTACAGCAGTCCATCTGGTGACAGACCTCCCATAACGCTGTTGCATGGTTTAATAGTGCCTGATTTCCATGACAAAGCACATGGGAATAACAGAATATGGGCAGGAGCAGGGCACTGACCCCCTCAAGCTTCCCCACCATTCAATATGATCATGGATTAGCCACCTCAGGCCTCTGCTCCTCTTCTCTTCCATGCTAGTTCCCCACAGCCATCAATCCCCGACCTTCCAAAAATGAATCTACCTCATTTGATTTAGTTTCCATAGCCACTGGAACACCCAAGGTTCACCCCCTCTGCGAGAAGAAATTCCTTGGCATCTCTGTTGCAGGAGATTGTCCTATTCCATCACTTTAGACATGGTGCCAAGTGTGTTCGGTGCCCTTGCTGCTTCCAGCATTTCTCTCCAGTGTCATTCAGCTTGGAGGGTAGAGTACTCTGTTAGTGGAGCCAAGGCCTCGCAGTTTCAGCTGCCCGGGTTGGGTCCTGACTTCAGATGCTGTTCATGAGCAGTTGGCATGCCCTCTGTGACCACGTGGGTTGCCCTGGGCACTGACGTTTCCTCTCACATCCCATATATGTAAGTGTAACAGGTCACTGTGAATTGCCCTGGCATGTATCTGGGTGTTATAACTTGCAACCGGTTGATGGGAACGCGTGGAGAATAAAATAGGGTTAGTGTAGGATGGGTGTTTGATGGTTGACATGGACCAGTTGAGCTGAGGGGCCTGTTCCACACTACTGTTACATACCTCAAGGAGATCTTCTGTGATTTTTTTTGTGAGAATGATGTAATGGTCTTTTGGAGGTCACCTGATGTAATTTTCCCACTGATGTGAGGTCACGTGATGACGTGTGCACCACGGGTATATAAGGGAAGCCCTCAGATGACGCAGTTAGTTTTTAGTTTTTAGTTTTCCAGCTAGAATGTTGATGTGTCTCCATTTCTGTTGCGAATTTGTTTTTATGACGCAGTTTCATTTTTAAAACAGAGTGTTACGTTCTGTTGCAAGGTACAATAGTGCTGGACAGGAAATTTTTGTTAGATGTGTTGATGTACCTTATTCCAGCAGTAGTACGGGAGAGTGAAGACTTTACCGAAGTACAGGACTCGAAGGATTGAGAGGAGTCAGTATCGTTCGGCAGTTTAACAAACATTGACCTTATTGAGTCTTCGTTGAAGGAGTAGCGACCTGCATCGAAGGTAACTCTTGCCAAAAGAGCAAAGAGTTCTTGCAAGGTGCTCTCTAGAATTTAAGGTCAGTTGTTTTAAACTGTTTATTTCCTGCATCGTGAATCCTTTGGACAGAACCAACCGGAAAGTCGCGTCTATGAAGAAATCCTTCTCCAAAGAAATCTCTCCCAATTGAACGTATAAATCTGTTGCATTTTCGAATTTACCATTTTAAGAACTATATCTGACTTTATCGCTTTAAGAACTGTTTTCACATTTAACGCTTTAAGAACCAGTGCCGAGTGACAATTTGTTGAATGGCTGCACAGTGGTTAACTTCCGGTTAAGGTTTTCGTTTGTTTTTTTTATTGTTTATCCGTGTTTAATAAATGTTTGGTTGTTTTTATATAACCTGTCTCGATTGATGTTCATTGTTGCCAGTTACGTAACAGTACAATTCCATGGGCCCAGTGAGGGGCCTTTTCCACACTGTACAACTCCATGACCCAGTGAGCTGAGGGGCTGTTCCACACTGTACAATTCCATGGGCCCATTGAGAAGCCTGTTCCACACTTTATAGCTCTATGGGCCCAGTGAGGGGCCTGTTCCACACTGTACAACTCTATGGGCCCAGTGAGGGGCCTGTTCCACACTGTACAATTCCATGGGCCCATTGAGAAGCCTGTTCCACACTTTATAGCTCCATGGGCCTAGTGATGGGCATGTTCCACACTGTACAACTCTATGGGCCCAGTGAGGGGGGGCTTGTTCCACACTGTACGATTCCATGGGCCCAGTGATGGGCCTGTTCCACACTGTACGATTCCATGGGCCCAGTGAGGGGGGGCTTGTTCCACACTGTACGATTCCATGGGCCCAGTGATGGGCCTGTTCCACACTGTACGATTCCATGGGCCCAGTGAGGGGGGGCTTGTTCCACACTGTACGATTCCATGGGCCCAGTGAGGGGCCTGTTCCACACTGTACGATTCCATGGGCCCAGTGAGGGGGGGCTTGTTCCACACTGTACGATTCCATGGGCCCAGTGAGGGGCCTGTTCCACACTGTACGATTCCATGGGCCCAGTGAGGGGGGGCTTGTTCCACACTGTACGATTCCATGGGCCCAGTGAGGGGCCTGTTCCACACTGTACGATTCCATGGGCCCAATGAGGGGCCTGTTCCACACTGTACGATTCCATGGGCCCAGTGAGGGGCCTGTTCCACACTGTACGATTCCATGGGCCCAGTGAGGGGCCTGTTCCACACTGTACGATTCCATGGGCCCAGTGAGGGGCCTGTTCCACACTGTACGATTCCATGGGCCCAGTGAGGGGCCTGTTCCACACTGTACGATTCCATGGGCCCAGTGAGGGGCCTGTTCCACACTGTACGATTCCATGGGCCCAGTGAGGGGCCTGTTCCACACTGTACGATTCCATGGGCCCAGTGAGGGGCCTGTTCCACACTGCACGATTCCATGGGCCCAGTGAGGGGCCTGTTCCACACTGCACAATTCCATGGGCCCAGTGAGGGGCCTGTTCCACACTGTACAATTCCATGGGCCTAGTGATGGGCATGTTCCACACTGTACAATTCCATGGGCCCAGTGAGGAGCCTGTTCCATACTGTACAATTCCATGGGCCTAGTGATGGGCATGTTCCACACTGTACAACTCCATGACCCAGTGAGCTGAGGGGCTGTTCCACACTGTACCATGCCATGGGCCCATTGAGAAGCCTGTTCCGCACTTTATAGCTCCATGGGCCTAGTGATGGGCATGTTCCACACTGTACAACTCTATGGGCCCAGTGAGGGGGGGCTTGTTGCACACTGTACAACTCTATGGGCCCAGTGAGGGGGGGCTTGTTCCACACTGTACAATTCCATGGGCCCAGTGAGGGGGGGGGCCTGAGAAGCCTGTTCCGCACTTTATAGCTCCATGGGCCTAGTGATGGGCATGTTCCAAACTGTACAATTCCATGGGCCCAGTGAGGGGCCTGTTCCACACTGTATGATTCCATGGGCCCAGTGAGGGGCCTGTTCCACACTGTACAATTCCATGGGCCCAGTGAGGGGCCTGTTCCACACTGTATAATTCCATGGGCCCAGTGAGGGGGGGCTTGTTCCACACTGTACAATTCCATGGGCCCAGTGAGGGGGGCCTGTTCCACACTGTATGATTCCATGGGCCCAGTGAGGGGCCTGTTCCACACTGTACAATTCCATGGGCCCAGTGAAGGGCTTGTTCCACACTGTACAACTGCATGTGCTGCATGAATCTGTCAGCTGTGCGAGAATGGTTGGTGATTCCTTTGCCCAGGCTTGCTATGAGCCTTAAGGGACTGCAGTCGATGGTGCATGGTCTGAGGGCTATTCCCTCCTACTTTTGTGCAATTGAACAACCCTGGCTGGTACCTCAGTCCTGCCTGTGGCCCAGTATATACCGGTGTTGGTAATGAAGTACTCACGCACACTGACTGTTCTCCCAATTCAGTCAGAAATGCTGAGTAAGACTACATCTGTGGAAGGAGATGCCTAACATTTCTCTTCCAAGTCATATGTTCTGACTCAGAGCACAGAACATAAAGCATTACAACACAGTATAGGCCCTTCAGCTCAAGATGTTGTATTGACCTTTTCACTTAGTCTGAGATCATTCAACCTTACTTCCTACATAGCCCTGCATTTTTCTATCATCTATGTGCCTATCCAAGAGCTTGTTAAATGTCTCTAGTGTATTTGCCTCTACCACCAACCCTGGCAGTGCTTTCCACACACCCAAACTCTCTATAGCAATCCTACCTCTGACATCCCCCCTATACTTTCCTCCAATCACTTTAAAATTATCCCAGCCTCGTATTAGCCATTTCTGTCCTGGGAAAAAGTGACAATCCACTTGGTCTGTGCCTCTTATCATCTTGTACACCTCTATCATGTCACCTCTTGCCGTCCTTCGCTCTAAAGAGAAAAGCCCTAACTCGCTCAACCAACCTTCATAAAATCTCTGATCCAGGCAGCATCCTGGTAAATCTCTGTCTCGTTTCTAAAGCTTCCACATCCTTCCTATAATGAGATGACCCGAACTGAACATAATATTCTTAGTGAGGTCCAGCCAGGGATTTTCGAGCTGCAACGTTACCTCATTGCTCTTGACTTGCTGAACATTTCTAGCACTTTCTGTTTTTATTTTCAATTTCCAGCATCTATCAGTTTTTAAAAATGTTCTCTCCCAGATGGGTCCCTGGATATATGAGAGGTTACGAAGCTAGATTTTGCTCTGTCTGCAAGTAGGCCTAGATTTAGACCTTGTTCTGTTGTACTGCAGCAGTCCAGCTGAACTGAATGGCCTGTCAGACTATTTCCAAAGGCAGCTGGAAGGCAACCACATTAGTCGGACTAGCGGCGCATGGAACAGCGATTTTTTAAATCTAAAGCACAATAGTAAAGGAGATAAATTTTCATGACAGCTGAGTATTTTTGTGGTCATCATTATTAAATCTGTATTTTGAGTACATTACAACATTTTTCACCTTAGGAACATCTGGTAAAATGCTGGCAAGCATTATATACTTTCAGCTTGCAGAGATAAAATGAGACTTGTTGGCTCAGGGACCAAACAGGAGGAATTGTTTGAGAGCTTACTTCTGTTGCCGCATACACAGGAATTTTTTCCGCTAGACTGAATTGACTGTTACTTCAAATTCAAACTGAGTCGGTGAAGTTATTTGTGAGCATGCTACCTTTTAATTTCTGGTTCCCATTGTTTGTTGCTTTGTGTCTCTCAACCACGCCGTGTTCTGCAGTATAACTTTCATAGTTTAACCATCACCAAAAGGGGAAATCAGTGGATGGATCTCTCTCAAAAGAACCTGTCTCCCACTCCCTTTTAGAAATTTGCTTATAAGTTAGTTTGAGTCCCAGGTGTGTAAATAATGGATATAAATTCAAGAAGAGAGTATGCCAGGATGCCTTCAATTATCCTGCTAGCCTTACATTAAGTCCTTCCCAGATCTCCAATGCCACTGCTGAGAACCCGCATCTTCCCAATCAAATTCCCTTAGATTTAACTTTCAGTTCCTTGGCGCTGTCATTTCGGACAATTGATCATGAGTGCAGCATGTAACAGTCGTGACAAAGAAGGCACAGCAGTGCCTCTACTTTCTTAGTTGCAAAGATTTGGCTTGACATCTGAAACTTCGACAAACTTCTATAGATGTGCATGGAGATTTTACTGACTGGTTGCATCACCTACTGGTATGGAAACACCAATGCCCTTAAATGAAAGACCCTACAAAAAAATAGTGGATACAGCCCAGTCCATCACGGGTAAAGGCCACCCTGCCATTGAGCACATCTACAAGGAGCGCTGTCACAGCAAAGCAGCATCCATCATAAGATCATAAGATACTGGAGCAGAATTGGCCCATTTGGCCCATTGAGTCTGCTCCGCCATTTCATCATGGCAGATCCATTTTTCCTTGCATCTCCAATCTCCTGCCTTCCCCCTGTATCCCTTCATGCCCTGACCAATTAAGAATCTATCAATCCCTGCCTTAAGTATACATAAAGACTTTGCCTTCACAGTTACCTTTAGCAAAGAATTCCACTGATTCATCACTGTCTGGCTAAAGAAACTCCTTCTCATCTCTGTTCCAAAAGAACACCCCTTTATTCTGAGACTGTGGCATATAATAGAGCAAGGATTAGTGGGAAGCTAGAGGATTGGGAAGCTTTTAAAAATCAACAGAGGGCAACTAAAAAGCCACAAGGAGAGAAAAGATTAAATATGAAGGTGTACTAGCCAATAATATCAAAGAGAATACCAAAGCCACCCTTCCTATAGAATATTTCTTCTTCTTTGGGATGTATCTATCCTGCACCTTCTGAATTTCTCCCAAAAACTCCAGCCATTGCTGCTCTGCTCCCACCCCTGCTAGTGTCCCCTTCCAGTCAACTTTGGCCAGCTCCTCTCTTGTGCCTCTATAATTCCCATTACTCCACTGTAATGCTCATATATCTGCGTATAGCTTCTCCCTTTCAAATTGCAGAGTGAAGACTATCATATTGTGATCACTGGCTCCTAAAGGTTCCTTTATGTTAAGCTCCTTAATCAAATCTGGTTCATTACACAACACCCAATCCAGTATAGCCTTTCCTCAAGTGAGCTCAACCACAAGTTGCTCTGAAAAGCTATCTCATCGGCATTCTATAAATTCTCTCTCTTAGGATCCAGCACAAACCTGATTTTCCCAATCTACCTGCATATTGAAATCCCCCATGACTATTATCACATTACCCTTTTGACATATGTTTTCTATCTCCAATTGTAATTAGTAGCTCACATCCTGGTTACTGTTCAGAGGCTTGCACGTAACTCCAATCAGGGTCGTTTTACCCTTGCAGTTTCTTAGTTCTACTCACAAGGATTCTACACCTTCCGATCCTATGCCACCCCTTTCTAAGGATTTCATTTTCCATATCCGAGAACAAGGAACAACCAGAGGTTTGTCTGATTTTTGTGCCGGGCCACATTGAAAAGGTCAGAGTGTCAGGGCCAGAGGAAAGGGACAGGCTGTTGCTCAGCTCAGGTTTACTCGTCTCTGCACTGAACTGGGGCTGTGGCCTGCAACTAACAGGCTCCTGGATCGGCTGCAGCGATGACTGGCTTCGTGGCTGTGGTCCCAAGATGCCATTTTAGAGCAGCTTGTTGTTGAGCCCACCAGGAGAAGGTTCTGTTCAGTTCCGTTCAGCTCGTGATCAAGCCCACTAAGGCAAAGTTCAGTTCAGTTCTGAAACTTCTATTGTTTACACAATTTGTTTTTTCATTTCTGCGCATTGCGTGTTTGACATTTTTTTTTAAAAAATAGGTTCTATTGGGTTTCTTTGTTTTGTGACTGCCTGTGAGGAGACAAATCTCAAGGTATAGATTAGATTAGATTTAGATTAGATTATGAGGACACACAGTCCTCTTTTATTGTCAGTAACCCATGCATTAAGAAATGATACAATGTTCCTTGAGAAGGATATCACAGAAACACAAGACAAACCAAGACTAAACAAACTGACAAAAACCACATAATTATAACATATAGTTACAACAGTGCAAAGCAAAAACGTAATTTGATAAAGAACAGACCATGGGCAAGGTAAAAAAAAGTCTCAAAGTCTCTCGAAAGTCCCATCATTTCACGCAGATGGTAGAAGGAAGAAAAACTCTCCTTGCCACGAGCTTCCAGCGCTGCAAACTTGCCGATGCAGCACCCTGGAAGACCCGACCACAGGCGACTCTTGAGTCCGTCCAAAAACTTCAAGCCTCCGACCAGCCCTCCGACACCGAACTCCATCTCTGCCGGGCGCTTTGACCCCGGCCCTGGCAACAGGCAATAGGCAAAGCTGAGGATTTGGGGCCTTCCCCTCTGGAGGTTCTCGATCGCACAGTAGCAGCGGCAGCGAAGCAGGCATTTCAGAAGTTTCTCCAGATGCTCCTCCGTGCTTCTCACGTCTGTCTCCATCAAATCAGGATTGTGCACAGTACCTACTTACAAATATGATATCATTTCGGAGCGGCCGCGAGCGCTGCCATCTTCTCCTCCTCTCCTGCATACTTTGATACTAAATATACTTTGAACTTTTGGAGTTTGATTTTATTTTTTACCAATGGAGCCATCCCACCCTCTCTGCCTACCTGCCTGTCCTTTCGTACAGTGTGTATCCTTGAGTGATAAACTCGCATCTATAATCTTCTTTCTGTCACGACTCAGTGATGCTCAAAACGTTATACCTGCCAATCTTTAACTGTGCTGCAGAATCATCCATCTGATTCCGTATACTGTGTGCATTCAAATACAGCACCTTCAGTCCTGTATTCGTCACCCTTTGTGATTTTTGTCTCCATGTTAAACTGTAACTCGTCCCACTGCCTTGTCATCTGCCTGTCCTTCCTGACAGCCTCACTGCACACTAAGCAACATCTAGTTGTTTACTGACTGCCCCATCCTCAGCCCTGTCACTCTGGTCCTATCCCTGTGCCAGTTCAGCTTAAACCCTCCCCAACAGCTCTAGCAAACCTGCCCACAAGGATATTGGTTCCACTCGGGTCCAGGAGTAATCTGTCCCAAACAGGTGTAACCATACGTTCTTGATAATTATTGTTTATTTATTTATTTATTATTATTATTTTGTTTATTTTTTTCCTTTTTGTATTTGCACAATTTGTTGTCTTTTGCACACTGGTTATTTGTCTATGTTGTGTGAAATTTTTCATTGGTTCTATTGTGTTTCTTTGTATTCAGTGTGAATGCCTGCAAGAAAATGAATCTCAGGGTAGTATCTGGTGACATATATGTACTTTGATAATAAGTTAACTTTGAACTTTTAAATAGTCCTTTAAAGGGCAGAGCTTATCACACACTTCACCCAACAGAACACACTGCCACCCCCCACCCCCCACAAAACAGGTTCCATTTATCCTTCTTTTCTCCTGCATTGGTTCCAATTCTCACATAAGAAATAGGAGCAGGAGTAGGCCATCTGGTTGATCTGGCCATGGACTCATCTCCATCTACTTGCCTTTTCCCCATAACCTTTAATTCCCCTACTATGCAAAGAAAAAGCACCTGTTTGACAGCAGATTTCACCGTTGGTAGTCTGTTTTCCATCTTATCACCATCCTGGTTGTCTCACCCCATCTGGCTCCATCTATCATGCACCTGTCACTGTCGACCAATGCCATCCCTACCTAGCTCCATTTGTCCTGACAAAGGGTCTCAGCCCAAAACATCGACTGTTTATTCTTCTCTATAGACGCTGCCTGATTTGCTGAGTTCCTCCAACGTTCTGTGTATGTTTCTCTGGATTTCCAGCATCTTTAGAATCTCTTCTGTTTCCACGTGTCCATCACTCCACCTACTGGCCCCTGTTTCAGCACTCCTCCCTCCACTCATTATACCAGCTCCCTTCCCTCTCCAGCCTCAGCCCTGATACAAGGTTTTAACCTGAAATGCAGACAATTCCTTTCCTCCCACAGATGCAGCTTGATCTCTGAGTTCCTCCTGCAAATTGTTTCAAATTCCTGCATCAGCAGTTGCTTGGGTCTCCTGACCAGCACTGTGGTGTGGAGCTCCGAGATAGATCAAAGTCATCGGTGTTTTGTAGCAGAGGCTTGTGACTTTGGCAGGGCGGATGGGATTTGTGTGTCAGTAGTTAAAGCATGCTCAGTTCCAATTTTCCACAGCAGTACAATCAACACAGGAATTCAGGAGAGTGATGAGGAAATTTAAATGGCATAATCTGTCTTGGCTGTTCTCACACCCTGTACTGGGAGTTTAATTGTTGATGTTGTGGATGGCTGCAAGATTTACCAAGGAGTTGATGCCATATATCAAGCGTATTGTACCTTATAAAGTAGACACAGTTGGCTTTTGCCTCTGTTTGGCATGAACTTTGCTTGAGTTATTGGAATTGGTTTAAACTGCAGTGAATGCTGATGCCAAACAAGCAGACTGCTGAACTTGGATTTGACACAAGGAGATTTGGCTGTTTTATCCGCTGATGTAAGGTATGCTTATGTGAAAATCTAGAATTTTACTCCAAACTATTCTGAGTTATTGTTAATTACAAAATGAAGAATAACCTCAATTTCTGATTCATATTGTATCTATCTCATTTGAATCTTTTTTAAGATTATAGAGATTTAATATAGGTTTAATTTATCAATTTATAGATGGAAAATCTAGCCTTAGTCACCTATTCCAAGCTGTCCTTAAGAGGTTGGCAGTGAGCTGTCCTGTGAAATGATTGCAGCATTGTTGTCAAAGGGAGTTCCAGGAGGCAGATGCAGCCATTGTGGTAGATGGCTTCAGGGAAGCCTAGCTGAGTTGCATGCCCCAGGATACAAAGATATAAAGCCTCCAGCCTGCCCTTGTGGTTCATCGGGCTGAGTTTCTGGAGCGCAGTGAACCCTGATAATGGTTGGCTACTCGGAAGTGGTAATGCTTTGAATGTGTTTGATAATTGGTTAATTATTGTCGCATGTAGCAAGATACTGTGAAAGTCTGCTGAAAACAAGTCGTGAAAACATGTTGCCAAAACATTTCAAAACATGAGAACATCAAGATAGCACAAAGGGAGTGCGGTGACAATGCAGAATACAGTGTTCCAGTGACAGAGAATTGCAACGCTGGTAGACACAATGTGCAAGGGCCCCAGCGGGGCAGGTTCTGAGGCCAAGTGTTCATCTTTATTATACTGGAGCAGGGTGGTGAACCTTTTTGAGAACATGTGCTCAAATTGGTGATGATCGTCTACAAAAATTCTCTATGTACTGTACTAATTTTGAGCAGAGATTATTATTGCTTAATGAATTAGTGACAATAATTATGGATTTTTTTTAAAAGGAAAAGGGATAAGTTCTGATGCTTATTTGTACATTTTACTATTAATAAACAGAGGGAGATTGAAATAAATGAAACATTTTAGAAAACCCATTCAAAAATCAATGATATTAATCCTTAAAAAAACAACTGAAGAGTAACATCTTTTCTAAATAGTACAGATATCGTACCTCTTGTATAACATAAGAAACATGAATGTGAAATTGTTGGGAAAGGAAAATAAACACACTTTACTCTCAGTGAGACTTTTGTTTGTTTCAATTACTTATTTTTATTGTTGATGATATTTGCCTATACCTACAGAGTCCATGGTATAACCGGCCCATAGTATTTACAAACACCAATGGGAGTTACTGAAGACAATGATCTAAATTCTGCCACCTCTCAGACGAGAGGCTGCTTTATCCTTCACCAGTTCCAGAAGAACAAGCTGTGGCCATTGTTGGCAGGCCACAGCCCTCCTTTGGTGACCGGTGACTGGGGACTGGGTCAGACTCCGCACTTGGCCTGGAGTGGCAGACACTCTCAGGAACTGGTTGATTTGTTTGCACCTTGGTAACCTTAGATATCTCCCCTAGACCTGGACGAACCCAGCCCATTTTGTCTAGCACACAGTAATCAAATGCCCCTTGCTGTCTGCAGCAATGCTGAAACTCCTGCAGATCGGTATAATCAGTGTAGGTCCAGCAGTCTGTGATGGGTTCAGCACAATGGCTCTTTATCGTCTTGAAGAACTCGCGTGCACACTCGTTGACCTTGCACCCCCCCCCACAGGCAGCACTATGGGCCCTACCCTCCCAGCATGAACTCCTTGTTGGGTTAGTCACACTGCGAGCTGTAGTGCTGGGTTACCACCTGCACAGCCGTACGGTTCCTGCAACCTCAGCAGCTCCACTCCAGCCATGATATCACTGTTTGCTGCTGCCCAGCCCGTCGGTCCCCCTCAGCCTCATGCTCCAGGTTGCTGCACTATTGCAAACATTTTATATCCAGCTTGTATTTGGTTGTTTCCAGACTTACATGTATATTCATGAAGGTGCTAAACTGCACACAGTATTTGTCACTGAATATCCAGTATTTGCTCACAAACAACAGAAGTAAAATATATCATGAACAAAGCCTTTGCCAACTGGTCCAGATATTTACTATACTAACACTAATGTGCACTCCGGTTTGGTGAGCATTTCAAAATATATCATTCAACGTCGTGTGTCATCGCAACTGTCTAGCTGATGCAAAGCCGGCGTGAGACGTTCCCTGTGAAAACATCTCACTTCTCTCAGTTGTAAAAATTCATTTGCTCCTTCAGTTGGCAGCAAAGATAATCATTTATGTTTTTTCTTATTAAGGGTGGGATTTAAAGAATTGAGGGGTAGTGCTGCATGCCAGGTGCCAACAAAATTCTGGTGTCTGCCATCCTGGGCACACGTGCCATATGTTTGCCACTTGTGTTAGAGGTTTGTTCAAGGGTAGCGGGATAGAAGCAGACCTTGCTGGAAGGGAGGAAAAGAGCGGATGACCTGGGTGGGAGGGTACTTTTACAGACATCCCACCTCTCCCGGAAGTTCCGGGAGTCTCCCTGATGCCCGAAAATTATATACAATATCACAGAAATCAATTTTTTTGAGAGTGTGCAAGAGAAAGCAAGAGAGAGCGCGAGAGCGACCACGAGAGAGAGTGCACAAGCAAGCAAGCGAGAGGGCGCGAGCGAGAGAGAGAGAGAAAGCAAGTGAGAGCATTTGAGAGCACATAAGCGACCACGAGAGAGAGAGAGGGAGCGCGAGCGACAGCGCGCCATGGCAGAGCGTTCCAAAAAAAATATAAAACGTACGACATCCCAAACTACACTAAAGTGTACCCTTGCCTAATAGGGGTCAAAAATAATGACAGTGTTGCTCGCTGCACTGTTTGCAACAGTGACTTTTCTGTTGCCCATGGTGGGTTAAGACTGTAAAAGACACTTTGAGGTGAGTTTAACAGGTGTCATTTGTTCATTAGCATAGCTAATGTTATTTAAACTAGCTGGCCAGCTGCTAAGGAGCTACTCTATTGCAGACATCCCACTTCTCCCGGAAGTCTCCCGCAAATTGATGGTGCTACCTCCCTGAAATGAGTTTTTACAGGGTGGGATGTCTGCTTTTATTCTGTTGGCTGTATGGGGTAAGTGTAGACTGAGTTAATGGAGGTGGATGCTAATTTTGTGATGGACTGGGTTATCTTCACAACTTTCTGCAATCTCTTGTTGCCATTCCAAGCCGTGATACATCTGGATAGGATGCTCTCCGTGGTGTATAAAAATACCTTGAGGAAACAAGAGGTGACATTACGCTTTCTTGGCTAAAACGGGCACGAATTGCAGGTAGACTTTCTTAGCTTAACATTCCTTGGCACTTTCAATATTATGCGCCACATACTGGTCTATAAACGTTGATCAAGTCTTATTCATGCACAGAATTAATTTACTTATTGAGATACAGCACAGAATAGGCCCCTCCGGCTCTTTCAGCCACGCCGCTCTGCAAACCCCAATTTAACCCGAGCCCGATTACAGGACAATTCACAATGACCAATTAACCTACTAACCAGTACATCTTTGACTGCAGGAGGAAACCGGAGCACCCTGGGGAAACCCACGCGGTCACGGGGAGAATGTACAAACTCCTTGCAGGCAGCGGCGGGAACTGAACCCTGGTTGCCTGCACTGTAAAGCATTGTGCTGCCCACTATGCCAGATAGGCTCCTTCATTTTCAGGGGGATTGTAAATGGTTTAGAACTGAACATTGTACAATGAATAAAAATAGATTTAATTATGGAGGAAAGGTGTTTGATGAAGCTTCTGAAGATGGTTGTGCTAGGGCTGTCTGAAAAATAGAAATGTCCTGGGGCTGGGATGATTGACTTCAATAATCACAACCATCTTTCTTTCTTTGTGTGAGGTTTTGGACTGTTTTTTTCTTGATAACTAAAGGCTTCAGCGTTACCAGGACTCCTTAATGGCATTTTTCAGTCAAATGCAATTACTATATTTAGGAGACATTTAGACAGGCACTTGACTAGTCAAAGCATAGCAGGATATGGACCTAGTGTGGGCAAATGGGATTACTGGAGACGCTGTGATGAGCCACAAGGCCTGCCTCGTGCTGTATAACTCCCACTGTTTTCACCAGTGTGTGAGTGCAGATGAGAGCACATTCACTCATTCTCCCAGTCCATTGTGGACACCGATTGAGTGTAGACTGAAGGAGCTGACTGTCCTGGATGGGATTTGTACAGTGTCTTCTGGACAGGATGTAATCCTGACAATTTCTACCTTGTCAGGTAAATGTAACCAAATGGGAATGGCCTGGCTGGACGTCTCACAAGTTCTGTGGTTTTCAGCACTGTAGCTGTGACGTCGATTGGCCCATAACGTTCTGCCCCTTCAGGAGTCCTCTACTGTTGCTTAATGTTGCCTGATGTGAATCAAATAGTCTGCAGACTGGGATGAGCAATGGGGAACCAACAGTGATACATAGAAACATAGAAAATAGGTGCAGGAGTAGGCCATTCAGCCCTTCGAGCCTGTATCGCCATTTATTATGATCATGGCTGATCATCCAACTCAGAACCCCGCCCCAGCCTTCCCTCCATACCCCCTGACCCCCGTAGCCACAAGGGCCATATCTAACTCCCTCTTAAATATAGCCAATGAACTGGCCTCAACTGTTTCCTGTGGCAGAGAATTCCACAGATTCACCACTCTCTGTGTGAAGAAGTTTTTCCTAATCTCGGTCCTAAAAGGCTTCCCCTCTATCCTCAAACTGTGACCCCTCGTTCTGGACTTCCCCAACATCGGGAACAATCTTCCTGCATCTAGCCTGTCCAATCCCTTTAGGATCTTATACGTTTCAATCAGATCCCCCCTCAATCTTCTAAATTCCAACGAGTACAAGCCCAGTTCATCCAGTCTTTCTTCATATGAAAGTCCTGCCATCCCAGGAATCAATCTGGTGAACCTTCTTTGTACTCCCTCTATGGCAAAGATGTCTTTCCTCAGATTAGGGGACCAAAACTGCACACAACACTCCAGGTGGACCTTCTTCCTTGTCTTTGGCACTGAGGTACTGGTCCATGTCTTTATGATAGGGTTGTTCTTGAAACTTTGCATTTCCATTAGTTCAATTATCCTTCACAGCAACTTTGCCAAGTTTAAAATAAACTCACTAAAATCTTTTTTTCTCTCTCTGTAATTAATGTGGCCATGTTATTGTTCCATATTTCTTGTTGACTGCTTTGTTTTAAATACCTCCAAAGAGAACAGGCAATGCTGGAAAGGCCCATTGCAACAGAAAGAGCCAATGAGCCAGCTGGGTGGAGAGCTCCAGGATTTAGACTCAGTGTTGGTGACAGGACAATCCTTTGCAACTCAGAATGGTGCAAGCAGGGACGGGCTGAGGGGTTGGAAACAGAACGGAATGCTGCACAATCATCAGCAACATGATGGAGAAAAGGTTATTAACAAAGTGATGGAAGGATCCGAGGCCCAGGGCACTGGCGTGGGGATAAGGTGACCTTCCTCCAGCGTCTGAAGTGCAACCAGTTTCATTTTCACTAGGTGTGCTCAAGTCTGTGGAGAGATTCCTTCTTGATTCCTAATGAATTAAAAGTTACCAGGACTCCTGAAACCTGGCATAGTGGCATCAGCACCGGACTTTGGAGCGAAGGCTCCCGAGTTTGAATCCAGCTGGCTCCCTTGCACACTTTCCATCCGTGCTGGGTTGAGTGTTGAGCCAGCAACTCGGCCTCGTAAAAATAAGAAAGCCTGCTAAAAAAGCACTGTCATGACGGCATCCCGATGACTCCATTCAGAGTTAAGGGCTTTCTACTTCTTCCTGATACCACAACCAATTACATAGAACAGTACGGCACAGTACAGGCCCTTTGGCCCACAATGTTGTGCCAACCCTCAAACCCTGCCTCCCATATAACCCCCCACCTTAAATTCCTCCATATATCTGTCTAGTAGTCTCTTAAATTTCACTAGTGTATCTGCCTCCACCACTGACTCAGGCAGTGCATTCCACACACCAACCACTCTCTGAGTAAAAAACCCTCCTCGAATATCCCCCTTGAACTTCCCACACCTTACCTTAAAGCCATGTCCTCTTGTATTGAGCAGTGGTGCCCTGGGGAAGAGGTGCTGGCTGTCCATTCTATCTACTCCTCTTACTATCTTGTATACCTCTATCATGTCTCCTCTCATCCTCCTTCTCTCCAGAGAGTAAAGCCCTAGCTCCTTTAATCTCTGATCATAATGCATACTCTCCAAACCAGGCAGCATCCTGGTAAATCTCCTCTGTACCCTTTCCAATGCTTCCACATCCTTCCTATAGTGAGGCCACCAGAACTGGACTCAGTACTCCAAGTGTGGCCTAACCAGAGTTTTATAGATCTGCATCATTACCCCGCGACTCTTAACCTCTATTCCTCGACTTATGAAAGCTAACACTTCATAAGCTTTCTTAACTATCCTATCTACCTGTGAGGCAACTTTCAGGGATCTGTAGACATGTACCCCCAGATCCCTCTGCTCCTCCACACTTCCAAGTACCCTGCCATTTACTTTGTACTCTGCCTTGGAGTTTGCCCTTCCAAAGTGTACCACCTCACACTTCTCCGGGTTGAACTCCATCTGCCACTTCTCAGCCCACTTCTGCATCCTATCAATGTCTCTCTGCAATCCTCGACAATCCTCTACACTATCCACAACACCACCAACCTTTGTGTTGTCTGCAAACATGCCAACCCACCGTTCTACCCCCACATCTAGGTCGTTAATAAAAATCACGAAAAGTAGAGGTCCCAGAACCGATCCTTGTGGGACATCACTACTCACAACCCTCCAATCCGAATGTACTCCCAATTCTGAATCCACCTGACCAAACTTCCCTGGATCCCATGCCTTCTGACTTTCTGAATAAGCCTACCGTGTGGAACCTTGTCAAATTCCTGACTAAAATCCATATAGATCACATCCTCTGCACTACCCTCATCTATATGCCTGGTCACTTCCTCAAAGAACTCTACCAGGCTTGTTAGACACGATCTGCCCTTCACAAAGTCATGCTGACTGTCCCTGATCAGACCATGATTCTCTAAATGCCCATAGATCCTATCTCTAAGAATCTTTTCCAACAGCTTTCCCACCACAGACGTAAGGCTCACTGGTCTATAATTACCTGGACTATCCCTACTACCTTTTTTGAACAAAGGGACAACATTCGCCTCCCTCCAATCCTCCGGTACCATTCCCGTGGACAATGAGGACATAAAAATCCTAGCCAGAGGCTCAGCAATCTCTTCCCTCGCCTCGTGGAGCAGCCTGGGGAATATTCCGTCCTAATGTACTTTAACAACTCCAACACCTCCTCTCCCTTAATATCAACATGCTCCAGAACATCAGCCTCACTCATATTGTCCTCACCATCATCAAGTTCCCACTCATTGGTGAATTCTGAAGAGAAGTATTCATTGAGGACCTCGCTCACTTCTACAGCCTCCAGAAACATCTTCCCACCTTTATCTATAATCGGTCCTATCTTCACTCCTGTCATCCTTTTGTTCTTCACATAATTGAAGAATGCCTTGGGATTTTCCTTTACCCTACTTGCCAAGGCCTTTTCATGCCCCCTTCTTGCTCTCCTCAGTGCTTTCTTAAGCTCCTTTCTTGCTACCCTATATTCCTCAATAGACCCATCTGGTCCTTGCTTCCTAAACCTCATGTATGCTGCCTTCTTCCACCTGACTAGATTTTCCACCTCACTTGTCACCCATGGTTCCTTCACCCTACCATTCTTTATCTTCCTCACCGGGACAAATTTATCCCTTACATCCTGCAAGAGATCCCTAAACATTGACCACATGTCCATAGTACATTTCCCTGCAAAAACATCATCCCAATTCACACCCGCAAGTTCTAGCCTTATAGCCTCATAATTCGCCCTTCCCCAATTAAAAATTTTCCTGTCCTCTCTGATTTTAACCTTTTCCATGAAAATGGTAAAGGCCAGGGAGTGGTTCAAATTAGTTGAACTTAAGTAACGTTGCACAGTTTAATTTAAATCTGGGGCCAAGTAGCCCTGCAGAAGCAAACTTTGTGTTTCATTGGAATAGACCTAATGAAACTTGATAGCACAGTTGGGGACATGTTCATTCACTTTGCTGATATAATGAGCTATATCAAATTGTGAAATGGTCAGAAGGAGACTATTAGTCTTATTGAGTCTGCAATATTTGTATCAGCGTGTAAGCAGCCTCCCTAACTAATGTTTTTCTCCTTGAACTGATAATACAATTTCATTTTTTAAGTCAACTTTGAATCTGTATCCACCGTCAATAGAGGATGCATTCTATGTTTCAGCTATTGGTTGTGTCAGAATGTTTCTTTTATCAAACACTTTAAATCTGTGCCCTCTGTCCCTTTGGTTATTGAAAAACCTGCGCTCCTTTTTATTCCGTCTAATGCTCCATCACTTTGAGCAACCCCAACAAAGCTTTTCCCATCCTGTTCCTCCCCTGCAGGGGACTGATGGATTTTTATGGCAGTTTAAAAAAAACCTGAATTTAAATTGTACAATTGTCAAGATGGAATCTGAAGTCAGTATAACTAACCAGAGCCTCTGGATTGCTCATTTAACAAGTTAACCACTGCACCAGATCGTTTGTATCTGTTGTGCTTCTACCATACTTCTAAATCTCCTTTTATCCTCGGCTATGGTTTTCCCTCTCAGCTGGGTCTGCTCCATTTCCAGAACTTTAATCCCCTCTTACTTCTCTCTCTCGCCCTCCACATCCTCTGTAATATCTTCTCCATTCAGCATAATGTCACCTGTGGGCATACCTCTCCCTCCCTTCTCCTTCAGCTTTCCCAAGGACCCGTTGCCTCCCTGACCCCCATCTTCACCACTATACATTCCCCTCTGTACTTCCCTGGCAAAACCTACCCTTTTCCTCTTCTCTTGCCTCCATCCAAGGACCCAGACTCCTCTGCATTGAATACAGATTGGCTAACTCCTTTATAGAATACCACTATTCAGTCCTTAATGGTGATCCCAAGCTTCCATTAGCCTATAACTTTAATTCTCTGTCTCAGCTCCAGCTTTGATTAAAAAGACCGCACTACCATCGGTCAGTTAGCGCCACCAATTTTTGTGTCATTTGGCTCTCTCCTGGCCTCCCTCGGACTTCGCTGCCCCTCCCCGACCTTTTCAGCAGCTGTTTGATGTGTAGGTTTTGTTAGTTCAGATGCAAGGTTCATGGCCTGAACCTTTAACTGCTGCCTGATCGCTGTCTTGTTTTATATTCCAGATTTCCAGCATCTGCTTTTCAACTTCATTTCATCTCATGATGTTTGCAACTACCTTTCCCCATCTGTATTATGACAAGAAAATCAAATCACACAAATGAACAGGTAATATTTTGGCATTTGAAAATGATATGATTATGCTCAGCTTGAAAATAAGCAGGCAGCAGTGTAAGAGCAACAAAGCAGTTAAAAGCTGTTTGACAATAGACCAACGAGGCAGTAATTGGCTGGATTGGATATGCCCTGCGTTTCTGTGGACAGGTCATAACCGGCTAATTCTCCATATTATTACCTTATTGCATCACTTTAATAATTTTAGCATTCAGCCACTGCTTATCTTGTGCTTTTGGCTAAAAGCCTAATTTTATGCATGGCCAGTGCTAATTTACACAGACTGCACCATTTAAACTGGCCGTTGAAGGAGGAGGAGTAGTCATTTATATCTGAGGATTTTGTCACGAATATCAAGGCCAGGGTAATTTATTGCCCATCCCTCGTTGCTCTTGAGAAGGTGTGGAGATCACCTATAGAAACCATTGCAATGCTCCTAATGAATGTTCCAATGGGCAAAGTCAAAGTGCAGTTATTATCAAATTACGTATATCTTATACAGCCCTGAGATTTGTCTCCTTACAGGCAGCCACAGAACAAAGAAACCCAATAGAACCCATTAAGACAAAAGAAGGCTGTCAAACACCCAGTGGTGATATTAGGTTGGAGTTCTGGGGATTAGAAAGACTGATGATGAAAGAACGGTGACATATTTCCAATATCCGGATGATGTGGGACTTGGAGGGTAACTTGGTGGTGTTCCCATACACCTCCTGACCTCGTCAGTTGTGGCCTCGAGGTTGGAGGATTCCCTCTGAATATCCTAGGCAAGTAACAGCGATGCATCCTGCAGACACTTTGTGCTGACAGGGATAGGAGTGAGATTTAAATGTGCTGGGTGGGGTTGTGGCAATCAAGTTTGGCGTGCTTTTGGGAGAGATTTTGGATCAGTACATACTGTGTCCAGGCAAATGGATAATACTCGATCGCAGACCAGACTTGTGATGGTGGATGGTTTTGAGGCATGAGGAGGACGGTACTCACTGCAGGGAGACCAACCTCTAACCTGCTCTTGTAGTCACTGTATTTATATAGTTAGTCCCTGGTCAGTGGATGTTGATGGTTGGGTACCCAATAATGGTAATGTCAATGTGGTTGGTCTCTTGGTGGAAATGGGAATTACCTGGCACCATCAGGGAGCCAGCAACCGCTCTGGCCACATTGGAGAGAAACGATATACCTGTCCTCATCATGCTTGTCGGTGGCCATGGACTGCACCCTCCCCGGTAGTGTCTGAAAGCAAGAGAGTGACCGTGAAGACTCTGTTTTGCCCGACCCCTTCACTTTTACAGGCAGAAGCTCAGACAGCAACACCCTATGCATGGCCAGGATGCGGGATTCTGTCCTTGTTACTGGGCGTGAGGGGAGGTGCGGCTCTGAAGAGGTGAAATCTCAGCAGAGGATGCAATAGAGAACGTTTTAGAACGGGCTGTCAGAGAGGCACATGGCAGAAAGAAACACAGACCTGCCAGAAAGCCTGCGATAGAAAGAAATATAACATACAGAGATCTGGCATCATGCTCGCATGTGGCTCTGTAATGAACGAGGGGCCTAGCCTTTCCAGTATGAACGAGGAGGCCAAGTTCGGTCGCACACTCAGACCAAACCACTTGTCCAAGCACTGGGGGCTCAGCTTCCACCTGAAGCTCAGGTTGCAGGTCACTCTCATGGTTGTGGATGCCATTGCGTAAGGTGGCTTGTGGGTGATAAATGGGTCCAGCATTTTGACTTCCAGTGCATTGCGAGGATTGCTGTAGCATTGCACAGCCTTTTGAGGCCAGGCTTTCATGGTCCAGGATTATCCTAATCCGAATGCAGTGTCAACCCTCTGCAAGAAGCCTTCTAGCAGCCCTGATGCAGCCACCAGGGGGAGCTCTGTCTGACTCATTCATCCAGCGCAAGGCTTGGGATAAATAGGCTCCACAGAGGGAATGTGGTTCACAGCTGACATGCCCTGGTTTACACATTTGTGTTGAACACTTTTGTTCTGAGTTGGCTTCTCCTCTGTTTTTATGGGTAAGCAGACAGTTTGATGATCAGCAAAGGTGGTTGGATGGGAACAGTTGGTGAAAGGGGAATTTAGTGGTGATGGTATAATCATTTTCCAGCCATCTGCAATTCCTTACAGTGGACACATAGATTAGTGTATGCGAAAGGATATTTGACCTTACAACTCTTTCTCTTGCCCCAAGTATTGAAAATAATCATTACTCCAATATATTGTCCAAAATTCTCCTTCATCTTAAGTAAAATGTACTTCACAATACATGATGAAATCATCAAAATTATTCTAATCTTTAAAATCATTAACATTGAAATAAAAGATTAATTTGGTTGACAATTATGAAAAATGAGACAAAGGTGTACTTTAAAAAAAGAATGCATTCTTGTATTGATATATTCTGCTCAGGTTTCTTCCTCACCAACTGAGCTGTGTGCAGCTGATGAAAAGGCCTGTCCCCTCATTATCGCATGGCTGTAAATGGAGTGATTAGCTTTGCTGAGTACTCCAGAGTAGTCCAAGCAACGGAACTAGTGCTCGAGCACAGTAGTCGTTTGCTCTATCGGGTAGAAGTATGTCATTTATTTAACGTGTATTTCTTTAATGTTTGTGGACCCTTCCCACCAAGACCCAGCTCCATTATTCGGAGCATTCTCCACACTTCCCTGTATTGAAGCTGATCATTCCCTGGGGTCAGTGATTGCAGGTTTCCCCACTCAGCAGCTCTGCTCCTTCTTGCTGAGTACTTCATGGACCCACTCACTGCCCAGAGCTCCAAACCTGCTTACCACCTACTCCATCATTTTGCCCCAATCCTTGCACACCTCATTCATAGACATAGAACATAGAATAGTACAGCACAGTACAGGCCCTTCAGCCCACAATGTTGTGCCAACCCTCAAACCCTGCCTCCCATATAAGTCCCCACCTTAGATTCCTCCATATACCTGTCTAGTAGTCTCTTAAACTTCACTAGTGTATCTGCCTCCACCACTGACTCAGGCAGTGCATTCCATGCACCAACCACTCTTTGAGTAGAAAACCTTCCTCTAATATCCCCCTTGAACTTCCCACCCCTTACCTTAAAGCCATGTCCTCTTGTATTGAGCAATGGTGCCCTGGGGAAGAGGTGCTGGCTATCCACTCCATCTATTCCTCTTATTATCTTGTACACCTCTATCATGTCTCCTCTCATCCTCCTTCTCTCCAAAGAGTAAAGCCCTAGCTCCCTTAATCTCTGATCATAATGCATACTTTCTAAACCAGGCAGCATCCTGGTAAATCGCCTCTGTATCCTTTCCAATGCTTCCACATCCTTCCTATAGTGAGGTGACCAGAACTGGACACAATACTCCAAGTGTGGTCTAACCAGAGCTTTATAGAGCTGCATCATTACATCGCGACTCTTAAACTCTATCCCTCGACTTATGAAAGCTAACACCCCATAAGCTTTCTTAACCACCCTATCCAGCTGTCAGGCAACTTTCAGGGATCTGTGGACATGTACCCTGAGATCCCTCTGCTCCTCCACACTACCAAGTATCCTGCCATTTACTTTGTACCCTGCCTTGGAGTTTGTCCTTCCAAAGTGTACCACCTCACACTTCTCCGGGTTGAACTCCATCTGCCACTTCTCAGCCCACTTCTGCATCCTATCAATGTCTCTCTGCAATCTTTGACAATCCTCTACACTATCTACAACACCATCAACCTTTGTGTCGTCTGCAAACTTGCCAACCCACCCTTCTACCCCCACATCCAGGTCGTTAATAAAAATCACGAAACGTAGAGGTCCCAGAACAGATCCTTGTGGGACACTACTAGTCACAATCCTCCAATCTGAATGTAATCCCTCCACCACGACCCTCTGCCTTCTGCAGGCAAGCCAATTCTGAATCCACCTGGCCATACTTCCCTGGATCCCATGCCTTCTGACTTTCTGAATAAGCCTACCATGTGGAACCTTGTCAAATGCCTCACTAAAATCCGTATAGATCACATCCACTGCACTACCCTCATCTATATGCCTGGTCACCTCCTCAAAGAACTCTATCAGGCTTTTTAGACACGATCTGCCCTTCACAAAGCCATGCTGACTGTCCCTGATCAGACCATGATTCTCTAAATACCCATAGATCCTATCTCTAAGAATCTTTTCCAACAGCTTTCCCACCACAGACGTAAGGCTCACTGGTCTATAATTACCTGGACTATCCCTACTACCTTTCTTGAACAAGGGAACAACATTCGCCTCCCTCCAATCCTCCGGTACCATTCCCGTGGACAACGAGGACATAAAGATCCTAGCCAGAGGCTCAGCAATCTCTTCTCTCGCCTCGTGGGAATATTCCGTCAGGCCCCGGGGACTTACCTGTCCTAATGTATTTTAAGAAGTCCAACACCTCCTCTCCCTTAATATCAGCATGCTCCAGAACATCAACCTCACTCATATTGTCCTCACCATCATCAAGTTCCCTCTCATTGGTGTATTCCGAAGGGAAGTATTCATTGAGGACCTCGCTCACTTCCACAGCCTCCAGGCACATCTTCCCACCTTTATCTTTAATCGGTCCTACCTTCACTCCCGTCATCCTTTTTTTCTTCACATAATTGAAGAATGCCTTGGGGTTTTCCTTTACCCTACTCGCCAAGGCCTTCTCATGCCCCCTTCTTGCTCTTCTCAGCCCCTTCTTAAGCTCCTTTCTTGCTTCCCTATATTCATCAATAGACCCATCTGATCCTTGCTTCCTAAACCTCATGTACGCTGCCTTCTTCCTCCTGACTAGATTTTCCACCTCACTTGTCACCCATGGTTCCTTCACCCTACCATTCTTTATCTTCCTCACCAGGACAAATTTATCCCTTACATCCCGTAAGAGATCTCTAAACATTGACCACATGTCCATAGTACATTTCCCTGCAAAAACATCATCCCAATTCACACCCGCAAGTTCTAGCCTTATAGCCTCATAATTCGCCCTTCCCCAATTAAAAATTTTCCTGTCCTCTTTGATTCTATCCTTTTCCATGATAGTTATAAAGGTCAGGGAGCGGTGGTCACTGTCCCCCAGATGCTCACCCACTGAGAGATCTGTGACCTGACCCAGTTCATTACCTAGTACTAGATCTAGTATGGCATTCCCCCTGGTCGGCCTGTCCACATACTGTGACAGGAATCCATCCTGGACACGCTTAACAAATTCTGCCCCATCTAAACCCTTAGAACTAATCAGGTGCCAATCAATATTAGGGAAGTTAAAGTCACCCATGATAACAACCCTGCTATTTTTGCACCTTTCCAAAATCTGCCTCCCAATCTGCTCTTCTGTATCTCTGCTGCTACCAGGGGGCCTATAGAATACCCCCAGTAGAGTAACTGCTCCCTTCCTGTTCCTGACTTCCACCCATATTGACTCAAAAGAGGATCCTGCTACATTACCCACCCTTTCTGTAGCTGTAATAGTATCCCTGACCAGTAATGCCACCCCTCCTCCCCTTTTTCCACCCTCTCTATCCCTTTTAAAGCACTGAAATCCAGGAATATTGAGAATCCATTCCTGCCCTGGTGCCAGCCAATTCTCTGTAATGACCACTGCATCATAATTCCATGTATGTATCCAAACTCTCAGTTCATCACCTTTGTTCCTGATGCTTCTTGCATTGAGGTACACACATTTCAGCCCTTCTACCTTACTGTCTTTACACCATTTATTCTGTTTCTCTTTCCTCAAAGCCTCTCTGTATGTTAGATCTGGCTTTACTCCATGCACTTCTTTCACTGCTCTATCGCTCTGGGTTCCATCCCCCTCGCAAATTAGTTTAAACCCTCCCGAACCATGCTAGCAAACCTACCTGCAAGGATATTGCTCCCCCTCGAGTTCAGGTGCAACCCATCCAATCTGTACAGGTCCCACCTTCCCCAGAAGAAATCCCAATGATCTAAAAATCTAAAACCCTGCTCCCTGCACCAACTCCGAAGCCACGCATTCAACTGCCATCTCCTCCAATTCTTACCATCTCTGTCACGTAGCACTGGCAGCAATCCTGAGAACGTCACCCTTGAGGTCCTGTTCTTCAGCCTTCTGCCTAATTCCCGAAACTCACACTTCAGGACCTCATCCCTCTTCCTGCCTATGTCATTGGTCCCAACATGTACCACGACTTCTGGTTGCTTTCCCTCTCGTACCAGGATGTTGTGCACCTGGTCGGAGACATCCCGGACCCTGGTACCCGGGAGGCAACAAACCATGTGGGTGTCCTTCTCACATCCACAAAATCTCCTGTCTGCTCCCCTGACTATCGAGTCTCCAATGACGACAGCTCTCTTCTTCTCCATCCCACCCTTCTGCACCACAGGGTCAGACTCAGTGCCGGAGGCCCTGCCACCGTGGCTCACACCTGGTCGGTCGTCCCCGCCGAGAGTATCCAGGACGGAAAACTTATTATACAGGGGAATGGCTACAGGGGTGCTCTGCACTTCCCTGGAGCCAGTTCCTGATCCTTCTTGCAAACACCGATGACCCAGCTTGTTGCATCCATTCTCACTCTGTCCACTTATGTTGCTTGCCTACCTGACCCCAGATTGTAACTTACCATCTCGTCCTCAACTTCCCAGTTCTGGCTCACTTGGGTGAAAGTTTGGAAAATCAATCAAAGTTTAGAAATCCGATTTGTGAATGCAATAAATTACCAAAACCAATTATGGATATTTTACAATGTAATATATAGCTAATTAATAAAATGCTTAGAATAAATAGTTAAAACATGAGGGCACAGTTTTAAGGTGCTTGGAAGTAGGCATAGAGGAGATGTCAGGGGTAAGTTTTTTACGCAGAGAGTGGTGAGTGCGTGGAATGGGCTGCTAGCGACGGTGGTGGAGGCAGATACAACAGGGTCTTTTAAGAGACTCCTGGACAGGTACATGGAGCTTAGAAAAATAGAGGGTTATGAGTAAGCCTAGGTAATTTCTCAGGTAAGGACATGTTCAGCACAGCTTTGTGGGCGAAAGGGCTTGTATTGTACTGTAGGTTTTCTATGTTTCTATGTTTTTAAAAGGTCAACGTTAAAACAGTTTTAGACGCCTTGCTAAACTGGATTTGAAAATAGCAGAACAAGGTGTTATAATCTGGGGAATGTTAAATTGGACAGCAACTTGTGAAAAGTAAGAATGATGGTATTTATCGAGCCACGTAATTCTCCACCCAGCCCACTTGCTGCACTCATTATCCACACTTCTTTGGCTCTGTGGGTCTAATTGTACCAGAGCCCATGCTGCCCCGGATGTCTGTGAGGCAACTTGTTGGCCCAGATCCTGACCCCACATCACACTAATGTCTCTTTAAGGCCTTTGAACTTTTAGATATATCTGACGATCCAGCCCAATGAACAATATTATTTAAGGATTAATTAAAATTGAATAATGACAAAAATATTTTAAAAACAATATGTTGACTTAAAAGCCTGCAAGACCTGAGTGTTAATTAAAAACATCAAATTAAAGAAAAATGTATTGGCACTTACGACTTCCAGTAAGTTTCAGTGCCCCATTTCAATGAATGGGGAATGCCATATTTGCTACTACTTGAATTCCTAGCTTAGCAGTAAGTTCTGCTTTGAGGATGCACTGATTCTTGAGGTTCCCTGCCTCAGGAATCAGTGCCAAATCCAGCAGGTAGATGCTCTGGAGTCTGGCCTACAGATCATTCCAAGCTTCATTTTACAAGGAGCAGATGAGAACAAGCTGCCTCACACATTGCAACAGGCTGATGGTTTGCCATCCAAGTACTATCTAAAAGATCAGTACATCCTGGCCCACCAACATACCAAACAAGGAGAGCAGTTTGCCCACTGGAACCCCGCCAGCTATCAGCAGAACAACCCTATTGTACGGTCATGTAATGAGTGATGGATAACACGTATTGTTCATAATAGAAACTGTTATACATAATTCACAAACACCGTTATTGAGCCGTTGAGACAGTGTCTGACGTAATTGCATCACTGTAAGGTGATTGCTTCTGGCTTTGTTCATAATGGAAGTAAAGGACTGTGGATTTTGTTAAGCACTTAAAATGACTCTTGTGAGTTTAATTCACGAAACGCGACGTTGGTGAAGCTGACCCTCTCCGATGATACCAGAGTTACTCCATGACATGCCGACCAACAGATTTCTTTGAAGTTGCCGGAGTTTTGGAAGTAGACGCTACTGTGTGGTTTGCACAGGCAGACGCCGGGTTTGCACTGCAAGACATCTCCACGGGCAATACCAAATTTTGTTCTGTTGTAGTATTGCTAAGTAGTTCCACTGGAGTCAGAGTGGCGAGTCTACTAGAAGAGCTGCCTGCACATGGTAAATATCTCACTCTGAAAACTCACCTATTGCAGACGTTGGGCTGTCTGAGTCTGAGCTTGTCAGAGAGGTGCTCTCCTTGCCCAGTCTGACCTTCACAACTAATGGACCACATGCGATCTCTCCCGGGCAATCGCTACCCTTATTTTATTTTTAAAGAACTCTTCATCCAACAAATGCCTGATCAAGTTCACATAACCCTCCCTAATACACCTGTGAAGGACGATAGGGAACTTGCTAAAATGGCCGATAGTCTACACTCCGCCAAGTAGAGGTGCATTGTTCTTCCTCCATTTGGGTTTCAATGAGCCCTGTTGGCAGAACCTCCAGCAGACTCACACCCACACCTCCAAACTGGACAATGTCGAGTCTGTGTTTTTACCATTGATTGATTCTATTATGCATTTATTGAGTATGCCCACAAGAAAATAAATCTCAGGGTTGTATATGTTGACAGAAACATACTATTTACTTTGAACTTCAAACTTACCATGCACACTTTGGCAGGAACGCCAATAGGTGCCGACCACTATGCAGCTTTGGGATATTGGAGGTCCGTGAACACCATGGCTTCCAGCTGCTATGGACGTCTATTGTTCATTGTGGACATCCTTTCAGAGTGATGCTTTCTGTGTGACACAGGTGTCAATTGCTCATTACAGACACCCTTTCATAGAAACATAGAAAACCTACAGCACAATAAAGGTCCTTCAGCCCTCAAAGCTGTGCCAAACATGTACTTACTTTAGAAATTACCTAGGATTACCCATAGCCCTTTATTTTTCTAAGCTCCATGTACCTATCCAGGAGTTTCTTAAAAGACCCTATTGTATCCGCCTCCACCACCGTTGCTGGCAGCCCATTCCACACACCCACCACTCTCTGCATAAAAAAAACTTACCCCTGACATCTCCTCTGTACCTACTTCCAAACACCTTAAGACTGTGCCCTCTCATGTTAGCCATTTCAGCCCTGGGAAAAAGCTTCTGACTATCCACACAATCAATGCTTCTCATCATCTTATACACCTTTATCAGGTCACCTCTCATCCTCCATTGCTCCAAGGAGAAAAGGCCAAGTTCACTCAACCTATTCTCATAAGACATGCTCCCCAATCCAGACAACATCCTTGTAAACCTCCTCTGCATCCTTTCTATAGTTTCCACATCCTTCCTGTAGTGAGGTGACCGGAACTGAGCGCAGTACTCCAAGTGGTGTCTGACCAGGGTCCTATATAGCTGTAAGATTATCTCTCAGCTCTTGAACTCAATCCCACGATTGATGCACCGTATGCCTTAACCACAAAGTCAACCTGCACAGTAGCTTTGAGTATCCTATGGACTCCGACCCCAAGATCCCTCTGATCCTCCACACTGCCAAGAGTCTTACCATTAATACTATATTCTGCCATCATATTTGACCTACCAAAATGAACCACTTCACACTCATCTGGGTTGAACTCCATCTGCCATTTCTCAGCCCAGTTTTGCATCCTATCGATGTCCCGCTGTAACCTCTGACAGCCCTCCACACTATCCACAACACCTCCAACCTTTGTGTCATCAGCAAATTTACTAACCCATCCCTCCACTTCCTCATCCAGGTCATTTATAAAAATCATGAAGAGAAGGGGTCCTAGAACAGATCCCTAAGGCACACCACTGGTTACCAACCTCCATGCAGAATATGACCCATCTACAACCACTCTTTGCCTTCTGTGGGCAAATCAATTCTGGATCTACAAAGCAAGGTCCCCTTGGATTCCATGCCTCCCTACTTTCTTAATAAGCCTTTCATGAGGTACCTTATCATATGTCCTGTTGAAATTCATATACACTACATCTACTGCTCTACTTTCATCAATATGTTTAGTCACATTCTCAAAAAATTCAATCAGGCTCGTAAGGCACGACCTACCTTTGGCAAAGCCATGCTGACTATTCCTAATCATATTATGCCTCTCCAAATGTTCGTAAATCCTGCCTGTCAAGATCTTCTCCAGCAACTTACCAACCACTAAAGTAAGACTCACCGGTCTATAATTTCCTGGGCTATCTCTTTTCCCTTTCCTGAATAAGGGAACAACATCTGCAACCCTCCAATCCTCCAGAACCTCTCTAGTCCCCATTGATGATGCAAAGGTCATTGCCAGAGGCTCAGCAATCTCCTCCTTTGCCTCCCACAGTAACCTGGGGTCTATCTCGACCGGTCCCGGTGACCTATCCAACTTGATACTTTGCAAAAGCTCCAGCACATCCTTTTTCTCAATGTCTGTATGCTCAAACTTTTCAATCCTCTGTAAGCATCCTTACAATCGCCAAGATTCTTTTCTGTAGTGAATACTGAAGCAAAGTATTCATTAAATATCTCTGCTATCTCCTCTGGTTCCATACACAATTTTCCACTGTCACACTTGATTGGTCTTATTCTCTCACGTCTTATCCTCTTGCTCTTCACATACTTGTAGAATGCCTTGGAGTTTTCCTTAATCCTGCTTGCCAAGGCCTTCTTATGGCCCCTTCTGTCTCTTCTAATTTCATTCTTAAACTCCTTCCTGCTGGCCTTGTAATTTTCTAGACCTCTATCATTACCTAGCTTTTTGAACCTTTCGTAAGCTTTACTTTTCTTCTTGATGAGATTATCAATAGCCTTTGTACACCATGGTTCCTGTACCCTACCATCCTCTCCCTGTCTCATTGGAACGTTTCGATGCGGAACACCATGCAAATATCCCCTGAACATTTGTCACATTTCTGCCGTAATTTCCCTCAGAATATCTGTTCCCAATTTATGCTTCCATGTTCCTGTCTGATAGCTTCATATTTCCCCTTACTCCAATTAAATGTTTTCCTAACTTGTCTGTTCCTATCCCTCTCCAATGCTATGGTAAATGAGACAGAATTGTGATCGCTATCTCCAAGATGCTCTTGCACTGACAGATCTGACACCTGACCAGGTTCATTTCCCCATACCAGATCAAGTTCAGCCTCTCCTCTTGTAGGTTTATCTACATATTGTGTGAGGAAACCTCCCTGAACACACCTAACAAACTCCACCCCATCTAAACCTCTTGCTCTAGAGAGATACCAATCAATTTTGGGGAAATTAAAAACTACCACCACAACAACACTGCTATTATTACATCTTTCCATAATCTGTCTCCCTATCTGCTCCTCGATGTCCCCGTTACTACTGGGTGGTCTATGAAAAACACCCAGTAGAGTTATTGACCCCTTCCTGTTTCTAACTTCCACCCACAGTGACTCCATAGACAATCCCTCCATGACTTCCTCCTTTTCTGCAGCCATGACACTATCTCTGATCAGCAGTGTCGCACCCCCACCTCTTTTGCCTGTCTCCCTGTCCTTTTTGAAACACCTAAAGCCTGGCACTGTTAAGTACCATTCCTGCCCCTGAGCCATCCAAGTCTCTGTAATGGCCACAACATCATAGCTCCAAGTACTGATCTACGCTCTAAGCTCATCCACTTTGTTCATGAAGCTTCTTGCATTAAAATAGACACATCTCAAACCATCATTCTGAGCGCATCCCTTCTCTATCACCTACCTATCCTCCCTCTTGCACTTGTCTACAAGCTTTTTCTATTTGTGAGCCAACTGCCCCTTCCTCCATCTTTTCAGTTCAGTTCCCACCCCCCAGCAATTCTAGTTTAAACTCTTAGCAAATTTCCATGCCAGGATATTGGTCTGTCTGGGATTCAAGTGTGACCCGTCCTTTTTGTACAGGTCATTCCTGCCCCAAAAGAGGCCCCAGTGATGCAGAAATCTGAATCCCCGCCCCCTGTTCCAATCCCTCAGCCATCTATTTATGCTCCATCTCACTCAATTCTTATACTCGCTGTCGCGTGACACAGGCAGTAATCCCGAGATTACCAGCCTTGTGGTCCTGCTTCTGTGATGTTTCCTGTGTGATACAGGTGATTATTGTTCATTACAGACGGCCTTTCAGAGTGATTTTTCCTGTGTGACACAGATGTCTGTTGTTCATTACAGACGGCCTTTCAGAGCGATGTTTCCTGTGTGATACAGGTGATTATTGTTCATTACAGACGGCCTTTTAGAGCGATGCTTCCTGTGTGACACAGATGCTGGACTGAATGTGCTGCCGGGCAGAGAATGGCAGACCTTTGCTGGAGGCTGCCAGTGGCAGCAGGATTTAGACTTATGGGACATGATACAGATGGCACCGTGGGTGATGCTACACATGGGACCTTCTCTTGGCTAAATCCCTGCTCGGCACAGATTTCCTGTCCACCAAGAGACTGTTAGTAGATCTTCAGGACTACTCATAACAAGCTGGAGGAACTCAGCAGGTCGGGCAGCATCCGTGGAAAAGATGGGTCGACGTTTCGGGCCGGAACCCTTCGTCAGGACTGTAGGGGGGAGGGTCAGAGGCCCTATAAAGAAGGTGGGGGGAGGGTGGGAAGGAGAAGGCTGGTAGGTTCCAGGTGAAAAACCAGTAAAGAGAAAGATAAAAGGGTGGGGGAGGGGAAGCAGGGAGGTGATAGGCAGGAAAGGTGAAGAAGGAGTAGGGGAAAACACAATGGGTAGTAGAGGGAGGTGATAGGCAGCTGGTGGAGGGGGCAGAGTGAAATAGGGATAGAGGAAGGGAGGGGGAGGGAATTACCAGAAGTTGGAGAACTCTATGTTCATACCAAGGGGCTGGAGACTACCTAGACGGTATATGAGGTGTTGCTCCTCTAACCTGAGTTTAGCCTCATCATGGCAGTAGAGGAGGCCATGTATGGACATATCTGAATGGGAGTGGGAAGCAGAGTTGAAGTGGGTGGCTACTGGGAGATCCTGTCTGTTGTGGCGGACGGAGTGGAGGTGCTCGATGAAGCGGTCCCCCAATCTGCGTCGGGTTTCACCGATGTAGAGGAGGCCACACCGGGAGCACCGGATGCAATAGATGACCCCAACAGACTCACAAGTGAAGTGTTGCCTCACTTGGAAGGACTGTTTGGGGCCCGAGTGTTGCTTTGACCCCAGCACCTGCAGATTATTTTGTGTTTAAGATCTTCAGGACTGTCAGCTTATGGACGTGAAGGATTTTGGGTTGCGGCCCTGTACTCCCAGCAGGTGGCAGCTCTGTCAAGCTCACGCAGCACCACATGGGCACTCACTCGCCTGCTGGATGAATTCCCAAACCTCACCAAGCCCACGTCTTCCACTACAGTCACAAAGCACTATATTTCCCCCACTGGCTTGTTGTTCTGTGCCCGTGCACAAAGATTGGACTCAGAAAAGCTGGGCAGTGCGAAGGCTGAGTTTGATAACATGGAATTGCTTGGTATTGTTCGCAGGTCGAATAGCCCTTGGGCTTCACCTCTCCACATGGTCCCTAAGCCTGACGATGGCTGTCATCCATGTGGCAATTACCGCTACCTTAACGAGGCCACCGTGCCCGATTGTTATCCAGTCCCACATATTTGAGACTTTTTGGCACAGTTAGCCAGAAAAATAACTTTTTCTGAAGGTCACTTAGTCACTACCATCAGCTGCCTGTGTGCACTGAGGACATTCCCAAAACTGCTGTTATAACCCCGCTTGTCCTATCTGAGTTTCGGCACATGCTGTTTCAGCTGAAAAATGCAGCACAGACTTTCCAGTGACTAATGGACGCTGTGCTCAAAGACTTAGATTTTCTTTCTGTTTACCTGGACAACATTTTTGTCACCAGCGCATCCAAAACCAAACACTTCTCACATCTCTGCACACTTTTCAACATCAGCTGACTATTAACCCCGCTAAGCGCCAGTTGGGGTTGTCTACCATTGACTTCCTCTGCCACCGCATTGCCTGTGGTCGAAAGTCGCCGCTATGATGGACTCTCCGCTGTCCTGCACTTCCAAAGCATTGCAGGAATTTTCAGGTACGGTGGATTTCTGTCACTGTTTCATCCCGCAGACTGCTGAGTTTATGTTCCTCTTGTATAGTGTGCTTGAAGGCAGTGTCCCTAGTCACGTGCTTGAGTGGTCAGCAGACGTGACCAAAGTATTTGATGGCACCAAGTGAGCTCGTTCAAACGCAACCCTACTGGCGCTCCCACTCCCCAGTGCACCTATAGCCATCACTGCTGATCCCTCAGACTGTGCTGTGGGAGCTGTTGGTTGGAGGCTAGTGGTAGCTGCTCGTCTTCTTCAGCCAGCAGTTCGTTCCCCTCTTCTCTCCCCCCGCCCCCATGAAGTACAGCACATTTGACTGCGAGCACCTCACTCTTTATTTGGCCACCCGCCATTTTCAGTTTCTACTGGAGAGTTAGCATTTCAGAGTATTTGTTGACAAACCCCACATGTACGCGATGACAACACCGCCTGGCTTACGTTTCGGAATTCACCACACAGCGTATACAGTACATTGAAGGGAAAAGTAATGCTGTGGCTGATTGCGTCTCATGGCCCGCCATCAATGCTACACACACTGGGTTAACTGTGCCAGCATTGCAGCCAAGCCAGCTACCGACCCTGAGGTCTCAGCTTACAGAACAGCAGTCAAGTGCCAGATTTAGGAATGCAGGTGTTTCTCTCCTCTGCAGTATCTCATCTAGTCGCCCTTGCCCCATAGTGCTTGCAAGCTGGAGGTGAACTGTTTTTAACTTCGTTCATGGCCTCTCGCATACAGGCGGGAAGGCTTCGCCAACTGGACCGCGGCCTGCGCTGTGTGTCAGCGGGTGAAAATTAACCGTCACGTTCAGAACACCATCAGCACTTTTCAAAGTCCCTGAGTGGCAGTTTGATCATGTCGATGTGGAGCTGGTTGGTCCTCTGACTCCCCCCCCCCCTGCGGTTTCCTCTTTGCCATGGAAACTGTACCATACTACCAGGCGGCCAGGGATTGTCCCACTAGTGCCGACGGCTTCGGGCATGGCTCCGACTTTCATCAACGCCTGGGTCGCTCGGTTTGCCACCCTAACTGATATTTCTTCCGACCGCGGTTCCCAGTTCATGACAGACCTCTGGGCCACGATGGCCCAGAACCTTGGCGTTAAATTGCATCACACTATAGTGTATCTCCTGCAGTCTGTGCGAGCGGTTTCACGGTTCCTTAAAGGCTGCTCTGAGAGCGTCCCTGGCAGATGAGTGTTGGCACAATCATCTCCCATGGGCCCTGCTGGAGCTCAGAATGGCTCCAAAGGAGGACCTGCAGTCCTCCACAGCTGAGTTGGTGTCGTGCAGCCGGGACGGGTGCCAGGTGATTTCATTTCTGAATGCCACAGCCACCCAGTCGGCATCTCAGCAGCATTCTGCCCTCCTTGGTAAACTCAATTTTTTTTACACCTACAGTATTTCTCCCTCCCATCATGTGGTACATCATTCTTGGGTTCCAGGTGACCAACGTTCTACCTTGTTTGTTTTTGTGGGCGATGATGCATATCAAAACCTCCTAGAGATGCCATAAGATGCCTGTTCTGCGTTTTGGAACCAGGCGAAAAGACCTTTACTGTAGATAGGAAGGGTAAACCTGAACGTATTTCTGTAGATCGACTTAAACCGGCCACCGAGACCAGGGTGGTTCCACTTCCATGCCCCCGCAGAAGTGACCTGACTGTGTGCATGTCAGCACATCCCTGGACGAGCCAGAGGCACCTGCTGTTACTCCACTTAGCACCTGAGCCAGGTACAAGTTCCAGACAGACTCACATTGTCAGTTGTGGTGAATTCTGGGGAGGCTTGTCGAGGGTAATGTAATGGGTGACAGGTGACATATATTGTTCATAATAGAAACTGTTCTACATAATTCACAAACAACCTCACTGAGTTGTTATGGGCACTTTAAGAGACAGTGTCTGACGTCAGAGTAAGGTGATTGCTTTTGGTTTGTTTGTCATGGAATTAAGGGCTGAAACTTTTGTTAAGCAGACAAAATGAGTCTCGCATGTTTTATCCACAAAATCCTGCACTGTCATTCGTTCTCTGTCTCATTAACCCATGAACCTGGCAGCCTACTGTCTTCATGCCATTCCATCCCTGTATTTTTCACTCCCCTGCCACCCTACATTATGAATAATTTACAACAAGCCATTAACTTGCCAACCACTACGGTTCGAGGACGATACTGAAGAACCAAGGGGAACACATGCAGGCACAAGGAAAATGTGAAGCTTCAAACAAACAAAACCCGAAGTCAGAATCGAACTGTGTGTCTGGAGGTGAGAAGCAGCAGCTCTAATTACTGTAATGTTGTGCTGCCCCATTACAATAAGGAAAACCAAAACTGTATTCAACAAATTTAATGGTAGGCCACCTTTTATAATAGCTGCTTTTTAAAAATAGTAAATTGACTTCTGTACCCGATTGTCAGTCTGTCAGTGAATGGAGAAAAAACCCGAGCATGGCCGGTTAGTTAATATTCTTTTGTCTGCCTGCCACATAACATTTCTCTACATTCTCCTTCTCCTTGTTTGCTTTCCTATATGATGGCATCATTACACTCATGTAATGTACATATAAACACACACACACACACACACACAGTCTCTTACTCAAACACACACATTCTCACATATACACACACTCACTCTCACACACGCACTTGCACTCACAAACACATTCACACAGACACACTCACAATCACACTCACACACACATATGCACACTCACACACTCACACACGTACTCACACACATTCACAATCACACAGTATCTTGCATTCACACTCACACACTTACACACATTCTCACATTTACACACACTCACACTACACTCACACTCACAAACACATTCACACTCAGACACACTCACAATCACACACAGACACACTCACTCACACACATACACACTCATACACAAACACACTCACACACTCACTCTCTCACACACACACACATTCACACACACACATTCATCATACACACACACTCACACACATACACTCACAAAAACACACTCTAGCATTCACACCCACTCACAACACACACACACACACACACACACACACTCTCACACCCATACTCACACTCTGTGTGTGTGTGTGTTGTTCAACATGAAACATTCAGCCTTGTCCAGGATCTAAGGTTGTAACACAGCAAATGTTTCTATTTGCCCTTTCTCCCGCCTAACATTTTCTTTCTGTTCTCACCCTCTCCTCCTTACGTGGTAAGTGGTGCCTCGTGGTGCAGCTTTGCTTTCTGCATTCCCTGCCCTGATTCTGAAGTGTTCCTTCACACCTACCCGCTCCCATCTCCCATTCACCTGTCACCTCATTCCCTTCCTCTTTCTGGACTTTCTTCTCCTGTGTGAAAACGGCCCATTATACTTGCACACAAATTAATTTAATTATGTACAGGTCATTCAGGATGTTGGGGACGGATTAGTGAGTTGTGATCCTACTTTAAGAGGAACATTATGTGCTTGTGAAATTTCCAAAAGTATCAATGAACCATGAAAAGTACAATCTCATCACCATCCGCATTAAAAATAAAAGCTGCATTTTCATCTTCCAGCGATTGAGTTCTTCCCTATCATTATTAGTTCATCACCCAGTGGAAATAAATTTTACTTTTTTTTCATTAGATATCCTTCATGAGTTGAGTACATGAATCAGATTCTGTATTACTAGCTGTTTAATGAAAACACTGTTTCTCCAGTAGGTCTACATAATACAGACCTTCAAATTAATCTTAAAAACACCTTCTCATATACACTAATAGCCTTACCTTTCATTCCGAAATTTAAATGTATTATAGTTTAAGTTGTAGAGAAACAGAGAATTGTGCTTTAGTTCACTGAAGAAGCAAAGGCAATTGAAACTTGATCCACATCCTTAAAGAGCTTATGATATTGTTTAAAGTGGATTGTTTTATTGAAAAGCAATTGATATTTGTTTCACAGCAGAAGTATATCAGTCACTGGCTAGGATGTTACTGAAGGTTACAGCGAAGGTGAATACTCCAGTGAGGTCAATGGTTTCTTTGCTGCTTGCATTGAACATCAGCAGTGTGAACGATTCAGTCATGACTGAATAATTTTAGTCAATAGACAGACTGTATTTTTACCAACAGGAGAGAGAATGTTTGCTCAAAATATGTAATACGAGGGGTGATTGATAAGTTTGTGGCCTAAGGTAGAAGGAGTCAATTTTAGAAAACCTAGCACATTTATTTTTCAACATAGTCCCCTCCTACATTTACACACTTAGTCCAGCGGTCATGAAGCATATGGAACCCTTCTTTGTAGAAGTTGGCGTCTTGGACCCCCAGAAAGTGGTCCACAGCAGGGGTGATTGATAAGTTCGTGGCCTAAGGTAGAAGGAGAGGAGTTATTAACTTCAAATTTTCTGCATAATCATTCAACTGCATGTGCACATAACGAGAGCTGTATAAATCATCTCTTTCTACCTACGACCATTGGACTAAGTGTGCAAATGTAGGAGGGGACTATGTTGAAAAATAAATGTGCTAGGTTTTCTAAAGTTGACTCCTTCTACCCTAGGCCAAGAATTTATCAATCACCCCTCGTATCTTGGTTAGAATTTGTTGCTGGTTGCAAAACTGTTCAGATTCAGAAAGACTTGAACACAGAAGAAAAAGTTGCTTATATTAAAAGCAGAAAATACTGGATATACATCTTTAAAGCATCTATAGAAACAGCAGAGCGTCACTTTTGGAGAATATGGTGACTAACAAATCCACTAATCTAAAATAAAAACTTGCGGAATTTTTATTGTGAAGAAATCAAGGGAGGACTTGCAATTTAAAATGTATAATTCAATGCCACATTATCTACAGAGAGCAAAACAAGGTGAGAGAACGAAAAATGACATTAAGTGTGTGAGAGACAGAAAGATAAGTAATAGAAATGAAATGTAATAAACATACTGTAAATGTTCAACAATACTTCATTTTGTTCATTCACTGTTATTGCATTTATTATCTCTCTTGAGGAGACATTTTAGAGGTAATGGATCTGGAGTGTGTAATACACCAGGTTGGGAAAGGACAGTAAACTCTTTCCCTGAAGGAAACGAGTGAACCAGATGAACTTGTGCAAGAGTCTGGTATTTCATAATCTTCAGATCTGACACTTGCTTTTGCTCCCTTTCCACATTTATTTAATTATGTACATTTAAATTCCAGATGCTATGTGAGATTCAAATTCATTATCTCCAAGTCAACAACCCAAGCCCACGGATCCTTATCCAGTTCTCAATTATCGTACCCATAAGGAATGAGAATCCAGTAAATTGTCAGTGTTAATGCAGGAATAGATATTTCCTGACATTTTCTGACATAATTAATGACTACCAGTCCTGTAAACAGCATAGTTCAGACATCCCACTCTGCAAAAACTCATTTCAGGGAGGCACCACCACCTACCACCCCCCCCACCACAACACAACAATTTATTTGATCACAAATTGAAACTATTCACACACACACATGTATATATTTCTTGTTGAGTATTTTGTTGGCAGTCTCAATGCTGATAGCTAAATGCTAATGCAGATAGCTTTCCTATTTCTTTTGCAAACTTTCCTTGTACTGTGATGTGGCTTGCTTGGCAGATTTGAGCATTTTGCCGGAAGTCTCAACCTCATAGCAGTCTGTGTCACTGAATTTGTTAATTTTGCAAGACATCAGGTTCACAAGATTCACAATTATATTATATTATCATGGAGTTGTTTTTTTATTCTATTACAACTTTAAGCAAGTCTACAGGGAGTTTGGCCTCATCACGTAGGACACCAATAGAGTAGCTCCTTAGCAGCTAGCCAGCTAGTTTAAATAACATTAGCTATGCTAATGAATGAATGACACCTGCTAAACTCACCTCAACATGTCCTTTACAGTCATTTAACCCACCATGGGCAACAGAAAAGTCACTGTTGCAAACAGTGCAGTGAGCAACACTGTCATTATTTTTGACCCCTATTAGGCAGGGGTACACTTTAGTGTAGTCTGGGATGAAGTATGTTTTATATTTTCTTTGGAACGCTCTGCCATGGCGCTTCAGGATACTAAACTGAACTGATGGACAATGAAAGAGAGAGAGAGGTCGACTGTAAAGCCCGCCCACAGAGAAAACTGATTGGTCTACTTAACACAAAGAGAGACCAATCAAGATTCATTCTTCCTCTCTCCTCATCGACTTCCAGGATATTGTATATAGTTTGCGGACATCAGGGAGCTGCTTTCAATATGCGGGAGACTCCCGGAACTTCTGGGAGAGGTGGGATGTCTGCATAGGTTGATGACTTTACGTGTGCTATTCATCAGGAAAGTTTATAAAGGAGAGGCCTAGAGAAGACAGCTCTCTAAATACTGCTCAGATACGTAGAGCATGTGGGGACCATCAGCGGATGTTTGATGGTTAATACATCATACATTGCAACCTCAGCATTCAGATGGCAGAGCCAAAACTCATACATAGTCTTCACTTGACAAATGAGTAATTGGTGTGGAGACACGTTTAAGGAGGCTACCTCTTGTTTAAGGCACTCAGGACACCTGGCATGAAAAGGCCACAGATTTAGGCCCAAGTCTGTCTCTGCCAGAGGCCTGGCCTGGGGTTAAAGGACCGTGTTATGTGAGTGGATGGAAGGGAGGAACAGGGCTTGTTTTTGTCGCGGTTGTATGCTGATCGTGTGGTCTGTGTTTTTGCCGCGGTTGTTTGCTGATCGTGTGGTCTGTGTTTTTGCCGCGTTTGTTTGCTGATCGTGTGGTCTGTGTTTTTGCCGCGGTTGTTTGTTGATTGTGTGGTCTGTGTTTTTGTCGCGGTTGTTTGCTGATTGTGTGGTCTGTGTTTTTGTCGCGGTTGTTTGCTGATCGTGTGGTCTGTGTTTTTGCCGCGTTTGTTTGCTGATCGTGTGGTCTGTGTTTTTGCCGCGTTTGTTTGCTGATCGTGTGGTCTGTGTTTTTGTCGCGGTTGTTTGCTGATTGTGTGGTCTGTGTTTTTGTCGCGGTTGTTTGCTGATCGTGTGGTCTGTGTTTTTGCCGCGTTTGTTTGCTGATCGTGTGGTCTGCCAAGCATACTAGGCATGTGAAAGTGGTGCTAGAAGGCATGACACTGCAGGTGCCCCCATCACACCCTCAGCTGTGTTGGTTGTTAACACAAACAACATATTTCACTTTATATTTCAATGTGCATGGGACAAACAAACTTGAATCTTGAATTTTAAATACATATTCAGTAGGGAAATAGGGATAGAATATCTGTCCTGAGCCAACACTTAATCAACGTGGATCCTGCCAGCTGCTCCTCTCTTAGCCCCAGTTAGTGCTGCATTACTGCTTCTCACCGTCCAACCTGCTCTCATACCACCTGCACAGTCTCATTCCCGCTGCTTGATGCTGCCTCACCTTAACTTAACCACCTGAAGCAATCAAACCATGTTTCTGACCTAGTTGACCCCCTGTTTTGGCCTTGCTCAAGTTCCCCTGCTGCTGTTCCCATGGGACAGTTTTGGGAGGTGTTTTTTTTGGCAAGTTACCTACTACACTATATTAAAGGCTGGAGCTCAATATTGAAACGTTCTGAAGCTTTACTAATCAGGAGCAGGATAGTTATAAAATTGGATGCTCCAAAATGTTTGAGTCAACCTGCTCGCTCTTCCTTTAACTCTTTGATCCTCCAGTTTTCTACTCTTTGACATAACCATGAAGGAGGCACGCTAGTCACTATACTTCATCAGGGGTTTGAGGAGGCTTGGTATGTCACCAAGGTCTCCAGCGAGTTTTTTACAGATGTACTATGGAGGGCTTTCGGATTGGTTGCATCACCACTCGCAGTGGAAGCTCCAATACACAGGATTGAAAGAGGCTGCAGGGGGCTGAAGACTCAAGTAGCTCCTTCGCAGGCACAACCCTCCCCATC
The DNA here is from genome assembly GCF_963921235.1 of Mobula hypostoma. NCBI lineage: Eukaryota > Metazoa > Chordata > Chondrichthyes > Myliobatiformes > Myliobatidae > Mobula > Mobula hypostoma. The sequence goes on from NC_086103.1 coordinate 140,056,533, forward strand.
GTCGAGGATATCTTAAGGCCACCCTGGTCCTCTTGGACCTCAGGCACTCCAACAGTTCCATGACCATCTGAACAGTATACATCCAAACATTCAATTTATGATGGAGAAGGAGAAGAATGGTTGCCTCCCATTCCTGGACACTCTAATATGACAGAAACCGGGTGGTGGCCTCTGGCATGGTGTCTATCAGAAACTCATTCACATGGACTTATACCTCAGCGATAACAGCCACTGTCACACCTCCCAATGTAGATCGGTTCTTTCTACTTTGATTAACTGTGCAAAAACTATTTCAGACCTGGAGAGTCTCCACAAGGAGATAAGATGTTTGCGCATGGCGTTCCTACGGAATGGCTACAAGGTGAAGGAAGTCAATCGGATCCTTAAAAGGGCCAATGGAAAAACCAGGAAACCTATCAACAAGAAGGAACCCCTTGCTACCACCTGTCTTCCCTATATTTCCATGGTTTCTGGAAGGATCACCAGGATCCTGGAGAAATACTGGATTAATACCATCCACAAACCCGTAAGGAAGCTCAAATCACAGGTTATGTGGGTCAGAAATGACCTGGGTCTCAGGATGGCTGGTGTTTACAGGAGTCCCTGTGAATGTGGAGCAGCAGCTATTGGCCAGATGAGACATAAGGTGGAAACTTGCGTCAAGAGCACAGGAGGTGTATCATTTTGAGTTACCCAGAGAAATCGGTGGTAGCAGAACGTTCCATTCACAATGGCCAGAGGATTGACTTCAATGGCACAAGACTACTGTGCTACTCTAATGGCTTTTGGGACTGCCTGATGAAGGAAGCCTTTGAAATAAAACTAGAGGAAAGGATTTTTAAGAAACTCTAAGTAATAACTGGAATTCAACTGTAAACAAGGTGGGACAGTGGAAACCTGATTGGATGAGGACCAGCCAATCGGGAGGGACAGATGACGGGGGTATATATGCTACTGGTTGAGACATGCCTAGGCATCATCCCCGATGAAGATAGCAGAGTCTGTCTTCGAAGCGTTAGTTAAAATTGATCCCTGTACCCTGCTGGAAGCGTTTATTTGTCATATACATTGAGAAAGAACTAGATCCTTTCTCATTTTATGTCTTGCTACAACAAAACAACAAATTTCATGACATATATCAGTGATAATAAACCCGATTCTGAATGTTTAGTTTGGACCTGTGCAACAAACCTTTGGATGTACGTGTGAGCTCGACTTGTGTACAACTCCAGCTGATATGCTTGTGAGCTTCACTATGCTGTAGCTACTTCCTGACTTGATAGCGTAGTCACCATTTGGTTTAAAACAGCTTTAAAATGAGCATGACTCTTTTCCAGGCATTCTAGTCAGGATCTGAGTTTAGCAAAGGAAACACAAGAAACTGCAGATGCTAGAATCTGGAGCAACAAACAATGTGGAGAGTCACTCGGCAGGCACTTCTTTCCTCCCACAGATGCTGCATGACCTGCTGAGATCTTCTACCACACTGTTTGTTCTTCTGCGTTTAATGAGTTGTAACGTTAGAAGAGTTCAGTTTGTTGGAAGACAGAAGAAGAGAGGCTATAAATAATTTGGACTGAAGATGAGTTATGATTGTTAACAGGATCTTCTTAAACATCGGACACAATAGGCTGTTAAAAGGAATAAGCCTTTATCTCAGGCTCTGAATTTTGAAGGACCAAAGACACTGAATTCTGACAATAGGGGTTCACATTAGCTTCTGTGATTCATTACTAAACTCAAGTGCAAAGTTTAGCATGATTTTTGTACCTGCTAGACAAAGTAACTACTCCAACATGTTTGGGAATTGCCTGAGTTTGATTTACTCTTCATTTAAGCTACAACTGATTTTCAACATGCAGGAAGTTAATGAGGCATTGCATCGCAGGTGATTCAAGAGTGACCTTTTCCTCCAGTGAGTTAGCTTAAAATTGGAACCATACACTGTCTGTAGTTTATATTCCTGGGAGGCTGTCATTGTAATGACCCATTATCAGATCCCGCACCCTTGGTGCTCTGCAGATTGGAATGTCCAGCCTATAATGTGAAAGATCGCAAGATGGTCGCACTGAAATCGTCATAGGAATACAAACTACAATCAGACGAATAATTCCAATTTTAAGATAATTCTCCAGAAAGTAAATGGGTGGATTTGAACCACCTGCAATTCATTGAATTCACAAGCTGAAAATCAATTGTAGCTTACAATAGCCCAATGAAACTAGTCACGTTAATTGTGGGATGAAAATAGGGCACATCTGTTTGCTCTATTAGTATCAAACTGACCAATAACTAATGAGTAGTTATATTTCACTTGGACAAATCAACTGGGCATGAATATTGATCTTAATACAAAATGAGTACAAGAATGTTGCCAGCAACATAGGTGTTAAATTTCAGGGACTCCCTAATAAAAAATGAGTGCAATGAGACTTTAGCTCATCCAGAAATGAAGATGACAGTTTAGAAGAAAGTGTCCGTAAAGATTCATCAGGATATGTGCTCCGCTCTGTAGTACTTCTAGAAGGACCCAGCAATTGTCTTTCAGCCAAACAAGTCTCACATATTTGAACAGGGTATGGAGCTATACAACTGAGTCCTTGTGCTATTACCACAGAGATACAAATATGCAACATTTGTGAGTTGAATCCCACTATAGATTAACAATTGGAATGCGTTTCAGAAAATTTTCCCTGTTGAGATCAGGTTGTTGTAAAACCCCAAATGGTTCTGTGATATCATTTATGGAATACACTGCTTGACGAGGGATTAATGTTTAGTCTTTCTGGTGATGTGCTCCCAGAATCTATAGTAAATGTAAATTTTTGGTTCTTACTTGGAACTTTGTTGAGGTCTTATGAGGGTGTTAATGTCAGATATCATGGAGCAGGGTGGAAGTGAGGGAAACGGTGTGGATGGAGAGTTTAACACACACTCTCTCCTTGTTGGGAACTTAAATGCAGAAAATTAAACTAATAAGAATCAATGAGATTAAAATGACCAACAGCTGGGTAACATAACGATGTTTCTTCAGCATCTTGTAATTCAACGTAAATGATGTTAGCAGTCATTCCTCTGTGAGATCACCCCGTCACAAAACTGGATCAAGCCCTCCTGCTTTTGATCCCCATGAACATGCCGAGTGTTTCCCAGCATTGAGTGTGCTCCCAGTGATGTTGATTACTGTGGATGGACGTTCCAGGCCTATCCCCATCCGACATAAGATGGACCCTAACACTCTCACAATGGTCACCAGGAACACACAACCTTATGATCTTGCTTTAGTTGTCATTGAAATAACCCTTCACTGATGTTAGCGCACAGCTCAAGACAGCTTCAGAACTGCTTGATCTGCTCTCCTAACACGCACTGAGCACTTAAACCTGAAAGGTTGGCCTTTTGCTGAGCTGTCAGTCAGTGGGCACTTTGCTGACAGCATCCATTATGAAGGCTTCTGGAAAGGCAAGTCTTGTCACAATGGGATGATTGTCCTTGGTTTGGGAAACAGAGGCAACTCACCGATAGACAATCTGTTCATATGCCTGTAATGTATAAGGCTGTAATTACAGGCACATGACATTCTGGTGATAGTTCCTTGCCTGGAGATAATGTGTGTATGCTGGTGGTCGTGGTAACTCAATTTCCCAACGACTGCATCACTCTGAGTACCTGGTATCGATCTCTCCACCATGTTTCACCATTTGCTGCTCACTGCAGCACTGGCAAGTCAATTGTGCTCTGTACACAATTCTTATTTTATGTCAGGAAGATGTGACGGCCTGTGCACTGGAACTTATCAATGCCAGTCTACATTGATAATTGATGTATTTGAAGATGATATTGTCCACAAGGTCCTTCAGAAGTCAAGAATGATGCATAAATCTTGTGGTTACAGCTGTTTTATTTGATGTTCATAACAAAGAAATAACAGTGACCAAGACCAAAGAAAGAAGACAAAAAAAAAGACAAGAACAAAGAATTTATCATTGTCTTTATACAGAAAACTAGCTCAGTCTAGAGAGGTAATAAAATTCCATTGATAAGAACAACCAATGAAAGAATTTGATTTATGGTGCAATACAGACTGCAGACAAGAGAAACTACAAACATTGCAGAACCAACCGTATTACATATTACTGAAAACTCACCGACCATTTATAGACAAATAGGTGATCATATAAACAAATGAGCAAGCATAAATAAAGTTAAACCACAAGAAAAATGACAATCCAATCCTTGTTTACGAAAGTGACTTGTCGCAACAGCAGTGTTTTATGATGAAAGACAGCTGGCATAGAGCAGCTCAGTCTCCACACCAGTTCCATTTCTCTCTGAGGAGCTCCAGAATGCAGGTACCATATAAACATTTGTGCTTTGGCCAACTGTTCAGCACTGATGGTAGATGTTCACCATTGTAGCCAATGCAGCTAAGAGTAATAACTATCCCTCTACTGTACATTAATCAGAATGGCAAACAGTGGTGTGGTGATGCATCGAGGAGCTAACATTTTATACCAGTTAAATCCATATTCATTCATTGATGTGAAATCTGTCACAGAAGTCCAATGAATTAATCTGAAGTCATTGAACCAATTGACTCTGTTGAAGTACAGAGCAGGGAAAAGCTGATGAAATATTAGCGACTGAAGCACTAGAATTTGTCTATTCATAGTAATTGGATGAAAATGTGCTCTCACACTATGTTTCTCAAGCAGTCACTTTTGCCTAATACTCAATTAAGTGTTCCTGTTTTTAATCTGTGCATAAAGGGGGGGGGGGTTCCTCTAGAGCAGGGGTTCCAAACCCTTTTTATGCCATGGACAGACACCTATCATTAACTAAGGGGTCTGTGGACCCGACTTTGGGAACCACTGCTCCAGAGTTATTAGCATTCAGTAAGTGTTACAGCTCACCAAGAGTTTTCTCCCCTTCCTCAGTCCTTTGGGAATGGTGGTGGATACCATTATTAGTATCTGCAGGAGCATGTCACCCGGAGAACAGAATCCATGTCATAACGGTGATCTACTCATTCCTAGATGCAATCACACACCTAGTCTGTTATCAGCCAAGAACTTCAGTGATTAGCTGCAATGGGACACACTTTCACAGTGAAGCATCCCCCGTTTGTCGACAGCAACCAGGGGCCCTGTCAAACTTCCTTCTGCATTCCTGTAGGAGAAAATATTTGACTGTCACTTACACCTTAATTGTTGATGAAAGCAAAGTCAAATAAAACATAAATGGATAATTGTTAAGCTTTTCTATTAAGTTAAATCCTTTGATGTGTTTCCCTTTACACAACCCTACAGATGGCTGTAGATGGCCCAGGGTCAGATCCCCCACCCCACCCCAGCTGCTTTCAGGTATTCCCCTTACCTTTCAGGTGGATACTGATGACCCTGCAGAAGTCCTTGCAGTGGATGGGCAGGACTTGCCCATCAGCTGGGGGAATCTGCGATGGCTGACTGTGGTAACAGGTAAGTTGCTGACCTTGTTGTACCAGGCAATTGCTCAGGGGTCTGTGCGGACCCCTGCCCATTCCAGTGTTTGAGCTGCTCTCTCTGCCAGACGCTGGTGTTCGTTGTCTTCATCCCTCTCCTCAGAGTCAGCCCTGTGCACAACCTGTATTCACGGTGAAGAGGGAGGATGGAGGATTTTGTTTCTGCTCCTGCTGAATGGAAATGAATTTGTTTGTTGGTACATCCACCACTTGAACCAATGGGCAATGTGTGATTGTATTGATTCTGACCCTTGTGGATGACACCTCCTGAACTCCAAGCTGAAGCCCTAGTCCCCTCACACTATGCAACCCCCTGTATGGGAATGCTGGCTGATTTTCTACACTCCGCATCACCTCCTGTCACTGGTCAGCCAAGCCTGATGGGCGTCCCCATCACCTCCTGCCACTGGTCGTCCGCATCAGACTTGGCAGTATATCCCAGTCGTGGCCCTCACCTGATACAATGGGAGGAGGTCATACGTCGACTTCAGCTCAGTACCTGGTCCCCCCCACCCCTCACTGCAAGAGGTCCTCCTCAAGATTCTCTGCACATCCACTGAGTCAGCAGACTGCTGATGCCTGATGACTCATCCTGTGACACTCCTTCATCCAACACACTTCCTCCTTGTGGCGCCATGAGTTGGGAATAAAGGTAACTTTGTTCACCATCTTCCCCTTCCCTCTCTTCCTCCTTTCTTCCTTACTGCTCTGTGCCCCAGTGTTCAGGGAGGGAAAGGAAGGGGCCTCTCTACAGATCCAAGAACAAAACCAAAACTAAAGACAGTTGCACTTACAAACTGTGCCTGAAACAGCCCTGGTGATGCAGCAGCATATACGGTGGTGGAATCCACTGTTTCCACAACAGGGTGTAGCCATCAGAGTGAAGCATTGTCGATAATATATCAGGCAGATTATGTAGTGCTTCTGAAACTGTGCTGGTCCCTGGCTCTGTAACCCCTCCGGCCAGAAGGAAGATCATCTTCTCCAACCTGGTGTGGAACTGATACAAAGTGTTAATGATTTAGTGTGCATTAACAATAGGTTCAATCCAATCTATGCATTTACTATGTCTAAAGTTCAAAGTTCAAAGTAAATTTATTATCAAAGTACTTCTATGTTACCACATACAACCCTGAGATTCATTTTCTTGCGGGCATACTCAACAAATCCATAATAGAATAATAACCATAACTGAATCAAGAGAGACCACACCAACTCCGGTGTTCAACCGGTGTGCAAAAGACAACAAACTATGACTATACAAGTTGTTTACTCATTTGCTTAATAAATACGTGAACAATAAATATCAAGAACATAAGCTGAAGAATCCTTGAAAGTGAGCCCATGGGTTATAGGACCATCTCAATGATGGGGCAAGTGAAGTTTTCTCCTTTTGTTCAAGAGCCTGTTGGTCCTGGTGGTGTTCCTGAACCTGGTTGTGTGAGTCCTGAGGCTCCTGTACCACCTTCCTGATGGCAGCAATGAGAAGAGAGCATGGCCTGGGTGGTGGGGGTCCCTAATGATGGGATCTGCTCTCCTCCGACAATGTTTTGTGTAAATGTGCTGAATGATGGAGAAGGATTTTCCCTCCAAGGGTATTGATGTTTCCATACCGCTTTGATCACATTGCATTAAACTGGCTTTGGTGTGCTTTTCCCCCCTTCTCATTTTTGTAAACATTGCATATAATTTATGTTTAATGTATATTTTTCTTGTGAATACTGCTTATCTGATGCTATGTGCCTGCAATGCTGCTGCAATCTACTGAGGACTCACAGCTCTCAATTTATCTTGTTATGATCTTGCACCTTAGTGTCTACTTGCTTTGCATTTTCTCTATAGCTGTAACACTTTAATCTGCATTCTGTTCTTGTTCTATCTTTTCCTAACTCAGTGCACTATGTAATGAATTGATCTATATGAACAATATGCAAGGCAATCTTTTCACTACACCTCAGTAAATGTGATAATAATAATCAAATTCCAATTCCATTTTTCATTGCACCTGTGCACACAAATACTGGTGCAAATGACAATAAACTCGACTTTGACTTTGGTCTCCAGTCATGTGCCTTCAATATTATTTCTTAGATACTGAAATTTTCTAACAGCCATTCAATATAACGATTGACTGTAATGTGCTAAACTTTCACAAATGCCTTTAATGCCATTGGTGAGTGAAGGTTATTGGATTTTTTTTTCAGATTCCCTTCATTTCCCTGGCCTCTGATCTGGAAAACTTTACCACCTTGTTGCAGTTCAACTCCTCAATCCTGGTTTCACTCTGGTGCCCCAGATAAATTAGGCTTATTCATGGATGAACATTGACAATAATTTCTGAGAAACAATTCAAAAAAGAAATAACACAGTTGGCTATGATATAAAATACATGTATTGGTAATCTTTAATAAATGCAGAAAGCTTTAGAAATATTAACGGGTCAGGCATCATTGATGGAGAGAGATCTGATAGAAATGGAGAAAGACGGTCATCTGGAACGTTGTTTAACCAGCACCCTACCTCACTCCAGACCTTAAGGAACTGCATTTTCCTTTTCTCTTTCTCCTCTGTCACCATCCATATCTTCTCCAGACAGGCCACACGTCTACTGTTGTCTTTTAATGTTCATTCCATTGGTCTATATTAAATGGGCACTTGCAGGAGAAGACAGAGTTAATGCGATCACTCCATTCGTGATTATCACTGAGATTCCCTCATTCAACGTTGGTCAGGGATTGAATGTAGTCTACAGCATTCAACCTGGGCTTGTTCACTTGGCTTGAGAGAGATTTAGTTAAAACCTACTATAGATAAGATTACCTGCTTATGGTTCAGATAGTACATAGGATTCTATCAGCGACTTTTGCTATTTATTGCGGTTAATTCTTTTTCATGATGCGAATGGCTTCTTTTCAATTCATAGACTTTCCTTATGATCTACCTGGAGGTATTGAAGGAACTCAATATTATTGATCACTTCTTCACGCTTCTCAGCCCTTCTCAGCTGTCTCTGCAGCAGAGAGCAGGACTTGTAACAATCAATGATTGCTTTGCTTTCACAGTCGATCCCAAGGTTATAGAATTTCTCTCTTTTGCGGGTTTTATTATTCTTTTCAACAGCTCCCTTCCATCGTAAAATCCGCTCATTTACTTTTTAAGAGAAATTCCTACTGTTTTTAAACAGAATAAAAATTATATAGCCCTTACATGCTGGATCCAGCATACCCAGGGATATAAAGTTACTGAGCCTCTCCACCTCTGATCCCCTGATGATTATTGGCTCATGGCCCTCTCATTTCCCTCTCCTGAAGCCTACAATCAGTTCCTTGGTCTTACTGATATTGACTGAGAGGTTGTTGTTATGACACCACTCAGCCAAATTTTTAATCTCCCTCCTGTGTACTGATTCATCACCCCCTTTGATACAGCTCACAGCAGTGGTATCATCAGCACACTTGAATATGGTATCGGAGCTGTGCTTAGCCACACAGTCACGGGTGTAATGCGAGTAGAGCAGGGCTCTGAGGACACAGCCCTGTGGTGCACCTGTGCTGATGGAGATCGTGGAGGAAATGTTGTTCCCAATCCAAACCGACTAGGGTCTACAAGTGAGGAAATCCACTCCTATTACTAATAAAGTGGCTACTGAGGGCATATGTTAATGTAAAAACAATTAAAAGACAGTTGAAGGGCATGGGTGAGAGAGAATAAGATTCCCATAGAGGAAAAGAAGGAGAGAGGGAATGGATTAATTGAATAACTCCTTCTTTTCCAGCACCAACCTGATTTTCCAATTCTACCTGCATACTGAAATCACAACAGGAGACAGAAAACACTCGTCAAGAGGGCAATGTCATGATGGTCATGGGGGATTTCAATATACAGGTAGAATTGGAAAATCAGGCTGGAACTGGATCCCAAGAGAGGGATTTGTCAAATGTCTATGAGGTGGAAGCCACAGCCAATGATCTCACTTCCCTCTTTATTTAATTATTTAATGTTCTTATTATTTATTGCTATTTGTTTATATTTGCATTTGCACAGTTTGATGTCTTCCGCATATAGTTGATCTTTCATTGATCTTGTTATAGCTACTATTCTATAGATTTGCTGAGTATGCCTGCAGGAAAATGAATCTCAGGTTGTATACGGTGATGTATATGTACTTTGATAATAAAATTTACTTTTTAAAACTTTGAACTTTGAACCCGGTGTGCCCTTTTGCTGCTGTAGCCCATCCACTTAATGTTTGATGTCTTGTGCATTCAGAGATGCTCTTCTGCACATCTCTGCTGTAACACGTGGTTATTTGAGTCACTGTCGCCCTCCTTTCAGCACAAACCAGCTTGGCCATTCTCGTCTGACCTCTCTCATTAACAAAGTGTTTTCGCCCTCAGAGCTGCCGCTCAATGGATGCTTTCTTTTGTTTTTCACGCCATTGTCTGTAAACTCTAGAGTTGCTGTGCATGAAACTCCCAAGAGATCTGCAGTTTCAGAGATACTCAAATCACCCTGTCTGGCATCAATATTCATTCCATGACAAAGTCACGACGATCATGTTTCTTCCCCATTCTGATGTTTGGTTTGAACAACTACCGAACCTCTTGACCGTGCCTGCATGCTTTTATGCCTTGAGATGATTGACTGATTGGATATTTGTATAAAAATGAGCAGGCGTACAGGTGTATCTAATAAATTGGCCACTGGTTTAAGGTGTAGCTCATAGTCGTCAGTTTGTCTTTCAGACGTGGGAGGAAACAGGATCCCCCAAACGAAGCCTGATGCTCATAGAGAGAACGTGTAAAAAGGACAGCATCCATTTCAGAGGTCAAAGTACATTTATTGTCAAAGTTCATATGTGTCACCATATACAAGCCTGAGATTCATTTTCTTGTGGGCATTCATAGCAATACAAGAAACACAAAAGAATCAATGAAAGACCACACCTTACGGGATGGAAAGCAGCCAATGTCCAAAAGGCAAGAAATTGTGCAAATACAAATACCAAACGTGGAAAATTAAAATAATAATTATTACGTAAGCAATAAATATTGAGAAAATGAGTTGTAGTGTCCTTGGAAATAAGTCCATAGGTTGTGGGAACAGTTCAGTGATGGGGCAAGTGAAGTTGTCTTCTCTGGTTCAAGGGCCTGACGGTTGAGGGGTAATAATTGTTCCTGAACCTGGTGGTGAGGGCCCTGAGGCTCCTGTACCCGCTTCCTGATGGCAGCAGTGAGCAGAGAGCATGACGTGGATGGTGGGGGTCCTTGATGATGGATGCTGCTTTCCTGCAACAATGCTCCGTGTGGATGTGCTCAGTAGTGGGGAGAGTTTACTCGTGATGGACTGGGCTGTATCCACTACCCAGGGTCAGGAATGAACTTGCCTTCCCAGGGCTGGGAATACTTGCTGCTGCACCATTGTGTACACAGAACCCCAAAAAGTTTAGTATACTTAATGTTCTGATTTTAGAATTTTTTTTTCAAAGTTCCAGAACTTGTTCCCACTTTATTTGGAAGATTTCTATATTAGCAGCCATCACACCACAATTTTAATCAAGCAGAAGATTTGAGTATTATATATCATCGAGCTCTAATTCCTAATTTTTTACATTGAAGGATTATCTTAGGGAAACGTGAACAGATTACACATTGAGTGGCATGACAGCTTGACTGTGGCTTATGTTATCATTAAAATAATGTTAAAAAGCTGATTAGGTGGAAATGTAAGGGCACGCAAAGATATGAAGAAAATTTTAAAAAAGTACAGATGCTGGAAATGCAAAACATAAAGTGCTAGAAACACTCAGCAGAACAGGTAGTGTCTGTGGGTAATATTTCAGACCGTGGACATGTTGTCAGAAGTGTGAAAGTGAGAAAGCAAGTTACTTTGAAGTTGCAGAGAGGAGATTTGGATTGGAGAAAAATAATACCTTTGATAGGTCAGGATTGCTGAGGTAATCCTGATGTTTATAGAACTATCTGCTTAATAGGTTAACAGTTGGGGAGGGGGTAGAGGGACGGAGAACAAATAAAGATACATTATGAATCTGTGAATAACTTTTACTGCAACCTGAAACCAAAGGACAATGCCAGGAATGTTCAGCAGATGAGGCAGTGTTCCGAAGCAAGAAGCACTAAAATTACTGTCAAATGGTTCTGAGACAGAACTGGCTGATGCCTGCTGCAGGCAGGAAGAAAATTTATTTGAAAATGTTGAATTGGATATGAAGGCTGCAAGGTGTGTAGACAGAAGCTAAGTGGTGGTCTTCAAGTTTACATTGGGTATCGTTGGATCGATTTAGGTGGCCACAGAGGAGAAAGGCCAAATGGGAATGGGACAGAAAACAAAAGTGGCAATCAAGCTGGCTGAAAGATTAGAGTTGTTCCTGTGAACTGAATTGATGTGTTCTGCTAAATAGTCAATAAATCTGTGTTTGGTTCCTCCAGCACAGGGGAGAACTGGTGTTCCTCCTGGAATGCCTGTTTCAGTCTCTAGAAACAACGAGGAACAAATGGAGTTTATCTCCTTCAGTTGCAATGGAAAGTGCAGTGGAGGGGTGGTTGGTGGAGCTAAAAGGGTGAAACAAAAATCCAGATATTGAAAGAGGGGAGAAGGCTATGGAGTCTCGTTAAATGTACTGGAGTTTTTAAAAGGTGTTCCCTTAAAGGCAAAGGGTGGTTTTGGCCAGGGGGAGAGGGGTTCACTGCAGAGGTGCAGGAAGTAGATGAAGTTTGGTCAAGAGATCTGACAATTATGATAGAGGGAAACCCACAGCTGAGGAAAAAGGAAGACATCTTAGAAGCATTGGTATGGAAAGTCTTGTCATCAGAGCAGATATGACAGAATGTAAGAGAATCCTTCCAGGAAGTGGGATGGAGAAAATACGATTGAGTTGCTGATTGGGTCTGTGGGCTCGTGAATTCAATATTGGTCACATCCCCTGAAGTGGAATCAGAGAAATTCAGGAAGGGAAAGGAAGGGTCAGAATGAACCACATGAAAGTGAGAGCAGTGTGGAAAATGGAAGCACGAGGAATGAAATGTTCAAGTTCTATTTATGTTCAGATATCAACATTTCAGAAAAAGAACTGAGGGATGACCCTCAAGGTGACTGAAACTGTTCCAGGGATCCAACAAAGAAATTGATGTAACTTGAGTCAATGTGAATTCTCATAGTTAATCTTTGATCAAATGAACAAACACATTTTCAAAGTTAATCCACTTATGATTCTAAAACAGAAAAGTATTTTGATAATAAAATACATTTAGTAGATTTATAAAGATCAAATTTGTAAAGTCATTCAGAGGGATATTTTGTGTAGGGCAGCAAGTAGATAGGGAACTCTTGTTCACCTACACCTTAAAATTAAGAATCCAAGAAGAAATTCATCTACATAGTTCTTCTCCCAATACTTTTTCCAAATGTAATCTGTTATATTCTCATAATTAGATCATGAAAGAAAACTCAGGTTCAATCATAAATAAGTTTAACCTAACCATCATTATTTCCCTCTTCATTCAGCTAGTTCTCTACAAACACAGGCTCATTGTTAGACTTGCCCACAAAAGTTTGTTGCTCAATGTTCCTGAATACTAAAATAAATAAATTCACATGAAAATGCACTTTTGCTGAGGTAAGTGTATGAAACTAGAGGAAATGACTACATGGAAGAGCTTGGCTCGTACTTTAGTTCAGTATTTGATCTTTGTCAGAATGTATTTAAATATAGACTACTGTATAATAGAGGTTAGACTATCAACAAGCTTGCTTTCAATGCAACTTTTATACGAATCTGGCATCCTTTCTCCCTTTTCAATTCTATTCCTCCAGAAAGAAAAATCATGCTAAATTTGATTTTTTTCTAAGCCTTAATAAGCCTACAAGATTAATGCGGCTTTGTAATTTGTTGTAGCTCTTCTTGCTATCGATTATTCACTCTAAATTGGTCTCACCTACAAATTTAAAACTTTTGGTTCTGAAGTCAAAATCATTAACATAAATTCTCAAGAACAGCAGACTCAGCACTCATCCTTGCCATTCCACTTTCCGCCCTCTGCCCCACTGAGTAGCTGTCCCATATCAATTCTTTCTGCCTCCTGTGTTCCAGTCAGCCAGCCGGCACTGCACAGATAAATTGTTCTCTGATTTTACATGTTCTGACTTCATTCATTAGTCTTAATATGTGGCACCTTATTGAAGGAATCTAGGAAGTGTAGATACATTACATTAAATACATCCCCTCATATACCTCCAAAGAATTCAATGAGACTGACAGTCAATTCATTGCATTTCTAATCGTTTTTCTAATTCCTCTTTCAGAATGAATTTTAATTACTTTTCAAGCTGTCAGTGTTATGCTGATTGGTCCATAATTCCCTGGATGTGTTGTGTATGCCTTCTTATATACTGTATAAGATTAAGAGAAAGGGAAGAATAAATAGATAGATAAGGTGCATAGGTATGCTTGTGAGAATGTGTATGTGTGGGTGAGCAGTGTTGGAAGCTGCTTTAGGACCCGCATCAATCCCTTAAACATCATCACAGCAAGTCAAGCAGCAACGTGAAGGTAGACTGTTCCTGGACTAACAATAATCACTCAACAGTGAACGTAAGCCATCTGGACCATGGGTTTTGTCCTCCTTACATTTGATGGCATACCTATAGTTCCCATTTTTCAAAGATTCGAAGTACATTTATTATCAAAGTACTTATTCAGTGTACAACTCTGACATTCATCTTCCCACAAACAGCCTTGAAACAAAGAAACACCGTGAAATCCACTCAAAAAAATCAAACACCCAGCGCACAAAAAAAAACAAATTGCACAAATGGCAGAAAATAAGGGTGAAAACACACACAGAATACATGGGACAACAAATCTTTCCAAAAGTGTTGCTACCTCAGAGTTTTTCTTTTGTTTATGATAGACAGCTTGAAGCTGAACACAAATATAATTTCAGACTATTTGTATCAGGTAGGAATTTGAAGAAACAGGATATTAACTTTAATTGAATACAATGCATTTAATTGCATAACGGTGCTGATGCTTTGCAATAGTTCAACTGACCTAAAAATATTTTGTTGATGATTTTCATTTGTACTCAGCGTCTGAGGCTTCTAGCTTAAGTGTCCAACAATAATCAGCCAGCATTGATGGATTCCAGTTGCCCTGATACTGTTTCTCCATGACCACAATGTCCTGGTGAAATCTTTCACCATGCTCATCATTGACGACATCAAGATTTGCCAGGAAGGGGTTCCAGTGATGTCATCGTTCAGAATGGCATCTTAAATCAACAGCTCCTCTGGAAAAACGCATATTTTGCCCCGTTAATCTATCAAATACAAGATCTTTCGAAAATATCTGAATTGATAAGGGGGGCAAGAATGGGGAAAAAGAATGGAGATAAAAAAGCATCACTGCGGAGCCTATGGAAGAGAGAGGTGTGGCGCGCAGCTCTCCTACACGTGAGCGTGGCGGCGAAGCTGACGCTGGGCCTCGTGCAGGCGAAGCGGCAAATATGATAAGGATTTTGGAAAAGATAAGGGAAGTCCAAAAAGATATAAAACAGCAATTCAATGATATAAAGTCAGAGCTCGCCAACGTCAATCAGAAAATAGTGGTGGCAGAGACTTGAATTGAGAAGATGGAAGATCGCGTGCAAAACGTGGAACAGATACTAAGTAAGACGATAAAAATATTAAATCAACAGGAAAGAAAATTGCTTGACCAAGAGGGAAGATTGTGACGGAAGAATATCAGGATTTATAATGTGCCCGAAGGAGCGGAGGGGTTGTCGATGATGGACTTTGTAGACAAGCTGCTGCGGGAAACACTGGAGATTCCCTCGACTATGGAGGTTGAAATTGAGAGGATGCTTCGTTTACTCGTTCCACAGCCTCCCGGAGATGGAGAAAGTAAACTGCGCTCAATAGTACTTAAATTCCTTCGATTCAAGAGCAAGGTAGAGATTCTACGAAGGGCCTGGGGTAAGAAGAGGGTGCTTTGGAACGGGAAGTTAATATACTTCGATCATGATTAACCCCCAGCGGTCCTACAGAAACGGAAGGAATATTCCAAAGCGAAACAAATATTAAAGCAAGAAAAGATTAAATTCCAAACCCCGTACCCTGCTAAACTGAGGGTGTTTGACCAAGAAGGGATACAACTATATCAGACGGTGGAAGAGGTGACTACAGACATGAACAACAGAGGACTGCCCATTAGCGTGGTCAAACCAAGGGAAAGTCTGGCTGAGCAGTTATCCCGATCTGCTTGGGAAATAGTAAGAGAACTGAGAAAGCAGGGGATGGGAGCAGGACGAGAGAAGGATATTAGAAAGAGACTGTGAGTTCTCTGAGGACAGCCCTCACCTCCTCCAGAAGAGCCATAAGGTTTGGCTAACTTTAAAAGTGCTGATAAACTAAACGGAAGCAAAAATAGATGGTGATATACCTATCTCGAGAAATACGTATTATAATGTGGATTTTATATTACACAATTTTTAAAAATTCATTTATTCATTCCTTTTTTCCCCACCTAAATGAGAATATATACATGGGAGGAATACACAGGGAAATCATTTCTGTGTAATGGACATAGTTTTTTTAACTTACTTTTATAGGCACTGCAACAGGGGCCCTCAACCCACAGGTAGATGGGGCTATTCCACACAGCTAGACTTTTCTTCTAGCCCAACCCAGGGTCATCTAGAGACCCCAGCCTTGGAATCACACCTTCCTTACCTTTTTTTTAAATTATTCGCGTTTCTTGGCTCTTACTTGTTCAGGGAGTAGATCGATTAAGTTATATTCTGCAAGTTTCAATGATATACTAACAGATAAATACACATGGCTAAGGACAAAGTAAAATTCATTTCTTTTAATTTTAATGGGCTGTTGAATCCAGTCAAGCGCAGTAAAATTCTATCAAAAATAAAAAAAGAACAAGCCCGTGTAGTATATTTACAGAAAACTCACTTAAGTGATAATGAGCATGGAAAATTAAAGAGAATGGGTTTCACTAATTTGTTTTTCTCCTCATATAAATCAGGACATAGAAGAGGAGTTGCTATTCTCATCTCAAGCAAGCTAAATTTCGAAGAAGTATTTGAGATGGGAGATAAGGAGGGCAGATATATTCTGGTAAGGGGGAATATAGATGGAAATCCAATTACTTTATTGAATATATATGCACCCCCAGGAAGTGACAGTAGTTTCTTCCAGAAAATTACTAATATTATGGTAACAGAAACAGAAGGTCTCTTGATATGTGGGGGAGACTTAAAGTTACAATTACAACCAAAGTTAGACTCTTCCAATAGAAAAACTTATGAAACAAAGTCCTTACATAAGAAAGTTAAAACTCTTTTTGAGGATGTTGGTCTAATTGATATATGGAGGGACCTTTCCCCCGACAGAAGGGATTATACTCATTATTCTGCCCCCATTCCGTATATACAAGAATAGACTATTTCATAACATTTGGAAAAGATAGAGACAAAATAATCACCTGTGGAATTGGGACAATAGATGTAAGTAACCATGCACCTATATATTTATCTGTTGATTTTGACCTACAACCAAAGAATACTATTTGGAAACTAAATTCAAGTCTACTCAATGATCGCTATTTTAAGGAACAAATGAAAAAAGAAATTGGTCTTTACTTAGAATTCGATGATAATGGAGAGGTTTCACCTCCCATTCTATGGGATACTCTGAAGGCTGTCTTAAGAGGGAAAATTATAGCAATATCTTCATATAAGAAAAAAATAAGGAATAGAACATTAGAGGAATTACAAATTAAGCTGAACGAACTAAAAAAAACAGAAATTGAGTTTGGCACAGGATACACTAGAGGAAATTTAAAAAATTAGGAATGAAATTAATAGTTTGGCTACACAAGAATTTAGAACAAATTTAATGTTTCTGAAACAGAGACATATGAAAGTGGATCTAAATCTATGAAAATACTGGTGTGGAAACTGGAAAAAAGATAGCAGAAATAACAATTCATAGAATTAGGGATCCAAGAACAAAAGTGATAAAAAAAAATAAGCTAAGTGAAATTCAAGAAGCTTTTGAAGTATTTTACACAACTCTATATTCCTAAATTCCAGGGGGAAGCATAACCCAAATTGACACCTTCCTGAATTCTTTAGAGTTACCCACTTTAAGCAAAGAACAAAATAGAACGATGGCTGCTGACATAACTGAAGCTGAACTAAAAACTGCAATTAGTGTGCTTAAATTAAGCAAGTCACCAAGATCAGATGGGTATACAGCAGACTGATATAAAGAGTTTAGAAGTGAGTTACTCCCCACACTGAACTGGACCCTAAGAAAGGCACAAATGCCACCCAGCTGGAAGGAGGTGATAATCTCAGCTATACCGAAAGAACGCAAGGATAAAATGGAATGTGGGTCATTTAGACCAATATCTGTTCTTAATGTGGATTATAGAATACTTACCTCCATCATGGCCAAATGATTAGAAGAGTTTCTACCCACACTGATACATAATGATCAGACAAGTTCTATACAACAACGCCAAACACAAGACAATATATGAAGGACACTTCACATTATGGATCATATTTTAAAAAATGAAATTGAAGCAATAGTGATAAGCGTGGACACTGAAAAGGTATTTGATTCAGTTAATTAGAATTTTCTCTATAGAGTTTTACATAGATTTGGTCTACATGACACAATTATTAAAACTATACAGGCACTACACTACAATCCTACTGCCAGGATTAAAATCAATGGATACTTATCTAATAGTTTTACCCTAGAAAGGGGCACGAGACAGGTTGTGCATGGTCACCGCTACTCTTCGCATTATATCTGGAACCACTAGCTCAATACATCAGACGAAATGAGATATCAGGGGAATTGCTATTAAAGGGATTAAATTGCTACAAATTGGCCTGTTACGCAGATGACATTTTGATCTATCTAGGGCAACCAACATATTCTTTACCTAAATTGATGCGATCCTTTGAACAATATGGCCAATTATCAGGATACAAGATCAATATAGATGAAACCCAACTACTTTCATATAACTATAGCCCACCAAGAGAAATTGAAAGTAGATATCCTTGGGCATGGCAAACAGAGTCCGTCAAATATTTGGGCATCATTATGCCAAAAGATTTGGCAAAATTATCAGAATGCAATTATCAGCCTATATATAAAAAAATTAAAGAAGATATAACAAGATGGAACCTAATTCCTTTTCTTGGTCTCAGTTGAAGGATTGAATCTATTAAAATGAATATACTCCCCAGACTACTATATCTCTTTCAGACCCTACCGATAGAGATTAACCAAAATCAATTCAATGAATGGAACAAGATGCTATCAAGATATATATGGCAAGGTAAAAGGCCTAGGGTTCGTCTCAAAACTTTGTATTTAGCCAAGGAGAAATGGGGATGGGGCCTACCTTCTCTTGGAGATTATTATTTTGCAGCACAGTTGAGAGCCGTGATATGCTGGTGCAACCCATCATATGACACTCAATGGAAAAACATTGAGGAGAGGATACTTTCCATCCTCATACAGGCAATTTTGGCTGATAACAACCTACAAAGTTACATAAATAATATTGACAGCCGGTGGGTGGAATGGACTCTTAAAATATGGAGAACTATTATAAAAGAATATAGACTAGAGAGAGACATTGCAATTCTTAAATGGTGTACATATGACTCAGATTTTACACTGAATAAACTGGATGCTAGATTTAAGGACTGGACAGCTAAAGGAATAACAGCTATTTGCAATATAATGAACGAAGGAACACTGTTCAGCTTTGAAATGCTCAAAGAGAAGCACTTATTAGAAAAACAAGACTTTTACCGGTATATACAGATGTGACAGTATGTTAATAGGACGGTTAAAAAAGGAAACCAAGGCATGTACATGGCTGATAGAGCTACTTAGAAAAGCATATTATTCAGACAATGGTAGTAAAATAATTTCAAGCGTTTATAAGGGTTTGTCAAATCCTAAAACACATTCGACTTCATACATTAAAACAAAATGGGAGAAGGAAGGAGGGATAATAATATCTGAGGAATACTGGACAATAATATGGAGGTATCAATGGAAGTGTACCAGTTCACAGAAATGGAGGGAGTTCGGGTGGAAAAA
The DNA here is from genome assembly GCF_963921235.1 of Mobula hypostoma. Lineage (NCBI taxonomy): Eukaryota > Metazoa > Chordata > Chondrichthyes > Myliobatiformes > Myliobatidae > Mobula > Mobula hypostoma. The sequence continues at coordinate 140,076,202 of NC_086103.1, forward strand.
CTTGATAAGATATTTTATTACACCCTCCCAGAAATCCCATTATGATAGTAACTCCCCTGCTTGCTGGAGAAATTGTGGAAATCAAAATGCAAACCATTATCATATTTTCTGGGAATGCCCTGTTTTCAAAGACTATTGGAGTGGGGTACATAATGCCCTACAAGACATCTTTAAATGTGAAACACCCTTAGAGAGTAAGACCATATATTTTGGGTATATACCTCAAGAATGGCTGAAAAGAGATAAATATTTAATGAATGTACTGCTGGTGGCTGCTAAAATGACCCTTACCAGGAAATGGTTATCACAGGAGAGCCCAACTTTAAATGTATGGATGGAAATTACAATGGACATTTACAAAATGGAGAAGATAACAGCATCCTTTAATCATAAGTTGGAACAATTTTATTCATACTGGAAAAAATGGCTTAACTACATAACACCTCATAGGCCTGATTTTATTCTCACAAGTCAATGAATATGTTGTAAAAAAAAGATCACTCCCTACTCTGTACATAGTTTTCTTCTTTCGATTGTTCTTTCTTTCCTCTCCTTTCTATAAGTGTTTACCTCAGATAAATATTATGTAGAGATTTATGACAAATATGATTATATAATATATATGTACAGTATTTGAAATACATCTTATGGAAATGTTTGTTTGATGATGAAATTTAATAAAAAATAAATTACAAAAAAAAAAGATTTGCCAGGCATGCATTATCAACCAGCTGCATGTAGTTTGGTGCTCTGTAGTCGCCAAGAACATTTTCAACAACATCGTTGAATGCCTTTCATGTGATTTTCTCTGGTTCCACTAGAAATTCTTCAAAATGCCTGTCATTGATGATCTGTTTGATTTGTGGAACAAAAATGCCTTCTTTACTATTGGCATCACTTATTCTGGGAAACATCTGTCTCAAATATCGAAATCCTTCATCTTCCTTGTTCATTGCTTTCACAAAATTTTTCTGAAGACCCAGTTTTATATGAAGAGGATGCAAAAATATTTTTGTTGGGTCTACAAAGGGCTTTGTCAAACCACAGAGTCCTTGAAACAGTCTAGGATGTTCATTTCAGTTCAATTCAATTTAGCTGAGTCGTTCGTTGACTGCAGATTGCAGTCCCAACTCACCCTGATCAAAATTGCGTAAAATAGTAATAAAAAAGGAATAACTAGAAACCAGAAGCACATATAACGTGAACTGCAGAGTCCTCTATATTATATGAGTCCAATTCACAAACAAAGCTATTCAAACCTCGTCCAAGACCCAAGACTCCGGCACCTCCCTCCAGCAGTCGTGAGCGAGAGGGAGAGGGAGACTGGTCAAACACAGGCAGACGGCGCTGAACACCTGCTCGCCTTCTGCTCTCGTCTGCGTTGATTTCACTCTTGCTTGATGCTTTAATTGGCGGGATCAGCGAGAAATGGAACCAATCATGGGTTGGCGCTCTGCTATCAGGCCACAGCCTCACTCTCAAGCACACCGAATTCCCTCGGAGACAACAAAAGTGCCAGATCACTCAGCTGGCCCAGAAATACAATCAAAATGTAAATTACAGGCTCCAATTGCATACAAGTTAATAATAGAAGATTATTTAAAAGAAGAAGGTGAAGAAGTAGATTCGTGAACCGTCTGCATGACATCGCCATTAGTGCCATCATTCTAATTCCAGATTTCCACAGTCATGGCGGCCCGGTAGCATAGTAGTTTGCACAGCGCTTTACAATACCAGCAACCTGTGTTCAATTCCCTCCGCAGAGTTCGTATGTTCTCCCCCGACCACGTGGGTTTCCTCCAGGTGCTCCGGTTTCCTCCCACAGTCCAATAATGTACCAGTAGATGAACTGGTCATTGTAAATTGTCCTATGACAGGGCTAGGATTAGATCTGTGGAATTACTGGGTGGTGTGGTTGAATGACAGCGAATAAATAAATAAATAAAGAAGGAAGCGAAAGCCACTGGTTACCTCACCTTGAATTGTCACCTGTGGGCACTGTATGACGGCCCACACCTTGAATTGTCACCTGTGGGCACTGTATGACGGCCCACACCTTAAATTGTCACCTGTGGGCACTGTATGACGGCCCACACCTTGAATGGTCACCTGTGGGCACTGTATGACGGCCCACACCTTGAATTGTCACCTGTGGGCACTGTATGACAGCCCACACCTTGAATGGTCACCTGTGGGCACCGTATGATGGCCCACACCTTGAATGGTCACCTGTGGGCACTGTATGACAGCCCACACCTTGAATTGTCACCTGTGGGCACTGTATGACGGCCCACACCTTGAATTGTCACCTGTGGGCACTGTATGACAGCCCACACCTTGAATTGTCACCTGTGGGCACTGTATGATGGCCCACACCTGGTCCAGATGTGGAGAAATGATGCACTGGCTCTCTGTGTCCACCAGTCAGAGGTGAGGTTGTAGACGTGACTAGATAATTTGTAGGCCTATATTCTCCATTGAAATCAGGAGTACTGATCCATTGAAAGGTCAGGTTGGGATCCGGATTGTAGAGCTGATTGCCTAGAATAGCACAATGGGTTTCTGGCCTCAGGACTCCACATGGTGTTCAGCAGTGTATGCCCACATGTCTGAAGTTTGATTCAGTCACATCCTGACATTCTGATTGGTTTTGTGGTCTCCAGTCAGGAAGATTCCTACCATTTTGACTTTATAATTTGTGATTTGATCCTGCCCATCTCCTATTGGCTCTGACCCACCCTCAAATTTCCTGCGTTTTATATATTTGTAAACAATAAATTGAGAGGCAGCAATATACAGGCTGCTTGCTGCGTCATTATGTTTGCTCGGTTCTGTGTTGAGCTGAGGTTATGACCTGCTCCAGACTCACTTTGTTCTGAACGCTATTTGCTTTCTTTTATTGTTTGCACGATTTGTTTTTTTGCCTCTCTGCAATTTGGGTGTTTTTTTACGGGTCATTTTAGGTTTCTTTGTTTTGTGGCTGTCTATAAGGAGGCACGGTAGCATTGCGGTTAACACGACACTTTGCAGTACAGGCGATCTGTGTTCAATTCCCATCGCTGCCTGTTAGGAGTTTGTACGTTCTCCCTGTGACCATGTGAGTGCTCTGATTTCCTCCCTCAGTCCAAAGACGTACCGGTTGGTAGGTTCATTGGTCATTGTAAATTGTCCCATGATTAGGCGAGGGTTAAATCGAGGGGGGGTGGTTTGCTGTGCAGCACGGCTTGAGGGGCAGAAGGGCCAACCCTGTGCTGTATCTCAATAAAATAATAATAAATAAAAAGGAAACGAATCTCAAGGTTGTATGGTGTATACGTACTTTGACAGTAAATGTATTTTGAACTCTGAAGGATACGCATGGCATCAGAAGATGGTTTTAGAAATGATTGATATTCATTGCTAACTTACTGTAGGTTCCTGAGGGAGAGATAATGATGGCAACTCCTACCACACTTTTCGATGCTGGTTTGCCATCCAGCTTAGATACTACCATGCATGTGGTCCTGGAAGAATGCTTGAAGTTACCCTCCACGACTCTCTGCAGCCTTCTCCACCAAACAACAGCAGCCTTCCACCAGCAGCATGCAGACAGGCAAAGCAACACAGAACAGAGGTACAGAAAACACATAGAGAATATTTTGTTTGTATGCTTTATGGGATGAAGACATTTTTAAGTGTGGATCAGAACACTTATAGGGGTTTCTGGCTGAGAGGACAATTTCAGAAGGCTGGTCCAGTGGGTGATTAGGAATTGGGTCTGGTTCATTATTGTTGTGTAGCCCCCCCGTTAAATCTCAGGGTCGCTCAACTCACTGTCACCTAGGGGAAATAGTCCTCGGCCCTGCCAAACTGGGTAATAAAGTTTGTGTGGATGCTGTGTGATTGTACCCCACCTCACCAAATAACAGACAAAACACCATATACGATTAATTGATTACAATTTATAGATATTACTGGAACCATATAATTAATAGAGATAAAATATAAAAGGAAAATACAAGGCGCCAAACTTATCAAAGTTCAATCTCTTCATGCACAAACAGTTGGAGCTCTAGTAACGATCCTCTCTTCACCATTCGATCCCCTCTGACCACTTCAACCCGCTGCCTGGGACCAACCATGGTGGTCGACCAGACACCCCACACAAGTCTGTCTCCGTCTCCTCTCCTCACCGAAGACCCTGGACCTCGGACTCTGGCTCAGGGTCCGACCCCGCTAGCCAGCTCACAGGTGCACCGTGTCCACTCTCTCTCTCTCCCCATCGCGCCTTCTGCCCAAAAACCCGCACATCACAATAGCTTCCAGACACACTAGAAAGGATAACATCTATCCCAATTGGTTCGTTCGCTCTCTTATCAATAATATAACCCAAACAAGCTGCTAGCGAGAGAACTTTCTCAGCAGTTAACATAGCAAAGAAGCCATTTTAATTAGCCTACACAGTAACATAAAAGAAGAAACCCCTTACACTTGGATGAGAATTAGCTCTTTGTTCCCAGTTTGAGCAGAAGATGTTGCTACATCCCTTCATCTCTGTCTCATCCTCTCTCATGTCATCGTTCTGAAAGCAAAGAGCGTGTGCATCCTGCTGATGATACAACCTCAGATACGTTGACTCCAGCATACTTCTTGTTTGTGTTTGCTGTCTATGATTTTATTATCCATCCTTTGATGGCTCTGTTTCTCTTCGAGCCTTCCTGATTTTTATCTTTTTGCTTGCTCTGGTTGGTTGCTGTGTGTGATGACTGCATGAGTGTTTACAACTGGATTAATGATATTAAGCATTATTCATTTACTTCTAACTTGTGGTAATTTTAATTTCTTGCACTGTACTAGTGCCACAAAACAACATCTGTCAGTGACAATAAACCTGATTTGGATGGAGTGCAAGGAGTCCATGGAATGTGAAGCATGGAAGGCTTATAGATTTGGCCCTGGGCTTGCTGTGATGCCCAGTGGTTTTCTGAAAGGTTGCCTTTGGCATTAGACTTGCAAACATACTCAGTCTGTTTGTTTTGTGCCTCTGTGCTCTGCTGTCACTCTTCAGTACAGGTGTTTTAATGCTGGGATCTTTCCCCGTGGCCCACTGCTCTGCCAATGCTCTAATGAAGCCAAGCGTTTCACAGCTATTTATTAATTCTGGTTTAATAATTTGGGCTACTTGTTTAATAGATCATCAATTATCCCTAAAGTGCAGCTGATTAATTCTGACTTTTCAGCAAGTTGCTGACTCCACGCCTGCTGATCTGCCATCTGCTGATCGTTTTAAACCAGCGAGCTACGTATGAATAGGAATGGGTCCAACCTCACTTCTTCAAGTAGGATGCCTGCTCCCTGCTTGTTCCCCCTATGGTAGACATTGATCTGTTAATTCTTTCCTCTCTGACACTTATTACAAACTACGTTACATTTGCAGGTTTCTCTATGATAGGAAACTAAGAGGGGAAGTAAGTTAAGAGGAGGATGTGAAGGAACTTCAGGGGGATCAACATAAGCTAAAGGGAGGATCAGAACATGACCAATGGAATATAATGTGCAAAAATGTGAGGTTATTCAGCTGCATGTAGAAAAACAAAGTGCTTTTTTAAATACCGTCAGAATCAGAGTCAGGTTTAATATCACCAGCATATGTCATGAAATTTGTTCACTTTGCTGCAGCAGTACAATGCAATACATGATAATATAGGGAAAAACTGTGACTTACAGTGAATATATATATATATTATACACACACAATCAACTCTTTGCTCTTACTGACATTGTATATATATAAAATAGTTAAATTATCTAAGTAGTGCAAAAACAGAAATAAAAAAGTAGTGAGGTAATGTTCATGAGTTCAATGTTCATTTAGAAATCGGATGGCAGAGGGGAAAAAACTGTTCTTGAATCGTTGTGTGTGTTCCTTCAGGCTTCTGATGGGAACAGTGAGAAGAAGGCATGTCCCGGACGGTGGGCTCCTTAATGATGGACGCTGCCTTTCTGAAGCACTGGTCCTTGAAGCTGTCTTGGATACTACGGAGGCTGGTACCCATGATGGAACTGACTAATTTTACAACTCTCTGCTGGCTTAATTCAATCCTGTGCAGTTGTTTTCACTGCCCCAACCCATACCAAATAGTGTTGCAGCCTACCAGAATGCTCTCCACGGTATATCTGTATAAATTTGCAAGTGTTTTAGGTGACAAACCAAATCTCCTAATGAAATATAGCTGCTCTTTTGGCTTCTTTATAGCTACATTAATATGTTGGGACCAGGTTAGATCCTCAGAGATCTTGACACCCAGGAAGTTGAAATTGCTCACTCTCTCCACTTCTGATCCTTCCTTGATGATTAGTGTGTGTTCCCTCATTTTACCCTTTTGGAAATCCACGATCAGCTCTTTGCTCTTACTGATGTTAAGATTGAGTGCAAGATTGTTGCTATGACACCACTCAACTAGCTGGTATATCTTGCTCCTATGCGCCCTCTCATTACTATCTGAGATTCTGCCAACAATGATTGTAAATGTTGATGTTTAAAGCAATATAATTTCCTCGTGTGCAAGTCACTGAAATCAGTTCAGCAAGCAATTAGAGAGGGAAATGGTGTATTCTCCTTTGTTACAAGAGAATATGGGTAAAGGTGTTTTATTAGGATTATATGGGAGGCAGTGAAACCCACCCTGGAGTGTCACATATTGTTTCAGTCTCCTACCTGGTTTCTGAGATGGTTTGTTTGCCACAGAAGAAAGATAGACAGCTTTCTCCAGAGTTTATAACAATAAGGGATAACCTTATTGGAACTTATGACAGTACTTGCCCCCAGCTCAGGAGTCTAGAATCATGGGTATCGTAATAAGGGTTGGGTCATTTAGGACTGAGTTAGGAGAAGGTTATCTCACTCGGAGAGTTATGGAGGCTCATTCAGTATCAGATTCAGAATCACATTTGTTATCACTGAGTTGTATGAAATGAAATTTGTTGTTATTCAGAGGCAGTAGAGTGCATAGACATAAAAATTACAATGGATTATAAATTTAAATTGTCCCGCTTGGTGGCGAAATAATATCAGCGCCAGACTCCGGAGCGAAGGTTCCCGAGTTTGAATCCAAGTCGGGTTGGACGTTGAGCTAGCAACTCGGCCTCGTAAAAACAAGAATAGCTTGCAGCGGAAACACCGTCAAAAGGATGGTGCCCTGATAACTCCACTGCTGAGTTGAGGTCTATTCTTCTTCTTTCTCTTCTTCATAAAATTAAATAAATTATGCAAATATAAAGGAATATCGGGTAATGTTCCTGGACTATGCAGAAATCTGATCGCATGGGGGAAGAAGCTGTTTCTGACTCACTGAGTGTGGGTCTTTAGGCTGCTGTTCCCCCTCCCCATGGCAGTAATAAGAAGATGGTAAGGTTACTTTATGATGGACTGCTGCCTTCTTGAGCACCACCTCTTGGAGATGTCTGCAGTGGTGGGGAGTGTTGTGCCCCGAGCCTACACCCTCTGCAACCTCTTGCAATCCTGTGCAAGAGCCTTTGGTGACATACTGCATCTCCTCCTAGTCCTAGAGAAGTTGAGCTAATGGTGTGCCTGCTTTCTGATTGTACCAATGTGTCGCTGAGTTCATTCAGAACAGAGGATGTAATGCAGGAAAACTCAGTTGAGATAGAGAGTCAAACATCATCTTCAAGAATGGCAGAGCTGGCTTCATGGACCTACTCTAGCCAGGTGATGTGCCTCAGCTTGAAATATCAACTCCCTCCACTGATGATGCCTGGCCTGCTGAGTTCCACCAGTGACACGTGGTTTGGTTTAGATTCCATCAGCTCCAGTGTTTTGCATCTCAGATCCTAACCCCTTTTGTTCTTAAATTTCTATGAGAAGGATTGCACACAAATAGTGATAGTAGGTTATACTGTGTACTGCATTTATGAAATCGTCGAGTGTCCTTCCAATAACTCATAGTGGATTTATCTTTTGCTGAAATAAAAAATATGTGCAAATTTTACGCCTTTTAATATTGCATGACAGAATTCAGTTCACCTTAAAATAATTTAAGAGTTACCATTTTAACTATGAGCCATATAAAGGTCAGATGAACTTAATGAAATACTTGTTTACACTTGTACCTGAATATCTGTAGGACAAGTATCTCCATACGTCTAACCTGTGTTTACAGGGGTTGGGGAATGAACTACTGCTGGCTGTGTAAGAGTCCAAGCCAAGGATTTAATAATTAATGACAGACTGGAATTTCTTATTCTTTTATACTCTACCTTGATTTGAGTTTGCAATAACTTTTTGTGAGGGCTCACATTACACTGCCAGAAATACTTTCCCTCTAAGTTATAAGCTTAACCTGAATTCTAATGGAATCACAAGTGACTGTAGATGCTGAAATCTGGAGCAATATCCAAAATGCTCAAAAATTCAGCAGGTTAGACACCATCTATGGAGGGAAATGGGGAAGGGTCTCAAACTGAACACCAGCAGTATGGTTTCCCTCTGTCGATGCTGCCTAATTTGCAGAATTCCTCCAGTGTTTTGTGAATTGCTTCTGCATACACTTGACTATCTTGTAGTTATTAGTCTATGCCTTCTGGTGGTCACCCCTCCCTTACTGCAGTCCTTGTGTGGATGAGAGACGGATCAGTTAAGTCCAACATCTGTAGCATATTACCACACACTGGACCCCCTACAATTCGCCTACCGACACAACCGATCAACAGATGACACAATATCCACAGCTCTATATACTGTCCTTACACATCTGGAGAAGAAGGATGCTCATGTAAGAATGATGTTCTTGGACTATAGTTCAACATTCAACACCATAATTCCATCCAGGGTCAACAGGAAGCTCAGAGACGTCGGCCTTCACCCTACCTGTGTAGCTGGATCCTGGACTTCCTGTCAGATCGCCGGCAGGTGGTAAGAGTGGGTTCCCTCACCTCTGCCCCTCTGACCCTCGACACAGGTGCCCCTCAGAGCTGTGTACTAAGTCCGCTCCTTTACTCCCTGTATACCCATGACTGTGTCACCACCCACAGCTCTAATCTGCTAATTAAATTTGTTGATGACACTACACTGACTGGCCTAATCTCAAATAATAATGAGGTGGCCTAATCTCAAACAACAGGGAAGAAGTCATCTCTCTGACACTGTGCTGTCAAGAAAACTACCTCTCCCTCAATGTCACTAAAACGAAGGAGCTGGTTGTGGATTACTGGAGGAATGGAGATGGGCTAACCCCTATTGACATCAATGGATCTGGGATTGAGAGGGTAAACAGCTTTAACTTCCTTGGCATCTACATCACCGAGGGCCTCACGTGGTCTGTACACACCAGCGGTGTGGTGAAAAAGGCACATCAGCACCTCTTTCACCTCAGATGGTTGAGGAAGTTTGATATGGGTCCCCAGATCCTAAGAACTTTCTACAGGGGCACAATTGAGAGCATCCTGACTGGCTGCATCACTCTCTGGTATGGGAACTGTACTTCCCTTAATCATAGGACTCTGCAGAGAGTGGTATAGACAGCCCAGTGCATCTGTAGTTGTGAACTTCCCACCATTCAGGACATTCACAAAGACAGGTGTGTAAAAAGGCCCCGAAGGATCAATGGGGACCCGAGTCACCCCAACCACAATCTATTCCAGCTGCTACCATCTGGGGAAGGGTACCACAGCATAAAAGCCAGGACCAACAGGCTCCGGGACGGCGTCTTCCACCAGACCATCAGACTGATTAACTCACACTGTTTTAAGTTATGTTACATTGATTGTTCTATTTATTATAAATTACTATGATTGCACATTCAGACAGAGGCATAACTTAGAGATTTTTACTCCTCATGTATGTGAAGGGTGTAAGAAATCAAGTCAATTCAATGCAATTCAATTCAGTCTTCCCAATTCCCCTTTTAGATCTCTAAATAGCATTTGCGTTAACTCCATCTTTCTTACAGCTGCAGTCTGTGAATTCTGCTTGTCGAACCTCCAGGCTATCCTTTGCTTAGGAATTTAACTTGGACTTATCTTTGTCTATTTTTTATCTTGTGTCAACATTACATTTGCTTTAAATACATCTCAAGTGATCACAGATCCGCAATTATGTTATGCTGGGTTAGAAAATACAAAGAGGAATCTATGTAACTGTATATCCAACTACAAGCCACCATCCCTCCTTTGATTGTACCGCCTTCATCATATTTGTTGTTCTCAGTCCGTGAGTTAACAATCCAATATCAAAAGGCAGTCCTGTTCTTTGGGGAGATCAGCCATTATCATTCAAATATGTTTTGATGAGAACAGTTCTGACTATACTTCATTCAGAGTTTGAGAAGATTTGCTATGTCACCAAAGACGCTAGCAAATTTCTACAGATATACCGTGGAGAGCACTCTGAATGGTTGTGTCATTGCCTGATTTGGAGGCTCCAATGCACAGGATCAAAAGGGACTGCACCAGTTTGCAGATTCAGCCACTCCATCACGGCACAGCAGTCTCCAGTGGTGAGGAAATCTTCGAAAGGTGGTGCAGACAGAAAAAGTGATCATTAACTTCAACAAATATATGCACGAATTTGCAACATTTTCTTTAGCTTGCAGATTTACTTTGAATTTTATTACACTTTAGTGACCAATATAACAGTTTAATAAAAACACATTTTTTTCCACAATCCCATTTAATTTCTTATAATTTAAGATGCATTTCCTTCCCCTTTCTTCCCTATGAATTGCTTTGTGTTTTTCTTCCCTGAAACCTGCTCCCATCTGTGCAGAATGATGGCCACCTTGGTCCTTTTGGCCATCATCGTACATTGTTAAGGTTTCATATTCCTCTAATTAAGGGATATTTTAAGTAATTCTCCTGAAATGCCTAAATTCAGTTTTTGAGTACAACCATTAGTAGTTTGTCTGATATCCTCCAGTAATTATCATGAAGATTAGAAACAATTCTAGTGATATAATACAGTTTCTTCAGAGAACCCATCTATCATCTGCTGAAGCATAGCCACAGAACGTAGATTCTTGACTCTCCCCAGTCGTTGTCTCGTAAAGTATTTTTGCTGTTTGAAAGCTTCCTTACATTCTTGCCTCTCCCTTTATGTTTCTCTGCCACCTGAAGTCCCGATGTCGTTGTGCTGAAATTCTTCTAGGCAGGGCCTGCTACTCAGACTCATTGACATGCACTTACCTGGTGAGATGCAGAGGCTCGCACAAGCTGACCCTCTTTAATGCTCAGACACTCCTGCTGAAGGGACCGCGGGAGAGACTTCCAGAGGCTGCAAGGCTGGAGTTATATCACTGCCTTATATGGAGCCCATCAATAATTGGCAACATTGTTAAATTATAAATTATTTATAAATTATTAATCAAAATTAAAAATTATAGTCATTTAAAAACAAGTTAATTACTTAAAATGTTAAATTATGTTCAAAAGAAACCTAACTTATCTTTGTCCTTAATTTCAGACTGTAGAAGGGAAGTGGGTGTCAGAGCAATATTTAAATAAGGCTATTTAAAGTAAACATGTTTCACAAAGAAAGAGGAGAGAACAGTCACATCTAAAGCCTTTGACTGACACGGTTACAGTGAGTGTGGTAAGGCAAAATAAGAGCTCATTGAGATGAGTATAGAAAACATGGTGGTTGCCCATCATATTGGACGATAACTGAAAATCTGTGTGGGAGTTTTTAAAGTGAAAGAGCCGTTGCACTGGGACAGTTGTGCTCTTTTGACCTCGGAAGCCTGTGTCCAGTGGTACGAGTAGTCATCGCAAACTGGGGTCTTCCTTGGTTGCAGTGGATACCATGATATCTTCTGTGCCTTGACATGCCCTTCGCTCTCCTCGGAGCGTTGCAGGTCCGCCTTCCTGATCATAGGATCTCACTGTAGACCTCATCCGCCCCGTCCGCCGGAGGTGGCTTCGCAAGCTGGGACAGGTGTGTTCCCTTCTCACCGGGGTATGAGGATGGCCAGCTAGCCTCTCCTGGTTTAGCCCGCCGGTCAAAGTGGCGTACTGGGGTGTGGCCGCTGTCACATGTAGACAGCTACTTGGAGCCACAGGTGAGAGTGCGTGTCCGGTGGGACCTAGGGTGAGTGACCCGCCCTGGATTGGACACGATAAGCCCCTTCACCAGCGGAGCTACCCCTCCCTGGACACCGCATACACCCTAATAAAAATATAGGGTCAAATTAAAAGGCATATTAGAAAAGCAAAGAGAGGAAATGAGAAATATATTGACAAGGAAAATGAAATAAAATCCAAAGATGTTTTATATTTACAAATGTGGAGGTGAAGGATGTTTAGCAAATATTTAAGTGCCTGTCTTTACAAAGGATGGGGAATGCCACTGAGGAGAAAGAGAATGAAATATCAGACGAGTAAACATATGTGAGGATGTTTCAAAGTTCTCAAAGGTTTCAAAGGTACATTTAATGTCAAAGAAATGTATACAATATACATTCTGAAATGCTTTTTCTTCACAACCATCCATGAAAACAGAGGAGTGCTCCAAAGAATGATTGACAGTTAAATGTTAGAACCCCAAAGTCCCCCCAAGATCCCCCCCGTGTGTAAGCAGCAACAAGCAACAATCCCCTTCCCCCCACCGGCAAAAAAAGCATCAGCACCTGCTACTGAGCACTCAAGCATGAGCAAAGTAACAGCAAAGAAACAGACTTGCAGCTACCCTTCACATTTCACCCAGTATTCGACATACCATAGGCTCTCTCTCTCCCTAATAAGGGAGAGAGGAGACATAGCAGACACATTGCTGGTTTATGATTTCACAGTGAGAGGGGAGACATAGCAGACAAATTGCTGGTTTATGATGTTAAAAGTCTGTTATGTCACTTTTACCGAGCTCACAGCCATAGATATTCCGACTCCCCCAACGACACACAGATATCCCTCCGTGACACTGACTTTCGATCTGCCCGTCTCCAGAGCCCTGAGATCCTAGGCCTCCAAAGTTGAACTGAACTCTTAGGCCGAGCCCTTGGGGTTCCGAACAACGGCCAGTTTTGAAACCTCGAGAAGGTGTCCCATTCCTGCAAAGAACCGTAGTCAGCATGTACCTCCAGGTCAGGGTCTTCAAAAGAATCCTTAAAGGGAAAAATAGAGATATTAAAGATGGAAATGGAGCTGTATTAAACAGTTTCACATCCTTCAAATAAAATTTATTCTAAACTGTTCGAAGAAACAAGGCAGGAAAGTGTAGAAGTGCTGACAACCATTGTCCAATTTTCCTTTGCTATAGGAGTGGTGCCAGAGGACTGGAGAATTGTTAGCATTATTTAAAAAGGAAAGTGGCCAAATTTTTGTAATCAGTTTTGAGGGATAGCATACACCTCAAACAGAATTGCAAAAATGAATCAAGAACAATGGCATGAATTTACTGACAGAGTTCATGTCTGACTGACCTGACTGCATTTTTTTTTGCGGAGGTAACAAGAAGAGCAGGAATGTTATCAGGGCTTTGGAGAAGTTTGCAGAGGAGGTAGCTATTTTCAATATGGTTCACAGCGAGGGGAATATCGGTGGATTGTGAGTTGGACAAGCTAGTTGCAAATGAAATTTAATCCAGAGAAGTGTGAGGTAACACGTCTGCAACGGGGCTGTGAAATACAGAAGAAACAGGAGGAACTTATATCCGTCGAGGAGCGGACGGGGGTAGCGGAATGACTCCAGGGACCCAGGTTCAGTCCTGAGCTTTATGGATGTGCACACTGTCAACATGACCCAGTTAGTCTGGTTTTCTCCCACATTCCTCTGAGATGTAAATTTCCCTTGGGTGTGAGTGAGCTGCAGAACCTGGCAGGAGTTGAAAGGAATGTGGAGAGAATAGGTTAGAAGGAAAGTAGTGGGTGAGCGGATTGCTCTGTGAGCTGAGTAGAGTCAAGGGATTGAAGTGTTCACCTTCTGAATGTGGTAAATTAATAGATTCCTTAAGGTAGCAAAATATGTTGATAATGGATTAAGAACCAATATGGAATGCTTTCAGTTGTTAGTCAATGGCAGAATAGAAAACCAGGGATGTAATGATTGGGCCACAATTAGCTAGGCCACATTTTGTGTACTAGATACAGTTATGGTCACCACATTACATGTTCTGGTCACTACATTACATGTTCTGGTCACTATATTACATGTTGTTTTCACTACATTAATGATCAGCCACAATTTGCTAGGCCACAGCTTGTGTACTAGATACAGTTCTGGTCACTGCATTACATGAAAAGTCTGATTGCAATGCACAGGGTCAAAGGAGACTTGCAAAGATATTACTAAGATTGGAATATTGTACCTATGAGGAATGAAAAGAAATGTTGGAGCTGCTGGTTTTGAATCAGAGGGGACTAATGTAAACTATGAGGGAGCCTGTGTTGAGAAAGTAGGTCAGACCTATTTCCTTTAGCAGTAAGGGTCAAGAACCAGCAGCAGGGATTCAGTCATTGGAAGAAAGATTAGAAGGGAGATGATACTTCAATTAGAGGCTGGAACTCATAATAAAAGCATAATCGAGGCAGAAAGTCTCAAACACTACTGAGATGTGTTCTTGAAGAGCCATGTCCTACAGCACCACAGAGCTGATGACGTGATGGAAAGTCCGATTATACCATATATTTGCTTTTTTTATAAGCATATACAAGATGGAGTGGCCCCTTGTATTGTAAATTTTAAACGAGAAAATTTGCAGATGCTGGAAATCTGAGCAACACACACAAAATGCTGGAGGAACTCAGCAGGCCATTGTAAATTTTACAATGTTTTCCAATAGTTTTCATGCTAATTGTGGTATCTGCATAATTTCTCTATTTTATGTCAACAGTTGCAGAACATCTGTGAAGAACTTGTTTTCACACCCTCCTTTTCTTACACAAGTTAGCATTTTGGTTCCTTCAGGTGCTACTCATTCCTTAATAATTCTTTTGTTCTTAAAGCACATAAATGAGTTACAGATTTTCTTTCTTTTTCTGCTAATATTTTTCATCCCCTAACTTCGTCTTTTTAAAAATTTCCTTTTAATTTAGCTCCTACATGTCTTATACTCACCTAAACTTTCTGGACCATTAATTCCTTGCTGTCTAACAAAAGCATGACCTTCTTTCCTCATCCAACCTTCTGTACCTCTTGTAATACAAAGTCCCCTGAAATTTCCTCTCTTTGCCCTTCTCCTTTTGAACATATTTACCCAAAAATTCAGAATTCTCTCCTTAAATTAGAAAAATAGATGGCTAGGTGGTAGGGAGATTGTAGGCAGTTTCTAGAGTAGGTTACATGATCAGTACAACATTGTGGGCTGAAGGGCCTGTAATGTGCTGTAGATTTCTATGTTTCTATGTTAAATTTTTGGCATCACTGTCAGTCTGATCTGCCTTCATGCAATTGTTTACAGTCCACTTTTACTAAATCCCCTCTTTGCTGTGTAAAGTTGATCCAACCCACTTTGGAAACTTCATTCATCTTTTCCATTACTTTGCTAAATTTAGTTGAATTATGCTTGACACTACCAAAGTGCCCTCTCATCTTCCATCTGCCAAGCTTCATTCCTAAAAATTAAATTGAGAACTCCCAGAGGATTTAGTCCAATCATTTATTTATTTATTTATTGACATACAATGCGATTAGGCCCCTCCAGCCTTTCGAGCTGCACTGCCCAGCAATCCCCTGATTTAATCTAAGCCTAATCATAGACCTCCCTTCCTCCTTGTTGGGTTTAGGACAAGGTGACTGAACATTTTTCCCCTGAGTGCAATTTGGGAATTCTGAGCTTTTTTGTGCCTTGTACTCTGACTGTCTTCCATTTAATATTACAGTAATTGCAAATCCCAGCTGTTACTGCCCTAGTGCTTTTCCACGTCAAAATTTTGTATCATATTTGTTCTTTATATCCCTCAGTCCACTTATAGCCTGATTAATCCTTTCCTGTTATTTAGTTCAACCTAATTTGTGGATAGTCTCCTTATCTAATATTGTAAATCCTGGCATTTTATCCTCTTCCCTCTCATCTGAAAGCTCTGTTTCCAGGAACATTAAGCTTTTGGTCATGTCTCTTCTATGGTTGTGTTTCAATAATATTTGAAGTATCATACTTCTATCTAGCAACAAACAATCTTCTAAAAGATTGCTGCATCTGTGGTAGGAAAGGAATTGTCAACGTTTTACGTTGAAACCCTGCATCAGGACTGAGAGTGGAGAGGTGAAATAACCTGTTTAAAGGGGATAGGAGAGCGGTGAGACAGGATTCTGAGGTGATTAGTAGAATGAGGAGGGTGTAAGATAGCAGGCAGGCAGTGCCAGATTGATTTTTTAAAAATTACCAAAATGTTGCACAGCTCAGCACCTCAGACAACATAACCTTCCCCCCCCACCCCCCCCCACCCTTCACCCCATGGACTCTGTCTATACTTCTTAATGCCTCAGGACAGGAAAGCAGTCAGCATAATCAAAGATCCCATATATTTTCTTCAATTAACAACACCCACCAACTGGTTCAAGCTTATCTTTTTTTGGTTAAGAAATCCTAAAATATGCATTTTACCTGAAAACTGAGGCAAAGGGTTTGTAAAGTGCCTTGCCATTCCCTGCTCCAGACCGACTAGATTGCCTTCTCTATCATTCGGCAGTCTCCACATTTACATTAAGGATTTCCCTGCTATTGCTGGAATTACTAAAAAGCTTTTAAATTGCTTTGGTTATTCAAACCCTTAACCTCCCTTTCTGTATTTTTTCTACATTTTATATTTTATGGTTTTCATTTTCATTGTTTTGCCTGTAAGTAGAATGGCAGCAATAAGTTATGAACTGTTCCCGTTGGTTACAAAATGCTTGCCTCCAGCACTGACCCCTATCGAATGGAGCTGAGGGTAACTCCTGACTCTCGCCTGCCTCAAGAATATGAAATTATTTCTGGCATGTTTCAATACCCGAGCCACATCATTGAAGGATCTTTTCTAGGTTGATCGTACACAAATGTAGGAGTCTTGGGACTGTGTAAGAAAGGGTTCCCAGATGTTGATGATGTGTCAAAAAAACACCTACAGTGGGATAGGTTGAAAATGTTCACTACAATGCCATTCTACATCACTTAACAGTGAATTAGCTTGGCACTTTCCCCAGCATGCTCAGTTTTTATTGCTTTTGTACAGGTTTGAAGCGTTTTCACTTTTCTGTCATGTCTTTGCTGGGAGCCCGACATCAGACATTTAAAGGAGCTGCCTTTTGACCAACACATAACAGCATCCTTTTTTGAGATGCATTGCTCGTGTCACAACTGTTAAGCAGGCATGTGGTTCGGCCTCCTTTATGGATTCTTTGTACTACTTTCACTCATGTTTTATTCTATATAATACAATTTTTTATAGCAAACTTTCACCTTTGAGATTGAGTCTTCCCTCTCAAGATTCACAGCTGTCTTTAACTCAGCTGGATTGTCTGTTTCTGTAACCTGTACGCAGGCAGCTCAACCAATGCAGCAACTGCCAAATAATTACTCAAATACATAACTCAAGTTAACTGTAGTGATATCCATTCAGTTAGATATATTCGGACCTAGATTCTGGTGCATCACCACTGTATACAATTGAAGAAGCAACAGCCCATTTTCAGAAACAATGCAAATGTTCCCATTTAGTAACTGGAGTCGGTCACAATTTATGTATCTGTACTGCACCATCTACAAATCCTTTATTGGAGTTACATGCACTTTATCTGAACCTTCACTGACCATTAAATAAATTACATTTCACAATGGACGATCAATTAATAATTACTCCAAGCTCCTTAGAGGAGAGCCTGCAGCTAGGACCACTTACTGTCATATTAAGACTGTTACTGAGATTCTTTACAGTGAAAATCTTCTTATCACTCTGCTACACTAAACTATAGCACTCCTATACACTATTCTTTAATAGCTTGACTGCTATGAATGTGTGCAAATACTTCTTTACATTTTGTTTGATTTGACGTAATGTGCGCCTCAGCACAATGTAGATTGACCCATGCAGAACCTTTGAACCTTTGAACATTTCGAGCTGTTATGGGCAGTCCATCATCTAGTTTCAGCTGGTATGAACATTCCTTAGTGATGCCAGGCTTACAAGTTGGAGAGTGGAGGGAGTTGCCACTTCAAGTGCAAAACCTGGGGGAATTCAAATTTTGGAATTTTTTTTTGTTCTTTACAAGCTGAGCAATCAAAGAGGTTGCTGCTTTGCATAGTGGTCAGCTTTTAACTCTAGATTGATCATTTCTATATAGCATAGAATAAATAAACAAAACACACTAGAAATCTAAAATAAAAGTGGAAAAGGCACTAGCACTTTTCTCCTTCCACGCTCTGCTAAATATTTGCAGCATTTTTATTTTTAAAGCTGTAAGTGTCAACTCTGCATCTGTCTCTGAGTTTACCCTCAGGGTGTGGCCTGTATTTTAGAATTACAATGTGCTGTAATTCAAGTATCTTTGATTTGGACTTCTATTCTTTAACGTGGTCAGACTTTTTTGTCTGGCACACAAAACGATTCCCCTGCAACAACTGAGATTAGACTAATTCTGGACTATTTGACCTTTTTTTTTAGTTATTTGCTTCTGAGCATTTTCATTAATCTTTGTTATTAATGATTCTGCTTCCAAAACCCAACTTTTAAGATTCTGCTTATGCTAGGAATGTTGCCTTGTGGACCGAGCTGACGCATAACAGTTCTGACTCTGTTACTACTGCGTCTGCAGCCTTTTAGGTACTGAAGTACTGAAACAACTGCAGCAGTATTAATCTTCATTACAGGGACTGTTTGTTCATTCACCATGCTCCATGAATGATTGTGCCCGGTTGCTTTCCACCACAGTCACTCTACAGAAGATCTTTCTCCAGGAAAGGTATATTCAGAATGATCGGACAAACTCCAGCACTTACAGAGGTGCTCTGCACTTAGTATGATGGGGAGTGAGGAAAGCTTGATCTTGGTTTTTATGTTTGCTTGCATCTCATTGTTCAGTATTTCAGAAACAGTGGAAGTCTCAGAGGAAAGGTAATATTTTAAAGCATGCAATTTCCTTAACGTCATTTACTTTATTGCTTGATGCTCTAGGGTCAGGTTTCAATATGTGCAGAAAGTATGTGCAATGAGAGCAAAAGAGATTCAGATAAAAGGGACAGACAATGAAAGAGAGATATATTGGAGAGCTCCTCGAAAGTTCAAAATGTATTCCAATATGCTTCACAGATGATGTTAGAGAAATGACTACTGAGGGGTGGAAGGGAGAAATGGAAAGGTTCAATATTGTAAGTCAGTGAGATTTGTTAGGGAGAAAAGGAATTAATAAAGAAGAGGAACGCAGAAAAGGAGGTATAGAAAGGACAGAGTTATGGGGTTAGGGAATAGGGTGGAACAGGGTGAAATAGCATATCATGAGGACATTGTATTATCTCAAAAGATGATACATTTAAAGTCACAGTTCTAGCTTATATTGAACTAGTATTTTAGGCTTTCTATATTTACATGGACATAGAAAAGGAAGCTACTGAACAGAGTTTTGAAATAGAATGTTGTGTTTCAATTGGTGAGAAAGGATATTTACTGTGATGTTTTCAATTAAAAATTTTGATCTAGGTTGTTCAATATATCAGCATCTTTCTGGCAATTTCTCACAAGCTGTAAAGGGTTTATCACTTTTTTTTATAGCACTGAGCAGCTAAAATTAAATGCGAAGTGAGGATAAGATTGTGTCCAAAAATTATGCTTACTCCCAAGGTAGCATGACCAGATATTAAAACAACAGATCACCGTGGTTTTTATTTATGGAAAGAGCTGAAAGGAAAGAAACTGAAAATGAGAAATACAACTCTCAGGTCTCAGATATTTTTAATTTTGAATCATCTTTATCGGTGATATCAATGTGAATGCTAGCAAGATGAAATCTTCTGTACATATACAAATACCTGAAATCAAATAAAATTCGTAACACATATTTTAAGAGACTATTGGATATTTATTAATGCCCTTAATTTAATGGGGTACTTTCTGTTAGGATGGAGCACCTCCAATATCACGCATCAACACCTCACCCCTCAGCCTCAAACACCTGTCCAGCACCTATGGGTCCTCCACTGTTTTACACCAGCACTGCATTAAATATTGCATTGGTATGAAGAAAACTTGATGCTAGGGAGGAAAGTAACATTAACATGATCAGAATCAGGTTTATTATCACTTAGATAAGTCATGAAATTTATTGATTTGTAGCAGCAGTACATTGCAATACATAATTATAAAATTAAATAAAATGGAGGCGACTCCAATGCACAAAGTAGGTGCGCTTTCACACAGATAAGGGGAGCTTCCATTTACATTAAAATATTTATCAAAGCAATGGAATGCCAGCCTGATTTTATACTATCACAGGTGATGTAGTTGCCTCACATTGCTGTAGAGCCAAACTCCGTCAGACAGCGGTAGAAATGATCAGCTTTTAGATGATAACTTCAGGAAATTTCAGAAGCAGCTGAAGAGATTTGCATCATCATATTACAAGCCCAATGCTGAAAATCCAGAGCGATCAAGTCCTAGTGAAGGGTCTTGACCCGAAACATCGACCTCTTATTCCCCTCTACGGATGCTGCCTGACCTGCTGAATTCCTCCAGCATTTTGTGTGTGTGTGTGTGTGTTGCATCATATTAATGCTTTGAAAGGAACAATACTTGGAAAGTGATTAAAGTGTTTTTTAACAGAGGTTTGATCATCTTGACAAGAAAAAAACAGGGAAAATTTTATTATATGTAAGGTTAGATTATTAGAGTTCTGAGCGGTGATGCAGCACAAGACGATATCTGGAGTCTATTATATCCCATGATTGTTCCAATTACTTTTCAGCAGAAGGAGGTTAATTTAATATATTTTAAATCATGTATTTTTTCTATTTCTCCTTTCAACAATTTTTATTTGAGTGACATGCATCTTTGAACCCTAAGTAGATATCCAAGTATTTCCTCACCTCAGGTGCTTAGAAGGTTCGGTCCTATTGATTTTTAAAACTAATTAAGGCTTTTATAGATTTAGAAATAGAATCCATCAGTCACATATTAAGTTCTCCTATAATTTTATTTTTCAAGTCACTGAGATAGAAATTAATTGCTTTCAGCCTTCCAAACCTGAGCTTTGTTGTTCGACAGACTGAACAATGTGTGAGAGAGGAGTGCAGAGGTCTGCGTTTTGTAAGCTGCACTAGGACCGGTTGAAAGACCAGCCATTGTACTGTTAGGAACACAAGCAGCAGGAGCAGCACTAGGACATGGGGCTCCTCAAGTCTGCCCTGCCATTCAGTTAGAACAGTTATGCCATCCATCTGTGTCTATCATTGAATGACCAGGTTCATTGTAGGCCTCGGGGCCTACAACACAGAAACAGGTACTTTGGCCCATCTAGTTCATGCTAACCTGGCCTTCTGCCTAGTCCCATCTATCTGCTCCTGGGCCACAGCATCCCCCCCCCGCCGCCCATACCTCTCTCATCCATGTACCTATCCTAACTTCTTTTAAATGTTACAATTGGACTTGTCTATGCCACTTTCCCTGGCAGCTCATTCCACACTCATCCCACTCTCTGAGTGAAGTTTTTCCCCTTAAATATTTCACCTTTTGTCCTAAACCCGTGACTTCTAGTTCAAGTCTCACTCAACCTGAGGGGAAAAAGCCTACACACAATCAGCCTATCTATACTTCTCACGGATGGCAAGCTATTCAACCTGCACAGGCTCCAAGCCGTTACTAAGGTCAAAGAGAGGGTGCTGAGAGACTTAATGTTCGCTGGCGACTGCACTCTCAACGCAAGCTCCGAGTCTGACATGCAGGACATCATCAGTAAATTGTAAATGACAGCAGCAGAAAGAATGAGTAGCAAGCACCTCCACTACAGAACCCTCACACACTTGTCCCATGCGTGGGAGGCACTTCCTAGCCCGGGCTTGACTCATCAGTCACCTTCAGACACACAAATAACAAACACACCCACCCAAGGATGGCAGTGGTCTTTATTGCTCGCAATGGACACACACACACAGACACACACACACACACACACACACACTCACACACACACACACACACACACACACACACACACAGTCCTCATAATTTTGTATATCTCTGTAAGATCTTCCTTCGTTCTCCTGTGCTCCTGTGCTCTAGGGAATTAAATCCAAACCTATTGGACCGTTCCCTATAACTCAGATCCTCAAGTCCCAGCAATATCCTTGTAAATTTTCCATACGCTCTTTCAAGTGTATTGGTAACTTTCCGGTAGGTAGGTGACCAGATCCAGTTGCACCGGTTTTTCTAACCATGGAAATCTCTGGGTTTGATCTGGAGGATCCAGTAATTTACAAAGGTTATCAAGTGGCTGGAGGCTTTGGAGTAAACATTGAGCCACCAGGACAAATGTCCACCCAAACTTGGGCCTTCAGGCTGAGTCTGAGGCTACAATTAATGTGAGTGCACCAGACGTTGGAGGCCGAGAATTTGCATTATTTGTTGGATGTTAAACATGTCCCGTTTGCTCTCTGCAGCCTGAAACCTGAGAAGTATTGTGATTGCATCCCTGCAGAAGTTGCCTGGCATGCACATTTGTGCATGTCTTTCTCCTTTAGGTGAGAAAGCTGAGTGGAGGACCAAGGCAGAATTTGGGCTTGAGTAAACTGAGTACATATCAATGATAGAAGGGGAGCAACTGAGCAAAGATGGAGTTATTGGAGCATGAAGAGATTACATTGCTGTGATTCTGGAAGTGCTGATGTAAATGACTGAGAGAACAAATTGAAGTGGGGGAGTGGAGGGAAAGGGAGTTGGACATTGTAGGGAGATGAGGAGGGTGATGCAAGGAGGTTATCATAGATGGTCCAAAAGTACATAAGACAATGGCATAGCAGAGCCAAGTGAGATGGCAAAATCAAAGGAGAGGGAGTGAAGAGGGTTTGGGGAGATTTTAACAGAGGAAGAATGTGAGGGCGAATGGACATTACTAATGTTAACTGATCTCAAAAACACCTTTAGACTAGGGGCTTCAGCTACAAGAACAGGGCACTTAACACCTGGTAAACAGGACTTCACAGCATTTGCTGGCAGTGGAAATACAGTTTATTATATCCAAAACTGTGATTTCATTACTCTGAACAAAAGGTCATGATCTTGTCATAAATTCCGTTGAAATCTTTACCACCAAGAAATAATGTGAGGGAGATTTGACGTAGGAGGTCATCAGCGCCTAACCCTAATGCATGGGTTTGGGTTTCATGAAGTGAAGACGTTTTTCATTTACTGTTAGAGTTATGGAGTCACTTAGCACAGAAACGGGCACTTTGTTCCATCATGGCCATGCTAGCTATCATCAAGCATCTATCAATGATAATCCAATTTATGAGCACTTGGCCCATAGCACTCTATGTCTTGGCTACTCAAGTGCTTGTCAGATGTTTTCTGAATGTTGTGAGGTTCCTGCATTCACTACCCACCCAGGCAGTGCATTCCAGATTTCAATCACTCTCTGCTGAGGAAATCCTTCCTTTATCCCCTCTGAACCTCCACCATCCTAAACCCATGTCCTCTAGTTTCAGACAGCTTGGCTTCAGGGAAAGGTTTCTGCCTGTCTATGCTCTGCCCCTCATATTTTGTATTCCTTTATCAGGTCCAACCTCAGACACCTCCAAGACTGAAAAAACACAGAATACCCCAGCAAAACCCAGATACTCTCCTGAAATTCTCCACCCAGAAGCACTTTGGCAAATATTTTCTACATGTAATCAAAGCCTTCCTAAAATGAAGCACCATATGCAATATTCCATTGTGGCCCTGCCAGAATTTTATACCTTTATACCATAACCCCCTTGCTCTTAAATTCTATGTCTTGGCTAAAAGACAGGTATCCTGAAATCTTCTTCACCATCTCATCAACTTTACTGCTACCTTCAGGGATCCTTGAACTTCCTTACCATTCATTGTGTATGGCCAACCACTGTTAGCCCACAAAGTGTCAATTTTGCCCTTATCCAAATTAAGTTCATAGAACATAGAACGTAGAACAGTACAGCACAGTACAGGCCCTTCGGCCCACAATGTTGTGCCGACCCTAAAACCCTGCCTCCCATATAAGCCCCCACCTTAAATTCCTCCATATACCTGTCTAGTAGTCTCTTAAACTTCACTAGTGTATCTGCCTCCACCACTGACTCAGGCAGTGCATTCCACGCACCAACCACTCTCTCAGTAAAACACCTTCCTCTAATATCCCCCTTGAACTTCCCACCCCTTACCATAAAGCCATGTCCTCTTGTATTGAGCAGTGGTGCCCTGGGGAAGAGGCGCTGGCTATCCACTCTATCTATTCCTCTTATCATCTTGTACACTTCTATCATGTCTCCTCTCATCCTCCTTCTCTCCAAAGAGTAAAGCCCTAGCTCCCTTAATCTCTGATCATAATGCGTACTTTCTAAAGCAGGCAGCATCCTGGTAAATCTCCTCTGTACTCTTTCCAATGCTTCCACATCCTTCCTATAGTGAGGTGACCAGAACTGGACACAGTACTCCAAATGTGGCCTAACCAGAGTTTTATAGAGCTGCATCAATACATCGCAACTCTTAAACTCTATCCCTCGACTTATGAAAGCTAACACCCCATAAGCTTTCTTAACTACCCTATCCAGCTGTGAGGCAACTTTCAGGGATCTGTGGACATGTACCCCGAGATCCCTCTGCTCCTCCACACTGCCAAATATCCTGCCATTTACTTTGTACTCTGCCTTGGAGTTTGTCCTTCCAAAGTGTACCACCTCACACTTCTCCGGGTTGAACTCTATCTGCCACTTCTCAGCCCACTTCTGAATCCTATCGATGTCTCTCTGCAATCTTTGAAAATCCTCTACACTATCTACAACACCACCAACCTTTGTGTCGTCTGCAAATTTGCCAACCCACCCTTCTATCCCCACATCCAGGTCGTTAATAAAAATCACGAAAAGTAGAAGTCCCAGAACAGATCCTTGTGGGACACCACTAGTCACAATCCTCCAATCTGAATGTACTCCCTCTACCACCACCCTCTGCCTTCTGCAGGCAAGCCAATTCTGAATCCACCTGGCCAAACTTCCCTGGATCCCATGCCTTCTGACTTTCTGAATAAGCCTACCGTGTGGAGCCTTGTCAAATGCCTTATTAAGATCCATATAGATCACATCCACTGCGCTAACCTCATCTATATGCCTGGTCACCACCTCAAAGAGCTCTATCAGGCTTGTTAGACACGATCAGCCCTTCACAAAGCCATGCTGACTGTCCCTGATCAGACCATGATTCTCTAAATGTCTATAGATCCTATCTCTAAGAATCTTTTCCAACAGCTTTCCCACCACAGACGGAAGGTTCACTGGTCTATAATTACCCAGACCACCTACCGTTGCTCCAGCTATTTTGTCTGATTTCACTTATCACTCAACTGCCTCTTCCTCCCAACTCCATCCCTCTCCCACCCAACGTCTGCCCAACATCTCTCATCCTTCCTTAGTCCACCTATTTCCTATCAGCTATTTCCCCTTCCTCTCTCCCACTTATACCAGCTACCTTCCCTCTCCACTGTCCACTCTCCATTCTCCTCTCTCCACTTTCCACTCTCAGTCCTAACGCAGGATCTCAAAATGGCAACAGTTCTATTCCCCCTAAAGATGCTGCTTGACTTACTGAGTTCCCCCAGTAGTTTGTTTATTGTTACCACTGACCACTATCATCAGGTCCAACCTCACACTCCTCCATTACAAAAAAAAAGCACAGAATACCCCAGCATAACCCAGATTCTCTCTGAAATAATCCACCCCAGCAACATTTTGATAGATCATTAATGTATATTATAAACGGTAAGGGTTCCAGAGCTGATCCCTGTGGTCACAGGCTTCCAATCACAAAAACAAACTTCCACAATCATGCTCTGTCTCCAGTGATCTGCTCTGGATCCAGTCTGCCAACATGGCTTAGGTCCCGTCAGCGCCAAACTTTTAGACCAGTCTCCAGGCGGAGCTTGGCAAAGACCTTACTGAAATGCACGTAGATTACGTTAACCATGCTGGCTTCATCAATACACTTTGTTCCCACTGAAAAATTCAGTCTAGTAGGGCACACGGGTTGCCAACATCACCAAACCATGACGACTTCCAGCTCCTTTGAGTGTAGGTTCGACCAGTCCTTCAGAAGTTCTGCCAATAACTTCCCTGGCACTGATGTTAAACTCACGAGTCTGTAATTACTTGTTTTAGCTTTGACACCTTTCTTGGATAAAGTTAACAGATTTGCTGTCTTCCAGTCATCTGGCTCCTCACCTGTGGCCAGTGTTGGATTAGGGTCCAAATTGCCATTTTTCTTGTAGATTAACTTTCTGCTTTCTTATCTATTTGTATAATCACCTGTTTGTGTTTTGGTTCTGTACTTCTTGTAGTTTCTTTGTCTCTAAGCCCAAGGCTCACAGCAACATAAACCAAGGCTGCCCTTGTTTTCTTGTAGGCTGTTCTTATCGAGAGAATCCCCTTATGAATAAAGATCGACCAGGAGGCAAGGCGCTTTGTTTTTTTTTCTATTTTCTCCTTACAGTAAAGTGAGTGGTTACAGTGAGAGTTAGACACCTCTGCTGTGCTTTACTGTTATTTTTCTATGAACATCTAATAAAATGTTAGAGTAGGGATTTTGAGGCTTTAGCTCGTCGAGGCTTCAATGAGGAGGGGCTCAAGTGAGAGAAGACAAAAAGCTGTAGGTAGATTTTTTTTCCAGTTTATTTATTGTTTCCTTCTTTATAACTGCACAGTTAGAGCAGGAGGAATGACAAGCAGGGTAGCTGAATGCTCCTCTTGTGGGACGTGGGAAGGCAGGGAGGCCTCCAATGTCTCTGACAACTTCACCTGCACAAAGTGCATCCAGCTGCAGCTTCACATTAAGGAGCTGGAGCTGGAACCAGAAGAACTCCAGATCATTTGGGAGGCTGAGGGGGTGGTAGGCAGGACATATGGAGAGGTAGGACACAGGACCCTGGGTGACAGTCAGGAGGGGGAAAGAGGTTAAACAGCCAGTGCAGAGTACCCCTGTGGGCACCCCCCCTCAACAACCGGTATACCACAGGACTGCTGGGGGGGTGGAATGACCTAACAGAGGAAAGTCACAGCAGTCAGGTCTCTGGCACTGAGTCTCTCTCTGAGGCTCGAAAGGGAAGGTAGGGGAGAAGATCTGAACTGTGGTGATGGGGGAATCATTAATTAGGGGAACAGAAAGGAGATTCTGTGGATGACAATAAGATTCCTACATGTTATGTTGTCTCCCAGGTTGCCAGGGTCCAGGATATCTCAGATCGAGTCCTCAGCATTCTTTAAGTGGGAGAGTGAGCAGCCAGAGGCTGTGACCTATATAGGTACCAATGACATAGGAAGAGGACAAGGTTCTTCAAAGTGAGTTCAGGGAGTTAGGTGCTAAGTTAAAGGGCAGGACCTCCAGGATTGTTACCTGTGCCACGTGCTACCGAGACCAGAAATAGGAAATCATGCAGTTTAACACATGGCTAAGGAGCTGGTGTAGGAGGGATAGCTTCAAATTCTTGAATCACTGCGCTCTCTTCCAGGGAAGGTGGGACCTGTACAGAGAAGGGAGGCAGTTTGTACCTAAATTGGAGGGGGACTAATACCTAGCAGGAAGGTTTGCAGGTTTGCTAGTGCTGCACGGGGTGGAGTGGTTTAAACTGGAGTTGCAGGGGGCTGGAAACCAGAGTGCCAGAACGGATAGTGGAGAGGTTGTGGAGGAAGACGTTAGGAATCAAAAGGTTGAGTGTAGTTGGACTAATGTTCTGAGTTGTGTATATTTCAATGTAAGAAGTATTGTCAGAAAGGCAGATGAGCTCAGAGGACACGGATCAACACATAGAATCATGATTTTGTATTCATTAGTGAGACTTGGTTACAGGAGGGACAAGACTGGTAGCTCGATATTCCGGGGTTCCATTGTTCGGATGTGACAGAGTGGGAGGGATTAAAGGAGGCTGGGTGGTGTTACTGGACAGGTAAAACGTCACAGTAGTGCTCAGTCAGGACAGACTGGAGAACTCATTTAGTAAGGCTTTATGGGTGGAATTGAGGAATAGGAAATGTTTGAACACATTAATGGGGCTATATTACAGACCACCCCAACAGTCTGAGGGATTTAGATGAACAAATCTGCAGGGAGGTTGCAGACTAAGCATACGGTGTGATAGTAGGTTATTTTAACTTTTCACACATTGACTGGGACTCCCATGCTGTAAAAGAACTTGATGGAATAAAGTTTGACAAATGTGTTCAGGAAAGTTTCCTTAATCAGTACGTGGAAGTCCCAATGACAGAGAGTGCACTACTGTATCTCCTTTTAGGGAATGAGACAGGGCAGGAGACAGAAGTTTGCGTGGGGAACACTTTGCACCTAGTGATCATAATGCCATTTGTCTCAAGGTATTTATGGAAAAACATAGGTCCAGTCCTCGGGTTGAGATTCTAAATTGGAGAAAGGTTGACTTTGATGGTCTCAGAAAGGATCTGGCAAGTATGGATCAGGAAAGGTTGGTTTCTGATAAAGGTGTACTTGGTAAGTGGGAGGCCTTTAAAAGTGAAATTTTGAGAATATGAAGCTTGATATGCCTGTCAGAATAAAAGTCAAGGTTAACAGCTTTAGGGTAAAGTGTTTAATGTGTAATGTTTAAGGGGAACATGATGTTTAGGGTGAAATGTGAAGGGTGAAATGTTTAATGTGTAGTGTTTAAGGGGAACATGAGGTTTAGGGTGAAATGTTTAATGTGTAATGTTTAAGGGGAACATGAGGTTTAGGGTGAAATGTTTAATGCGTAGTGTTTAAGGGGAACATGAGGTTTAGGGTGAAATGTTTAATGTGTAATGTTTAAGGGGACCATGAGGTTTAGGGTAAAGTGTTTAATGTGTAATGTTTAAGGGGAACATGAGGTTTAGGGTGAAATGTGAAGGGTGAAATGTTTAATGTGTAGTGTTTAAGGGGAACATGAGGTTTAGGGTGAAATGTTTAATGTGTAATGTTTAAGGGGAACATGAGGTTTAGGGTGAAATGTTTAATGCGTAGTGTTTAAGGGGAACATGAGGTTTAGGGTGAAATGTTTAATGTGTAATGTTTAAGGGGACCATGAGGTTTAGGGTGAAATGTTTAATGTGTGATGTTTAAAGGGACCATGAGGTTTAGGGTGAAATGTTTAATGTGTGATGTTTAAAGGGACCATGAGGTTTAAGGTGAAATGTTTAATGTGTAATGTTTAAGGGGACCATGAGGTTTAGGGTAAAATGTTTAAGGAGAATATGAGGGAAAATTTCTTCACTCAGAGGGTGGTGAGAGTGTGGAATGAGCTGCCAGCACAAGTGGTGGATACAATTTCAATTTTAACATTTACCAGAAGTCTGGATAGGTACATGGATGGGAGTGGTATGGAGGGTTATGTTCTGTGTGTAGGTGGATGGGAATAGGCAGTTTAAATGGTTTGGCATGGAATAGATGGGCCGAAAGGATTGTATCTGTGCTGAAGTTTTCTATGATTCTCTGGCTCTATGGCTCTAAAATGGCTGTGGCCACAGTATTTGCCTCTCATTCTTGACTTCTGAAGATCCTCCTGGGCGATATTATTTCCAGATCCAACAGCAGCAAAGATTACTCTGAAGGTTAAAAGCCACTGCAAATCAAGCAACTATCTACAATTCTTAACACCAGCATATTTCATTAGTAACTAAACAAGGAAGTCCAGATGACCATAATAATCCCTCACCGTCTCCTATGTAGGGCCATCTGTATTGAACAAAATACATCATTGAATAAATGAAAAGGCTCTGAAAATTGCCCGTGAGGACATAAGGATGTCAGAAAATAGGATCTGGAACAGGCCACCAGGCCTCTCCATTCAATATGATCATGCCTGATCTCTGCTAGTCTCAACTCCCCTTCTGTGCCAGTTCCCCATCTTTCAATTCTTTGATGCTTCAAATATTTATCCCTCTTCACTTTAACTATAGCTAAAAATTTATATGTACCTCAGTTTTAAATGACTGGGCCCTTATTTTGTAGCTATGTTCTCTTGTTTGAGACTCTCTCTCTCACGACACGAAGTTTATTCCTCACTGCTTGAGTGGCCTGGGATACCACAACTGGAGGAGACAGCAAGAAACATCTCCTACCAGGCTCTTCCTGACACACACATTATCTCACTTAAACTAGGGTCCCCTCCCTCTCTACTTCAGTCTACGACTTCTCTGTGACAGCTTTGATAGTGTTTGCTTGGCATGTGTCTAGGAAGGACGGCTGGGGAGTGATGTCTTTCAGACCTGAAGCCCTTCTCAGTTTGCTGCACTGTAACTTGTCAGAAGCTCAACTGAATGTGGTACCTGTCAGGAATTATGCATGCCCCACCTTAGCAAATTTCTGATATAAACCAATCTAAGGCCATTTCAAATGCCCTTCAGACAGTTTAGCAAGTTTTTGATGGGAAACTGAATGGCTAATATTACTCCGCACAGCACAGGTTAGAAGATCAAAATAGTGTGAAATCAGATAGCTAAATAGTGAAACCATGAATATTTAAGACTGTAAAATTCTTGTAGCACGGTGGTCAAGAAGTTTGTGGATACTATTGTACTTGTAATACTGACTTGCTGAACACAAAAAGCTACTGGCACTGCTTTCTGGTTGGAAGTCTGTAATTAAAGCATGCATTCTGCTGACCTCCGGCGATTTAATAAAGATATTTTCTTCCCATCATTGCCTGCAGTCAGAATCCCATCAGTGCGTTTTTTACAATCTGCTGTAGCTATATATGTCTTTTGGATTAGCTGAAATTTATGAGAAACCAATCAATGGTGATGGGAGCCATTATTAGGTGACTGTTGTGTTATAGAATCATAGAGCACAGATATAGGCCTCTCCAAAGACAGTGCCCATCAGGCTAGTCCCAACTTGCTGCATTCAGCCCATATCACTCTGAGATCCAGTGCTCCGTGTACTCATTAAGTATTTCTTAAATGATACTATCGTACCTTCCTCAACCACTTCCACTGACAGCTTCTCCCTATCATCTGTGGTCCCTTTTAAACCTTTCTCCTTTCACCCTAGATCTCTAGTTTGCTCTCTCCGACTGCTGTTGACCACCTATCTGAGCCGCTCAAGTGATGGCTGATGAAAAATAGAATCAGTAAGACCCTGGCAGAGGTAGGCATGTTGATATGTTCAGGGGATTAGAACAAAATCAAGATGTCAAAACGTACCAGGTGCTGCTGCAATATTAACACTTTGAGTGCTGAAAGCACCACTTCTGTGAGACACCTGGGCTTTTCTGGCTAATTGGCTGATTTCTGGCGAACTGTGTTTATGTTGAGCTTTTGAGTATGAATGATTTGGAATGAAAATAGATGCAGCAAAGACGAAGATGATGGTCATATCACGGAAGAAAGAAGTCCTCAAAATCAGTATCAAAATTAACGGCATAGGTATAGAGCAAGTCAAGAAGTTTGCGTACTTGGGACAGATGGTCACAGAGGATGGGAAATGTGATACAGAAATTAGACGAAGAATTGAGATTGCAAAATCAACGTTCTGGAGCCTGAGTGATGTGCTGTGTGGCAAGAGGTTGGACTTTGGGCTGCATTGTAGAATTTGGAAATGCTACGTCTGGAGCAGTCTGTTATATGGAGTCGAATCATGGACCTTGTGCAAGGAAGCGCAACAACGACTGGAGGCATTTGAAATGTGGTGTTTAAGGAGAATGCAGAAAATTAGATGGGTGAGGAAGGTCAGCAATATGGAAGTGTTGAAGAGAGTGAGGAGAGAGAAGGAGTTGTTGAAGGATGTGCAGAAAAGGAAGCTGGAATAGGCCGGGCACTTGTTAAGAGGTGGTGGACTGCAGAAATTGTTATTGGAAGGGATGATAGAAGGAAAAAGGGAAAGAGGAAGGCAGTGAACCACTTGATACGATAATGTGAGGCAATGGACTGGGGTGAGTTATGCTGAGGCCAGAAAAAGAGCGCAAGACCGAAGAAGATGGAGGTGCATAGCCGCCAACCCCAGATTCAGGATGGCACCCACTGACTGACTGACTTTGAGTATGGAGAGAGTAGTACTGATACTGATACCCCAGATTAAGGTCACTGTAGATGTAAGTGGTTAATTGTATTATACTGATACCCTTCACTGAAAAAGCCTAAGTAAACTCTCAGTGACCTCAGATTTTGTCCAAACGTGTTTCGTTAATATGTTTTAATGTCACCGGATTCATATTTCAAAGATCAGAACATTCAGTGTTAACCTTATAGTTAAGTGATGAGGATCCTGTATCAGAGGGAGGGAAAACTTCCGTTTCATTAGGCTGCAGCTGCAGGCAAGTTCATATCCAAATACACTTCTTCTATTTCGTTGCTGGTCTCAAGTCTGAGTGGTGAGAGGATCCTCTCACAACCCAAGTTAGTAAATAAGTGAGACTTGGAATGCAATGCATCCTCAGCTGAAGGAAGACTTTAAAATCAGTGCACCAAGGCATAACAGAGAGAAATAAAAGTCAGGAGATTATAGAACGAACTTAATGAGAATAATTTGCTAATGTGTTAGAGAAATTAGTGCCGTTTTGATGCTGCATTAATGCCACAAATTAAGCAAAATAAAATTAACTTGTTTCTGCTGTAACTAGTGCATTGAGCACAGTAGGTAAAGGGTAAGGTAGCTTACAGGCTAATTACATGGAATAAAATGCATTATGTTATCTGACAACAATTTCTAAACAGGATCTTTGAAATAGAAAAAGAAGCAAAGTGACTTCACAGGGAAAATTAAAAAGGAAGCATTACCAAGTGCTGCTGGGCACAATTTAGGGGAAATGACTGTTTTTGGTTAAAACATTGCATTGTAAACAAAAACAAGATAGAGAAAAAAGAGCAGAGGGGTTTGTGCAGGAAACTTATTGGCTTCACTGACAGGTGTGACATTACTTGGATGGGGTTATCCTATTGGTAATTCAAGCAATTGAATTTCAATGAAATGAGTGATGTCAGTGCTTCACACACTAAATGCTGGAGGAACACAGCAGGCCAGGCAGCACCTACGGAAAAAAGCACAGTTGTCATTTCGAGCCGAGACTCAGTGCTTATTCACTTTTTGTTCCTCTTTGTCTCTTCCTTTGTCTTTGTTCTTGTAACAAGGTATACAATTAAGTACGAAATGATTGTAAGCAACAAATTTTACACCTCATTCTTAATTGTTGAATAACCTTTGGATCACAATGGTATCAGGATCCAACAGCTTTGCAGGGTGGTTGAGAAGTTTTAAGGACGTGGAAAATTTCCAGATGAAGGGGAAAATTTCAATGTACACATTCAATAGGAGATAGGACAGTCCTCCTTTTCTTAATTGTCTAGTTCTTGCTTCAATACAGCATCTAAGGAGGTTTAACAGTGAAGGAACACTACTATGTTATGCTCGATTCTGATAAAGTGAAGTGTGCTTTAAAAACTTCAGTTGCAATCTGTCAATAATGTGGTTACAGTCTAATGAAATTCCTGTTGCAATCTAGTGATAAAGAAGCAAACAAAAATTAAGGTGTTCTACATAACAAATATTGTTACAGGCCAGTGGAATAACAATAAAATTAAAATTGTTACAAGCTGGTGAGTGGCAATAAAATCATCAGCTTGTCCAAGATGACTGTAAAAGGAAGCATAATTTAAGAGTTCTGCATCACAAAATTAATGTAGTGGCCAAAGTAGTGAAGTTCATTTCAGAAAAAGGGGGAACTGAATTTCCAGTTGTTACATGTGACTGATGACTGATGATTTGAGTTCTTACTTGAACAAAGTTTTTCAATTTGACAAGATTAATGAAGACACCAGGATGAAATATACTGTCAACGTTGAGCCTATGAAATGTGACTGGGATAAAATGAAGAGAGTGCTTGAGGAAAAGAGGAAAACTGGATGGAGTTTAGCAGCTTATTGCAGTTAACAGAATAAGTGATAAAGTCAGAATCAGAATCAGGTTTATTATCACTGGCACGTGTCGTGAAATTTGTTAACTTAGCAGCAGCAGCTCAATGCAATAAATAATATAAAAGAAGAAGAAAATAATAATAATAATAAATACATAAGTAAATCAATTTACTGTATCCCTATATTGAATAGATTAAAATCATGCAAAAACAGAAATAATTGGATATTAAAGAAGTGAGGTAGTGTACAAGGGTTCAATGTTCATTGAGGAATCGGATGGCAGAGGGGAAGAAGCTGTTCCTGAATCGTTGAGTGTGGGCCTTCAGGCTTCTGTACTTCCTACCTGATGGTAACAGTGAGAAAAGGGCATGCCCTGGGTGCTGGAGGTCCTTAATAATGGACGCTGCCTTTCTGAGACACCGCTCCTTGAAGATGTCCTGGGTACATTGTAGGCTAGTACCCAAAATGGAGTTGACTAGATTTACAACCCTCTGCAGCTTTTTTCGATCCTGTGCAGTAGCCCCCCCGCCCCATACCAGGCAGTGATGCAGCCTGTCAGAATGCTCTCCACGATACATCCATAGATGTTTTTGAGTTATTTATTGACATGCCAAATCTCTTCAAACTCCTAATGAAGTATAGCCGCTGTCTTGCCTTCTTTATAACTGCATCGATATGTTGGGACCAGGTTAGATCCTCAGAGATCTTGACACCCAGGAACTTGAAACTGCTCACTCTCTCCACTTCTGATCCCTCTATGAGGATTGGTATGTGTTCCTTCATCTTACCCTTCCTGAAGTCTACGATGAGCTCTTTCATCTTACGGACGTTGAGTGCCAGGTTGTTGCTGTGGCACCATTCCACTAGTTGGCATATCTCACTCCTGTACACCCTCTCGTCACCACCTGAGATTCTACCAACAATGGTTGTATCATCAGCATATTTATAGATGGTTTTTGAGCTATGCCTGGTCACACAGTCATGTGTGTATATAGAGAGTAGAACAGTGGGCTAAGGACACACCCCTGAGGTGCGCCAGTGTTGATAGTCAGCGAGGAGGATATGTTATCACCAGTCCACACAGATTGTGGTCTTCCAGTAAGGAAATTGAGGATCCAATTGCAGAGGGAGGTATAGAGGCCCAGGTTCTGCAACTTCTCAATCAGGATTGTGGGAATGATGATATTTAATGCTGAACTATAATCGATGTACAGCACCCTGACATAGGTGTTTATGTTGTCCAGGAGGTCTAAGGCCACAAAAAGTTACAGACAAGAGAGAATCTGCAGATGCTGGAAATCGAAGGAATACACACACGATGCTGGAGGAGCTCAGCAGGCTTAGCAGCATCTATGGAAAAGAGTGAACAGTCAACTGTTTACTCTTTTCCATAGATGCTGCCTGGTCTGCTGAATTCCTCCACCATTTTAAATGAAAAAATTAATTGGACAGGTGGAAAAGGAAAAGGATAACTGTGATAAACTATAAAAACAGTATGATAGAGAAAGTACAAAGTCTAAAGTGTAAATATTTGTATTAACTGAACAAGTAATCAAAGTGCATGGTATGGAGCTTCAAATTAAACTGAAGCAGTATCAGAAAACCCACCAGAGGGCTCAAGGGTGTGGTCCTGCAAGTGCCGCTTCTCCTTAGGAAACACCCCTTACATCGGTCTGTCCCCCAAAACAGCGTCACCATCTGAACTCTGAGGAATTTTGGCACGGACATGACATGGACTCTACAGCGGCCTCTAGTGACTCAGGTGAGGATGACAATGGGATTGGCAGCCATGTCATGACTTGCCCCAACAAAAACCAAGGAAGAGAAGACACACAAGGCCTGGTGATGGAACCTTTGAAAGGAGACAGATGGTTTTTCATCAACCATCTGAACCAGAAAAGGTTGGGGAATGGTCCAAAGAAGTTCCACATCCTAAAAGAGGATATTTGAAGACCTGGGATAAAATTCAATGTATTAAGAACATATACAAATTGTACTTATATGATGGCATCCATGTTTTGGCTACTATATTGTCTTTTCAACAAATCAGCCAGTTGACTTGTAGAGTTGACAACAACTTAGGGAATGATAAACAAAATCTTCAAGGTGGTTGGGATGCTCTTAAGAGGTATTGGAAGAACAGACACTGATATTGGAAGAAAGTGGTTGATTGCAAGCAAAAGATTTCTAAGGATGTCCCTGAATATGAGGACAGCTTAGTTAAGTTACTCAGGAGTTCTGGGAGTAAATGAAGGTGACATAGGGGGATCTACATATGGTCCCTTGAAGTCAAATTTTTTGGATGGCTTGAAATCAAGCATTGCCAAAATGGTGAAGCTGACAAAATGAAATTGGAGTGAAATCAGTGTTCCATATAGTAAGCTAGTGCAAGCTACCAAACAAATGGAAAAAGATATTGAAATCCAAGTAAGATCATCCCAAGCGGGGCTTTTATCCATTGATCAACGGTCACAGCTACTGCAGGTGAGCCAATGGCCAACACCAATTAACCAACAGAAAAAGTGGGACTGGAATTCATCATGTGCACCATAGCAATCGCATTTTGAGCCACACCTCTGACGCCAATCCCCTGAAACAAAATGTCACTATTGTGATGAAAGGATATGTTGGGACAGAAGTTGTTGGCATAGTAAACAAGGTAGTCAACAGAAACAAGCTCACCACATCTTCAATTCTCTGCTCCACAATGTCAGGAAATCCTTATCAGATGATATGGATTCAATAAGTAGTTTTGGATGTAATGACTGAATGGTTGAAATCAAAAATGATCAGGCACTTTCCTGCAGTCCTTGCTTGCCTTGATAGAGCAAAACCCAGGTGGGTTATATGTTAATTTACTGATTGAGAATGAATGTGCTGAATTCTTATTGGACACTCTCTCTCTCTCTGTCTTGTTTTACGGCAGTTGGCACCCAGCCTAATGGTGCATTACTGCCACCTTCTGCTCCAGAGTGTGCAATAGACTTACGTTCTAAATCCCTTCACCCAATCTCACACACACATACCCTAACCTACACTTTATCCTCCCATCTTTGGCCATCCTAGTACCCTATTCCTGTTTATCCGTCATATCCTATAAAAAACCCCTGTACCCCTTCAGAAAGCTAAAAAAAACCCTAACCTGTGCTCTGTCACCCATGCCCAGCAACCCATTTAATGTGAATTCCTGCAGCCCCCAATTCCCTTAGTTTAATTCTCATCATCTCTCTCTGTATCCCATATTTCCTGCAACTCAGAACTACATGTTCTACTGACTCCTCTTCCTGACATTCCTCACACAATCCTGTCTGGTGTTTCCCTATCATTTTCAATGTTTTGTTTAATGCACAGTGCCCCATTCTTATTGGACATGGAGAACTATGATGACTATGACTGTGCAAGGATAATACCATTCAATGAAGATGCAAATTATTACAAAGAAATGCCTGTATTGAATCCGGAACTGATTCTGTACAGTGTTGGCTCCTCAACAACTGAGGGAGGAGTTTGAAAGGCTGGTTGGGTTGTTTTTGAAATTGAAGTGCTGGCAAGGCTTCTGGCGCCTCTGTGCAACGGGCAGAAATGAAAATGCTGTAGAAGGAATATCTGCTAATATCTATACTCATTCTTGATATGCTTTTGGAGTTGTTCAAGACTATGGAAACTTATGCAAGGGGGTTTCCTTACAAGAGTAGGAATTCCAATCATGAATGGCCAACTAGTACAAGTGGACTACAGTACTTTGCCAGAGTGTTAAGGATCTTCTGACATTTGATAAAGGTGGACATGTTTTCAAGATGGGTGGAAACTATTCCTGCAAGGAAAGCTACTGCCACACACACAGCAAAAACTCTGATTAAGAGCAATATTCCCAGATGGGGATTGCCAAATGTCACGTTGATTCTGATCAAGGAATACATTTCACTGAGAGTGCTTGGAAGGAATTATGTCGACTGATGAACATTGAATGGTCTTTCCATTGTCTACATCTCCCAGAGTCATCAGGACAAATTGAACAAATGGAATCACCAAGCAACGACTGGCTAAGTATCATGAAGAGGGAGTACAAAGGTCTATGGCCCTTCCTATGGTCTTATGCAGCATCAGAACAGTACCAAATGATGAAAGTAAACTAAGTCCATTCAGAGTAATAACAGGGCCCTCATGTCATTTCCAGAAGTTCTTGGTCTCAGAGAGGCTGATATACACAGTATGGCAGAAATTTTAGTTAGCTACATGATTTCCCAACATGTCAGAACCGCGTGGAAGGAAATTAGATTAGATTAGATTATGAGGACACTCAGTCCTCGTTTATTGTCATTTAGAAATGCATGCATTAAAAAATGATACGATATTCCTCCGGTATGATATCACAGAAACACAAGACAGACCAAGACTAAAACTGACAAAAACCACATAATTATAACATATAGTTACAACAGTGCAAAGCAATACCATAATTTGATAAGGGCAGACCATGGGCACGGTAAAAAAAAGTCTCAAAAGTCCCGATAGCCCCAACATCTCATGCAGGCGGTAGAAGGGAGAAACTCTCCCTGCCATGAGCTTCCAGCGCTGCAAACTTGCCGATGCAGCACTCTGGAAGCACCTGACCACAGCGGACTCTGAGTCCGTCCGAAAACTTCAAGCCTCCGACCAGCCCTCTGACACCGAGCACCGAGCACCATCTCTGCTGAGTGCTTCGACCCCACCTCAGCCATCGAGCAACAAGCAAAGCCAAGGATTCAGGGCCTTCCCCTCCGGAGATTTCGGATCACACTGTAGCAGCGGCAGGGAAACAGGCATTTCAGAAGTTTCACCAGATGTTCCTCCGTGCTCTCACGTCTGCCTCCATCAAATCAGAATTGTGCACGGCACCCTACTTGACAGATAACAGATATTCATCACCAGAGAGGCCATGCACGCTGCGTCGCGCCACCATCTTCTCCTCCTCCTTCACCCACTAACCGGAAAATTCCAGATGCGACATACAAAAAAAAAGTGTAAAATTAACCCAAACTGTACAGTTTGCTTCCCAACATGTTTCTGCTGCTTGGAGTGACCCAACCCTGATTCCTAGTGAGTGGGTCTGATTTAAAAAATGCATAAGGATCCACTGGGAGCTCAGTGGGAAGGTGCTGTTAGTTACTAACTCAGTAGTGAATGTAGAAGGTAAATGTGAATGGATACATGCTGGTCAATGCAAGCACGCTAAGGTGGTACCTGACGAAGACAAGCACAGAAGTTAAGGTGCTTGTTGTCTCTGTTTCAGTGTCTACACTGCTGTGTATTTGTGGGTATCACATGAATTTGCTGATGCCTCCAGCTGTTGGGTCTGTCAATATATACCACACACTTCAAAATATTCACCCATGCTAGGCATTCCTGCAGATCCAGTACGAACATGCACTCTGTTCCTTGAGTCAAGTTTATTATTACAGTCAGCTGTAGTGATATTGACGTTGTGCCCATGATTCATATTCTCAAAGGAGACATAAATATACAGTGATCATTACCCCCACATTCTGTCTTGAACTAGACCATTATGTAAATATAATCAGCATGAGTTAGGGAATCATATCATATCTGACCCAGCTCATGTCTTATCCTGGGATATCTCCATGTCTGCATCTGAAGTCCATGCCAAAGCTATTAAGTCTTTTCATGTATTTACTACAAAAGCTACCTTTTGCTTGAGTTCAGAACGTATCATTCTAGTGGAGTAGAGTTTATGCAACTATACTCTACACCAGCCTTTCCCAACCTTCTTGCTCTGGCGGAATCCTTGAAATAATTTGCAGGTCTCAAGGAACACCTACGTAAAAATTATTAAATCTACAGCTCCTGGTTAGTTAGTGTGATCAGTAATTTGTAGATAAAATAATCTAAAAATAATTGTCAATGCTCTTTTGAGTAAAGAATTAATTTATGGCCAACCTTCTTGAAAAAACGGGTAGTTAAGCTTAGTTTGCCTATCTTAAAATTAATCTCTTTCTTTCCCTGTCATAACTTTTGAAAACTCGTAAGGCAAACATAATAAATTTCTGTTAAATAATTGGCTTAAGTCAAAATGGGATTTAATTTTTCTAAAGGTAGGCTCGGTAGATTTAATTCAAATAAAGCTGGAAAATTGATTTTAATTAATGCTATTTACAACATGAAAATCTATTGATGATGTCAAATAATAAAGTTATTAAAAATCATAAGCCAAAGCAATATGAATAAAAATATAGCCCAAGACACAATTTTATACAAGACTTTGAAAAAACATTTTCTTACTCAGTGACACGATCAGGCTCAAATCTAGGCCTAGCATGTGAAACCTGTGCTTGTTTTTTGTTGCACAAATGCTCAATTCTGGGTCCAACTTGAGATAAGCACACACGGATTTCACCTTCAACTGAAATGAGATGATTCTATCCTTGCTCTTGATGCTTGTTAAACAATAAAAAGCATGCTCACACATTTAAGAAGTTGAAAATTGCAGCAAAATATTCATTGGTTTTCTATAAATGGCAGGATACTCTTCTTTTACAGAAATCCAGAACTTGTCCAGGGGCAGGTCAGTAAATCTCATCCTGAGTGCACGATCAGACTGCAAGTCACAAAGTTCTTCCTCTTCTCTCAAAGTCAAGTTCTCAGGCTGAGCAGAAGATTCAGAGAAAGGTTTCCTCACCCAGTCATATAGTTGTGTCGAAAGGGAGCAAAAATACTATTCAATTTTGTTCTGCAGTTCTTCCAGGTGGCTTCCAATAAGACTCATGACTTTCTGATATCCTACCTCACTCTCAAGCCCAGGCAGCAGTGGAAATATTTCACGAATTCCTTTTGCGGCATGACTTCTCCAAAGGTTCAGTTTTCTTCATCCAAGTGTTTTGTCACTTAAAGTCAAAACGTTTTCTCCAAGGCCTTGAAGAGACTTGTTCAACTGGTTCATATGATGAAAAATATCTTTTAAATAGCCATTCTTCGTCTTCAAAGCACTCAGCAATATCTTGCCTACTATTTTCTTGAAAGTACTCCTGCAATTCACCTTTAAGCTCAGACACCCTGTTGAAAACTCTTCCTCTGCTAAGCCACCGGATTTCTGAATGTCGCAGGAGACTGGTGTGCTCTTTGTCCAGAGTTTCACACAGTTTTTTAAATATTCTCTAGTGAACTGGTCTTTGTTTAATAAAGTTAACCATTTTTTAGCATCATCCAGAGCTTCTTTCATTTCATCTCCAAGAGTTTTTTGACATCAGCACCTCTCTGTGAAGAAAGCAGTCTGTTGTGACACCATCAGGATTTTCTTTTTTACAAGAAAAACGGAATCTCTCATGGAGCCAACCATTGATGGGGCACCATCAGTACAGATGCCAACACAGTTCCTCCAAGACAGACCTTTTGTTTCCAGATATGAAGACAAAACATTAAATATATCTTGACTTTTGCTTGTTTTGGGCAGCTCTTGGCAACAGAAAAAGTTTCCTTGAATTTTGGCAACATTTACAAATTTTACAAATGCTACAACATGACTTTTATTGGTGAAACCCATTGACTCATCAACCTGGAAAGAGAAGCTGTTGTTTTTCAGTTCATCATACAAAACCTTTTCAGCATCCTGTGACATGTCATCAATACGTCAACTTGCGTACTGCCTGAGAGTGGACATCTTCTTGCCTGAACAAAAACAATGCAAGAGCCCATTCTTGAGCTACTACACGTGGGCGATTGTGCTCTTTTCATGCACACAGAGGGCGTGCTACAGGCTGTAGTCACAGTTCGACAAGGCTGCAAGGGCTTTCGGGTTAACAATCAATCTGAAGCAAACAATGATCTTCCATCAGAAGCCATCTTGTGGCGTTTACAACCCGCCTTGTATCACCATTGACGACCACCCTCTCACCACGGTTTATCGGTTCACCTACCTGGGCAGCATCATCTCCAACGACACTACGGTAGTAAGGGATGTTGACAATCGACTCGCCAGAGCTGGCAGTGCTTTCAAGCGCCTCCAGAAATGTGTTTGGAAGAACCATCAGCTGCGTCTGTCCATAAAAATCCAGATATACACGGCTGTCATCATCACAACACTGGTATACAGCTTCGAAGCCTAAGCTTAAGTCTTGTTCCGCAAACAAGTCTGTTTGCTCAAGCGCTTCCATCAGCGCTGCCTCCGCACCATCATAAGTATCAGCTGGCAGGACTGTCTCTCCAACAACTAGACCCTGAAGAAGGCTCAACTTCCAAGCATTGAAGCCACTCTGATGCTCAGGCAGCTCTGCTGGCTAGACCACGTGTCTTGCATGGACAGCTCCAGGTTACCGAAAGCAGTACTCTACGGAGAACTCTCTCAGGGCAAAGAGAGATTATGGTGCTCCACGCGAATGGTATAAAGCCCAACTTAAGCAGCAGCTCTTTCAGGCAAATATTGAGGTCGATGAGTGGCAGCAGCTGACTTGTGACAGAGACCGCTGGAGAACACTGATCCATGGTGCAACCAAGAATCTTGAGGAATCCAGGAGAGCGACTGCCGGAGCGAAGAGGAGACACAGGAAGGCTCCTACCACACAAGCATCCCAGCTGTTCCCATGTCCCTACTGCTCCAGAGTCTGTAGATCCAGAAATGACCTCTACAGTTGTGCCATCACTCCTGAGGACTCTTCTCCCCTCTTGATCTTTGCAAGTGAAGAACCAGCCATTATTCATCATTGAGAGTGAAACCTTTTCAATTTCCTGTACTGTTTCTTGTCCTAGCATTTTACCCACCGTAATTATACATGCTGACATTATTAAGTTTTCACCAACTGTGTGACTTGTCATTTTCTGTGTAATAAGTTCTGCTACTAATTAACTCACTTTCTGGGGCATTTTACTGACTGTGACTTTATTAACAAAAGCTTTACTCTGTTTGTTTTGCGATTTCAGTAGCTGTTTGAAATAACCAGCACTTTTTTTTGTGTCATATAGCTGTGATTTGTAGTGTCTTTTCAATTTCGCTGGAGCCATTGCTGCATTTGCAAGTTGTTTGCTACAGACTAGGCACAATGGAATGGGACAATTTGGATCATCAGTCCATGTAAAACCCATTGGTAAGTAGTCTTCATTATAAGGACATTTTGTGTCCATTGTTGCACTAGTTCAGTGAAATAACTCAAAAGACAGTAATTCAAAAATCGCCACATCAGACTGTCAGACATGTCTGTAAAACATAGGGGTTAATAATATTAAAATGGGCAAGTCCATTCAATGCTCGGAAAACACACTTCACACTCCTTATCAGCCTACGGTCCTCCCCTCTGTGCAATACAGCGCTCACCAATTATCAACGGCCTCCCCTATCTCACATCAAAAACTGAGAATGGACCCAACCAAATAAACCTGGTCCTACATCCCACTGCCATATTGTAGTGAGAGTCCCCCAACAACATTGCTGACAGGGCTGGTCAGTCACTGCCCACCACTGTGAGTGCTAGTGTAGCATGTCACGTGAAGTTCAAAAAGCAATGAGTGTTAGTATCGCACGATGTGCGAAGTTCAAAAGGCAGTGTTTTTTTTTAATCACGATCTCTCGCAGAGCCCCAAGTGACCTCTTGCTGAATCCTAGGGATTGACAGAACTCCGGGCGACCTCTCAAAGAACCGTAGGGTTCCACAGAACCTCGAGTGACCTCTCGCAGAACTCTAGCGTTCTGTGGAACCCCGATGAGAAACTCTGCTCTACATTGTCCGAAACGGGGGAAATGACTCCAGAATTTTCATTGATGATGCCCATCAGGAAAATATTACAGCTCAACAAGGTTCTTTTCAACTGACAGGGAATGGTCTAAGTTCATGGAATAATACTTGTGGAAATGGTGCTTATATCTCCCTCCCACGTAAGTGGTTAGGAGCTTGTTATTTGGGTTTTTTTGTTATTTCTGAGGAAATTACAAGTAGACTAGACAAGGGAGATGCAATGGATGTTGTGTATTTGGATTTTCAAAAGGCTTTTGACAAGGTGCCGCACATGAGGCTGCCAAACAAGATAAGAGCCCATGGAATTATGGGGAAGTTACATACGTTGGTTGATTGGCAGGAAACAGAGAGTGGGAATAAAGGGATCCTATTCTGGTTGGCTGCCGGTTACCAGTGGTGTTCCACAGGGGTCCGTGCTGGGGCCACTTCTTTTTACATTGTACATCAATGATTT
This sequence comes from Mobula hypostoma, assembly GCF_963921235.1. Taxonomy (NCBI): domain Eukaryota; kingdom Metazoa; phylum Chordata; class Chondrichthyes; order Myliobatiformes; family Myliobatidae; genus Mobula; species Mobula hypostoma. The sequence continues at coordinate 140,120,381 of NC_086103.1, forward strand.
GGTTTATGGAATAGATGGCTTTGTGGCTAAGTTTGCTGATGATACGAAGATAGGTGGAGGGGCCGGTAGTGCTGAGGAAACAGAGAGTCTGCAGAGAGACTTGGATAGATTGGCAGAATGGGCAAAGAAGTGGCAAATGAAATACAATGTTGGAAAGTGTATGGTTATACACTTTAGTAGAAGAAATAAACGGGCAGACTATTATTTAAATGGGGAGGGAATTCAAAGTTCTGAGATGCAACGGGACTTGGGAGTCCTCGTGCAGGATATCCTTAAGGTTAACCTCTAGGTTGAGTCGGTGGTGAAGAAGGCGAATGCAATGTTAGCATTCCTTTCTAGAGGAATAGAGTATAGGAGCAGAGATGTGATGTTGAGACTCTATAAGGCACTGGTAAGACCTCACTTGGAGTACTGTGGGCAGTTTTGGGCTCCTTATTTAATAAAGGATGTGCTGACATTGGAGAGGGTTCAGAGAAGATTCACTAGAATGATTCCGGGAATGAGAGGGTTAACATATGAGGAACATTTGACCACTCTTGGACTGTACTCCTTGGAGTTTAGAAGAATGAGGGGAGACCTCATAGAAACATTTCAAATGTTTCACATTGTCAGAGTGGATGTGGCAAAGTTGTTTCCCATGGTGGGGGAGTGTAGTATGAAAGGGCATGACTTAAAGATTGAAGGGCACCCATTCAGAACAGAGATGCAAAGAAATTTTTTTAGCCAGAGAGTGGTGAATCTGTGGAATTTTTTGCCATGGGCGGCATGGAGGTCAAGTCATTGGGTGCATTTAAGGCAGAGATTGATAGGTATCTGAGTAGCCAGGGCATCAAAGGTTATATATGGTGAGAAGGTGGGGGAGTGGGGCTAAATGGGAAAATAGATCAGCTCATGATAGAATGGTGGAGCAGACTCGATGGGCCAAATGGCCGACTTCTGCTCCTTTGTCTCATGGTCTATAGTCTTATGGGTTAAGTCTTTCCTGCTATGAGTCATACACAGACATAATCTTTACATCCTGAGTCTAGAAGTAAATGAGACATTTCAGAAGGAGCTTGTTTTGCATCAATTTTATTCCCATTTATGGTGTTGCAAGGAGTCTGAGGCCTCCATCGGTTAGAGTTGACCATGGATAGTGCATCCTAGCTGTCTGGATATGCGAGTCTGGGCAGTACGATATGGAGAGCACAAAATAATCTGCAGATGCTGGGGTCAAAGTAACACTCACAACATGCTGGAGGAACTCAGCAGGTCGGGCAGCATCCGTGGAAAAGATCGGTCGACGTTTCGGGCTGGAACCCGATGAAGGAAACATCGACCGATCTTTTCCACGGATACTGCCAGACCTGCTGAGTTCCTCCAGCGTGTAGTGACGACATGGAGAGCAAGCTGTTGCCCATGTAGCAAGCTCCCCCTCTCCACGCGTCTGATGAACCCAAAGGAATGGCCGAGACTGATACAGTTTGGTACCAGCAGTGTCGCAGGAGTTGCCAGGCATCATTGAACTCAATGTAGGACTGCGCTAAGGACTCCAGCTCCAGACTTTTCCCTTGGCGTTTCCTCCTGAAGCCTTCCTCATGAGTGGGTATAACCGCAAGGCAGCGGAGGTTTGAGATCAGAGTTTTCCTTCTCCTAGATGAGCTGGCAACCATGGCTGATGAGCACCATCTGCCCAAAGCGACTGGTTTTAAGGCACCAGTAACCCACCTTTGTCCCTTCTCCAGTCAGTAGAAATGGTTCCCCTGGGCTTCGTAGCTAAGCCACACATGAAGGCCCGGAGCTGGACTTGGTTGGCAGAGGCTTTTTGAGGCACACGCCATTGGGAGCATTTAATAGGTAGGGGGAGCTTGTCCTCATCACCACCTCTGGCTAAGACACCCTTAAGAAACCTGGAGTATAAGAGAGATTAAATGTACTCCTGCAGCCTTAGAAAGAGTAAAGCAGTGACACTGCTGGTGCCTTAGAGAAAATAACAACAAAATTTGTTGCCATACCTAAGATGGTTCTTCAAAATCGTATGGCATTAGGTCATTTCTTAGCAGCGTGCAGTTAAAGGAAGGGAGTGTTGCACTTACATAGCTGACAGTCTGAAGACATAACTAATTTGGCTTATTATATTAAAGAAACAACTAAAATACATCAATCTGATGGATGGGATTTCTTTGACTGGATTCAATTAAGTCTGGAAAGCTGGGGTTACTCAACATTTTGAGTCATAATATTTGCCCTGATATATCTTATCATAATTTACATCTTTTTTACTTGTATAAGGCAACCATTAATAGAACAGTTTAAATTTGTGTAAGTGTACCTACTTACAAAGATAATCTGCCTAACAATGGTATATTCCTACGAATATACTTTGATATTTCTGTAACATAGATGAACTTTTGATTATTTTATACTTAATGTTTTTTACATGGACTGGTGAGAAGTTGCTCTGCCTCTGCCAAACATGTATTTACTTCAGAAATTACCTAGAGTTACCCACAACCCTCTATTTTTCTAAGCTCCTTGTACCTATCCAGGAGCCTCTTAAAAGACCCTATCATATCTGCCTCCACCATAGTCGCTGGCAGCCCATTCCACGCACTCACCACCCTGCATAAAAAACTTACTTCTGACATCCCCTCTGTACCTACTTGCAAGCACCTTAAAACTGTGCCCTCTCACATTAGCCATTTCACCCCTGGGAAAAAGCCTCTGACTATCCACACGATCAATGCCTCTCACCATCTTATACACCACTATCAGGTCACCTCTCATCCTCCGTCGCTCCAAGGAGAAAAGGCCAAGTTCACTCAGCCTATTCTCATAAGGCATGTTCCCCAATCCAGGCAACATCCTTGTAAATCTCCCCTGTACCCTTTCTATAGTTTCCACATCCTTCCTATAGTGAGGTGACCAGAACTAAGCACAGATTGAACTGTAGAATTGCTATTTTCCTTGTACTTTAACTCCCGTATGTTTGTATTTTTGGTAATCACCTATATACATGTTCAGTGAGCTTTGTATTTGAGTTCCTCTGTATTTTTTGGAAACTTGGTTTCAGTGGTGGGTGCCACATGACTTATTGGTTAATTTAGGCAACGATATTTCAATGGGATATCAGTGCTTGTTCACTTTTTCTTTCCTTTTGTTTTCTCACCACACTTCTCTTTTTGTCTTCTTTGTTCTTGTAACTCTTAATAAAATGACCATAAGTAACAAGTTCTATACCCCATCTGTAACTTCCAGAGAACTTGTGGATCACAACAGCATCAGGATCCAAAAATAATAGTGTGATGGTGTGGGTAAACAGCCTTGTTCTGAAATAGATTTAAAACTCATCTCATAGCTGTACCGAGCACGAGTGAATCAGTCAGCCTGATTCAGTCCGTATGTGGCTGGAAAGAGCAAAAATTGATTTATGTTAGAAAAATTGATTTTATGTTAGAGGTAGAGGTCTTCCCAAATGTGAAACCATTGTTTAAGATATGCTGGCCACAGCTGAATGAGCAAGAGCACAGAATTAAAATGGGTGTTAGAAAGCTTGTCTTTGACAATCATGATGAATGCTGAGGAAAAGCTGAAGAATAAGATTTGCAGTTTTACCATCTGGTATTTGTGAAGTTTCGGCACACTTGAAATTTACTGGGTTCACCAAAAAGTCTTTTTATACTATTGTATTGTGTAACAAGATAATTTTGAAATGTTATATTAACTGAAATACATTAAACTGTCCAGAGATTTTCCCAGTATTGAACCACCAAGGTCCCAAGAATGCTGGAATAACAGCATTTCCCTATTAATTAGCTTTTCCAATTCCACTGCTGAGGGGGTGCTGCAGTTAGTGAGGTGTATCAGAAATCAATACTCCTGATCATTTGCAGGAACAAATACTGAAAAGTTGTACAGTATGCTTAGTTGTTGGATAAAGTAACCTTCTGTCATGGTCCAGTTCGGGGTCTCTTCAAATTTACTTTGTTTATGTTACGATCCGGACCGTTGACTCCCTGTTTCCCTTCGGTTCCCTGTTTTCCCATGTCCCTCGGCCTTGGTGATTAGAGGCAATTTACTCTCGTCTGAACCGGTAGTTTATGGTCTCCGGCTTTCAGCTGTTCAGCACGAGAGCGCCTGCAAAGTTACCAAAGGTACGGTGCGCCAATGTCATCTGGCCGGAGCAAGCCTAGTCTCCACCCGAAGTGAGTGCCAGTGATTCGCCTTTCCTCACCGGAGCAACCCTGTCAAGTTACCTCGCCAAAGCGAGCCTGCAAAGTTTCCTCACCGAGGTGGGTCCATCAGTTAACCCACTGGAGGGAATCAAGAACCGCTGTCTACTGTTCCCGGGCCAAGTCGAGAGCTCGCCACTACCCGGAGGCTCCAAGTCAAGTCCTGGCTCCGGGGGCATCCAAGTACCCACTCAAGTCCTGGCTCCGGGGGCATCCAAGTTCCGAGTCAAGTCCCGGCCCTGGCGGTCTGTGATTCCTGTCCTACCCCCCGTCTGAATCCCTTCTCTGCCCCTCTCGCCTCTAGCCCTTGTCTGCAGCCCTTGCCTGCACTCAGTCTAGTTCTATCGCCAGAGCTAGATAGGTACTGTCTGGTGTTCTTTCGTGTTTGTCTTGTCTTGTCCTCGCCTCCGTGGGGTAAGTCAGGCCGTCTTGCCATTGTCCCGCAGGGGGTCATGTCTTGTCGTGTCTTGTCCTCGCCTCCGTGGGGTAAGTCAGGCCGTCTTGCCATTGCCCCATGGGGGATCGTAAGTCCCGGCCCTATGTCCTGTACCCAAGGAGGGGTCCTGGCTCTCTGTTGTGTGTGTGAGTCCCGGCCCTATGTCCTGTGCCCAAGGGGGGGTCCCGGCTCTCTGTTGTGTGTGTGAGTCCCGGCCCTATGTCCTGTGCCCAAGGGGGGGTCCCGGCTCTCTGTTCTGTGTGCGAGTCCCGGCCCTATGTCCTGTACCCAAGAAGGAGTCCCGACTCTGTGTTCTGTGTATGTGTCCATGGTTCCATGTACCTACTCTCCCGAGACCGAGGCTCTGTTTTTCCATGTTCCTCCTCTCCCTAGCGCATGTCATGTCCATGCCTGGTTCTGGGGTCCGAGCCTGAGGCTAGACCCAAGTATTGGGTCCTTGCCCAGTCTCTGGCTCGGAGTCCATACCTTAGCCTCTTCATGTCGCCTCTAGTTTTGGGATCCGATTCAGAGTCCAAGCCCAGACCCTTGGTCCCAGCCTAGTCGTAGTCCTGAGTCCTTGTCCAGGTCGCCATTCCTGATCCTGCCTTGCTCTCCTGGTATCGAACAATAAACTAAATCTAAGTAACCTCACAAGATGTGCCTTGCATTTGGGTCCACCCTTGCTCCCATTGTGACACCTTCAGACTCAAGTAAGGAGTGCCTGCAGATGATAAAGGATTCCAACAGACACAACATGGGACAACACATGCCAAAAATTCAGCACAACACACGTAAAATGCTGGGGGCGGGGGTGTGGAGGAAGGGGCAGAAATACAAGTTATCAACTGATAGGTGAAACCAGGTGAGGGGTAAGGTAAGTAAGGATGGGGGAGAGGGATGAAGTGGGAAGCTGGGAGGTGATAGAAAAGCTAAGGGGCTGAAAAAGAAGGAATTTGACAGGAGAACGGAGTAGACCATGGGAGAGGAAGAAGGAGGAGGGGCACCAGAGGGAGATGATGGGCAGGTGAGGAGAAGAGGGGAGTCAGAATGCTGAAAGGAAAAAGAGTTAAGGGGAGGAGGAGAAACTACTTGACAATTATCCAAGTAGATTGAGCATAATTAGCCAGTATTTCAAATATGTGTCAATATCTTTAGGAGGAAACATTTGTAAAGCGTTAAAAAGCACTGCTGAGGAAAGACAGCATCATATTGTGTGAAAGTCCATGTCCACTGCACGATATCAGATTTTACCCTCACCTGTACACTTTCATGCTCTGAGGTACGCTGAAGTCAGGAAGAACAGTCCTGAGAGAGATAAGAAGTGGTACTGAGGTTTACATCATATATCTTACAATTGCTTTATTCATTATAATGGCAATGGAGATGTGAGGGCAGACTGCCTTTTCCATGCAATCAAAAGAACTAATTGGGTAGAAAATTATTTTCTGCACCAGTATAGTTATTGCAAAGCTGCTTGACTCCTGTAAAGATTGAAAGCAGGATTTGGTTGACTGCGGCTACTTCTGGTAATATCATTACTGAAATTTAATTCTGGCAGCAGCTGGTGGCTGTGATACATTCATAAAATGCACACAGAGAGGAAAATGCCATTGGTTCCTTGTGTATGGTTATACTCTTTAATCTTTAATGAAATAGACGGAGCAAGTTTTCAAAAATCCCTTCCCTTTTCAGAAATTATGCAATTATATGTTAGGAATATACCAAAGCTTATAATTCTACACAAAACATTAGTGGCATTTATCTTAAAGCTTTTTTTTACTGGTCTTTCCTTTCCCTAGAGGCTGTTTAATGAATTGTAATGATAGCAAGCTTCTAATGAACGAAAGCAATTGAAGCCTGTATGCATTTTTATCTCGCAAATTTCATTGCCTTTTCTGTTCAAGTATAAGGATCTGAAGAGAAGAAAATGTAAATAGACCCAAAGGCCTAAATTTCCTTATGCTTAAGCCCACAGGTTGATACTGGCAGGAGGGTAGAAATGGGGCCAGGAGGAAAAACTTCCATTGCTTTTATCTGAGGAGCATAGTATGTGTAGCCTACAGAGGCCACTAAAATGTTGGCAGTTGTTTGCAATTAAGATTAAATTAGAGGCTAGCATTTCAACTTTTATTGCTTGGTTCCTGCTTTTAAACTCTCAAAGGATGTGGGCTTCCATGGACAAGATTAGTGTTTAATGCTGAACTGTAACTAGACAAAGGAGGTGATGATCAGCCACATCCCTGGACCAGCACATTAGTTTAGTGGTAAGGACCGAACTCACATTTCTCTCATTAGTCCATTGCCTCAGGACTGCTAGTCCAGCAACATAACTACAACATCACTACTCAGCACTGATCCTCGCTCTGAGGCCCTTTAACCATTTGTGGTTCTCTCACAATTGTGTTTCACTTGGAGATTTCTCATTTTCTCTGCTAAGAGAGGAAGGAGGTAAAGGAGCCTGAAGACTAGCTTACAGAGCGGCCTGGGTGGTTAGATAGCAGAGTCAGCATGGAGTAAGTCTTTGAAGGTATCCGGGTCTCTGTGCATGTTTGCCAAGGGGTCCAAACCTAGCCACGTGGAGATGGTTGGAGGGTCAAACTCCCCCTGTAAGGCACTGGTGCAATGGTGCCACCTCTTCCTTGTCAATCAGGGGTGCAACTCCACGAGAATAATTCACAAAACACAATTCACGCTCTTTCCTGTAGACTTTGTGCATCAAAATGAGAAGACTGATGGATATGCTTCTAGAGGTGAAAAAAACAATTGTCTGAATAATTTCTGTAAGTGTTGGTATATTAACAAGGATATGATACCAAACAGAGGAGTAAGCTACATAAGAGTAGCTTATGACTGCAAGCTGTAAGACATTTGTTGGCATGGCGTACAGGGGACGTAGATAATGGCAGGTTAATACATGTAATGATAAGAAACAAGACCATATTTATTACCTGTCACTCAGTGTAAGTGGCGATAAGCTTTCTCTTTAACTACAGCCATTGTGCTGTTGATACTCCCAAGATTCTATTGAGTAAAGACTTCTTGTTGCAGCAAATGCTATTTTATATAGCTATTCTAATGATGGGTGAACAGACTTACTCTACTAACTGGGTCCAGTGAAACTGCACAATGTTCTGTCATCACACTTTTCAGGTTGTATCACAGATGTTTTGCATCACTTCGAGTTACTTCAAGTATGAACAGTGCCTTCCTATTCTTTGTTTTCCATCATGGAGTTAAACAAGCTTTCAAACAATCACCAGATGCCTACAGGCAGCCTTTTCCATTGCTCAGCGTGTTCTGCGCAGACCCAGAACATCTGGATAATTTGTACGAGCCTTCAACCTGTCTGCAATAACCTAAATCACAGAGGATAGAATTTCCTGATAAATGATAGACAATATTACTTTTTCCCAATATAGATAGCAAGAAAATGGACAATGATTTAATCTACCTGTGAACTGATAAATAATCTTTGACTCAGATGAAAAGTCGATCACTCGAGATGAGCTGTGGTGCTTCCTTGTTGTCACTGGATTTTTGGTGAAACATGATATGGAGCTGGATTGCTTTTAATGTTTACTTTTTGTTGCATTTTGCTTTTATTTAATCTTTTATGTTGGATAGTACATGTTTAAACATGTGTTTAGACATGTGTTTCTCAATGTCAATTACTCTGTGATTTTTATGCACTGTTAATAAATAAATTGCAGAAAGGCATAAGCAATCCCTGTGATTGGAATTAGACCTGGTAATGAGAAAAATTCTCAAAATATTGTTGCTCTTTCTCCAGTTGATGAAAAAGGTTGTAGCCCAGGAAGGTACTTGACAAATTTACCCTGGAAATAGGAAGTATTTTATAGTATTAGAGATGGGAGGATAGATATTGATTCCTCAGGTAGGGTACTGATTAAATGGACTGCATTGCCCTGGTTACAAAGTGTTGTTACTGCTTTACTCATTCAAGCAAGTTGTAAGTGTTCTATCAGACTTGAGAAATATAGAAAGCGAAAGGGCTTTGAAGAGTCAGAAGGTGGGATAATTATTGTAAAGATAATTATTGTACTCTTCTAGCTATTCCAGATTCAGATGTCAATACGTTTATCATTTATCACATTTATCTGATTTTCTGCTCGCATACCCATCTGGTATCAAGATTTAAAAAAGTAGAAATGTTGGGAAATAGATTCCCTAAGCCAAGTTTATTGATGGTAAGCACCTGGGAATTTGGGTTCCCAACCATGCCCCCCATCATATTTACTACAAGCCTGTTTTCTGATCCATCCTTTCGGTTAGGCAAAGGTTAGGTACTGCCAACATCTGAAACTTGCATTTAATTAGATAAATGATTGAAAGTGCTTCTACACTGAATTTGATAAATGCACGTAGGTGTGCATTTGATGCAAGCAATTACCTTGTCTACATGTAAGACTCTGCTTTAAAGGTTTGTGGCTCTGCGTTTAAATGTTAAACTTTAATTATTTGCTTCTGCACTGACCATTTTGCATAGTTTTATTTCTCTCAAGATTGTTGACATTTTATGGAAGTACTCATTTTGGAAATGTAACTTTCCTGATGTTCTGATAATTTTACATTGTATAAGATACATGGAAGGAAATCGAAATGGTTCCAATATTGGAATTGGAATTTGTTTACATGTACCAAGATACAGTGAAAAACTTGCCTTGCATATTGCTCATGCAGACCAAATCATTACACAGTGTATTGAAAAGAGTAGAACAATTATGATAGAAGTAACAAGTAGATTTGCAGACAACAGAATGCAACAGGGTGCACATAATTTCTCAAGAATTGGGTGCAGAGGACAAATTCATCAGGTTAAAACATCCTCGGGTCTACCTCTACATCAGATGGTCATTAAAATTCAGTCTCCTTTTGTGTGGGGACATGTACTTTTTTTGTAGCTTCAGCTCAGAGCTGGTGCTCAAACAGCATCCCTTGTTTCAGGCTGATTTACAGAAAACTTCAAAGATTAAGATTAATCTTCTCGTTATTTAGTTCACCAATGCATTAAGTTTTTATTCATAGGATTCTCCGGAGAGTGTCTGCAAGATAGCAGATGACTAGTGAATATGCATTCCATGGAAGTGACATATAGACAGAAAGAGAACATTGGACTTTCAGGACTCTGTGTTAATCCCAGAACACATTTCAGCCAGCTGTTAGGGTTGGAGTAGGAAGTCGGTGTATGTGTTCTATTCAATACATGTGTAAACATTTTCTGACCCATGAAACGCAATCAGGCACACTCATCGGGTCTCTTACCTGCTTTCATTATCATGCACTAAATCTAAAAGTCACTTTACTTTACACCATTAACTGGATTTCTGAAAGAACACAATAGTAATGCTGCTGCAGTAATTTTGTGATGTGACTCATGGCAAGGATACTATACCAAAGGCCAGGAAAAGTTCCCCTCCTCCTCCTCCTCCGACTCTCCAGCTGCTGGCTCAGAATGGGTGAACAAATTCGGTTTGGGCACTCAGTCTGCTGAATACTGAAAGATACACAAAATGGTGGAAACATCCTGCAAGTTCAACATAACCAGGCTGAAAACCCTCCATCAGAGCTGGAAAAGAGCAAAAATAAGTTAGTTTTAAGTTGCAGAGATGGTGGGAAATGATAGAAAGATAAAGAGAATGTTTGTGGCAAAGGGAAAACAGATTTGTTATTGGGAGGTCATCTGGTCGATGGACTAATGGACAGTGAGAAAATGAAGCTATTAAGTAAGAGAACTCTGAGAACCAGAGCAGCAATACAAGGACGTCAAAGTTACCAAGGATAGGGTTATTGAACTTGACCACCAGGTCAGCACGTGCCAAAGGAGAGAAAACCCAAGTCAAGGTTAACAAATGGATAACTAATTTCTACAGCTTTTTTTTGTATTTTCATACACGAAAGCATTCTTGTGGAATAGAATATTCTGGGCAGCAGACAGATTACTTGAGGATTGTGTGGTATGTTGGTTCTACAGTCTGACAGCTGCAGTGAACTGGAATTGGCCATGTCCTTTTGTGCCATGTGGAGTTTTAATATTCTTTCTGGTTTGCCTGATGTTCAGATTTCATGGGCTACTGTAAATAACTTCCTGTGTAAGTGGCTGGTGGAAAATCAGGCATGACTTGGGATCATGGAAAATAGGCATGCATAGAAGTGTCAATCCCAGGGGAAAAGGCAGTGGTTGTTTTGAGACCTGACACTGAAAGAAAATATGAAAATATAGAATATATGACTACATATGACTACTTTGCATACTTCGAATATGTGTGTGAGCATCATGTCGCCTCTCCCCCTTTCCAATAATATGTTATATGGATAACAAATGCCTGCAAATGTATCATGCATAAAGTTCTAGACAACTCAACATCTATGTATGAAGTCCAAACAATGAGAACAATCAAGCCAATACGCATTGTTTCAATTACATGTCTACATCCTCTGCCCAGAATCAATGCTAACTATCGTAAATCAGTTTGGAAAATTAAGGCCTAATTTAAGCACATTTACATTTCATGTTTGACTCTTGAATGTTAAAAGGTCAAATCACAGGGTGAATGCATGAATCAAGACACATCCTGGGCTGAGTCATGATTAGTTCTGGCTGAAAAAAACAGATGTGACTGGCAGACACTTCATTGCTTTTGTCTAAATCACTCAACATTTTAAGAAATGTTGCTACGATACAGAAACACTCAAACAATATATATATTTTTTCTAAAATAAAGCAATCTTGACAAGTTTAAATGGCAGGCATTTCCAGAAAGTTGACAAAGACAGATTTTGAGAAACAGCTTTTTCAAGACAGGTGGAGAGATTTTGTGAACAGTGCATTATCCTTGTCTTCTGCATTGTGAACTGTTTGCATTAAAAATACAACTTGTGATTGTGCTTCAAGATCAAGCACGGAGGAAAATTGAGCAGGTTTAAGAATAACGATAAAGATAGGGAGATTATAATTGGTTTCAGTGGAGTACTGATTTCAAGCTTTCAGGCATGCTTAGATTGATATAGAGTGGACAATCGATCACAACAGCTTGTCATGGTGGCATAAAGCAGACAATGCTGAAAGTACCCAACAGATCAGAAAGGACCTGTGGGGAGTGAAAAACAACTTAATGCTTCAGAATCATGATCTCCTAGACATTAGCAGTGCTGTAGAGAAACGTGAGAAGAGTTTGGATAGGGGAAAATAATTTAAGAAATAATATCTTTGAGATAAACACAGACTGAAATGGCATTCTACACTAACATTTCTGCTGGTGAATCTTAAGGAGAAGGTTTAAGCAAGCTGCATGCGGAACCATGACTATGAGACTAAAAGTTGTCCAGAGAAAATGGGATCATTCACTATCTAAGAAACTATGGTCTACATTTTGTGGTGGTGTTGTGGTGCAGAGGGCATTCTGTGGAGATGTCAGGGAGCTGGCATTAAGCCTTCACAAGATAGAGGTCAGGGTACCAAATAACAGTGGCACCAACCATGTCTGCAGGTTTGATGACAACTGAGGGGTTGAATCACCACACACAGGCTGCTGTAAGTTCAGGGCGGAGGGGTGCTTGGTCAGAATGAGCAAGCGCAGATGAAGAAAGATCTCCACAAACTGTGGAGTTGTATCTTCGTTGAATGGTAATATAAGGAGGAGAATCTGGGGTCACTATGGAGATCAGATAATTCACTGTTGGAAGGTCAAAAAGGGTTCTGAAAACATGAGCATTATTCTCCTTGATCAGCATTTAAAAGTATAAAACCATGGAGTAGTTTTCTACCCTCCATAGATACATTCCACAGAAGACTTGAAAGCCAAAGAAGATTATATTACAAGTTATCTTGATGGAGATAAAAATCATATGAATTGATCACCTCTGAAAGATGTTTGCTGATCTTTCCCAGTTTGGCTTGCTGGGCATTAGCAAGGATGCCATCAAAAATTCTGACTGAACGCACAGACAAATGTAAAGTGAGCATCCTTTCCAACCTCCCACAACATTCGGTTAGGAATAATTGAAGTCAAAATTTCAAGTCTGTGGAACTTTGGAGCCAAAATTTTCCAATTCATGGTCCTCAATAAAACAATGTGAAAACCAAGGTTTAAAGCATAACATTCCATCTCAGCAGAGAAGCAGGCCAAACATGTATCAAGAAAATCAATCTGTCCACAGCACTAAAGTACATTAATCAAATTAAATGTCATTCAGGCAGAGTAACTTTTGTGCCAGATCTTCAGTTTCATTGATCTTAAAGACAAATAGCACATGGACATTTACTAAAATGCTAAGTTAGTTTTAGAAATATTGTTATTTATGCTTTGAATGAGTGTTTCAACAACCACCCTCTTGTGTTCTAGCAAATAACTTTAGATCATCAATCACAATGCTTAATGCAGTCAATGCTCTAGGGTTGAAGAGGATTACTTGGCATTATTTGTGCTGACATATGCGTTTATTCAACAGGAACATGGGCCCATAAGCAGGCATTGCATACATTCAACTTGAACTCGAAAGAAAGAAAAAATGACTGGGTTCACAGGCTGAGATGACTGAGATGTGAGATTGTTCATATATGAGCAACAAATTGAAAACCCATTACGGTCAGATAAAACAATCCGTCTATTCATTGTACCATGAATTCTTCCTACATGGAAGGAGATCCTTTTGTTTCTGAAGGGGATGGGTGTTGGAAGGCAGCAGTGAAAAAAACAATAAAAGCCTCAACTAGGATCGGAAGAGTGAATATCGACAAGATATTTCTTCACTTAATACAATCATATTTGCCTCCTTTTTTGCAATTATAACATTACTCCTTCCCTTTTCCTACTTTGCTCAATCTGCCCATCATCTTTCACACCTTTTCAGTCTGCCAACTGGCTCCTGTCTCACCACTTCCTCTTTCCTCTTTATGACCATAAGTTAGGAGCAGAATTAGCCCATCGAACCTGTTCAGCCATTCTATCATGGCAAATTTATTTTCCCTTCTCCACTTTGAAAATAATCCATGGCTACACCTTTATTCCTTCTACCAAAGAGCATGGCGGCACACTGTCCTACACCTATTCCATATGCTACTTCATACACTCGATTCCATATGCTACTTCATACACTCGATTCCATATGCTACTTCATACACTCGATTCCATGTGCTACTTCATACACTCGATTCCATGAGCTACTTCATACACTCGATTCCATGAGCTACTTCATACACTCGATTCCATGTGCTACTTCATACACTCGATTCCATGTGCTACTTCATACACTCGATTCCATGTGCTACTTCATACACTCGATTCCATGTGCTACTTCATACACTCGATTCCATGTGCTACTTCATACACTCGATTCCATGTGCTACTTCATACACTCGATTCCATGTGCTACTTCATACACTCGATTCCATGTGCTACTTCATACACTCGATTCCATGTGCTACTTCATACACTCGATTCCATGTGCTACTTCATACACTCGATTCCATGTGCTACTTCATACACTCGATTCCATGTGCTACTTCACACACTCGATTCCATGAGCTACTTCACACACTCGATTCCATGTGCTACTTCACACACTCGATTCCATGTGCTACTTCACACACTCGATTCCATGTGCTACTTCACACACTCGATTCCATGTGCTACTTCATACACTCGATTCCATGTGCTACTTCACACACTCGATTCCATGAGCTACTTCACACACTCGATTCCATGTGCTACTTCACACACTCGATTCCATGTGCTACTTCATACACTCGATTCCATGTGCTACTTCATACACTCGATTCCATGTGCTACTTCATACACTCGATTCCATGTGCTACTTCACACACTCGATTCCATGTGCTACTTCACACACTCGATTCCATGTGCTACTTCACACACTCGATTCCATGTGCTACTTCACACACTCGATTCCATGTGCTACTTCATACACTCGATTCCATGTGCTACTTCATACACTCGATTCCATGTGCTACTTCATGCACTCGATTCCATGTGCTACTTCATGCACTCGATTCCATGTGCTACTTCATGCACTCGATTCCATGAGCTACTTCATACACTCGATTCCATGAGCTACTTCATACACTCGATTCCATGTGCTACTTCATACACTCGATTCCATGAGCTACTTCATACACTCGATTCCATGTGCTACTTCATACACTCGATTCCATGTGCTACTTCATACACTCGATTCCATGTGCTACTTCATACACTCGATTCCATGAGCTACTTCATACACTCGATTCCATGTGCTACTTCATACACTCGATTCCATGTGCTACTTCATACACTCGATTCCATGTGCTACTTCATACACTCGATTCCATGTGCTACTTCACACACTCGATTCCATGAGCTACTTCACACACTCGATTCCATGAGCTACTTCACACACTCGATTCCATGTGCTACTTCATACACTCGACTCCATGTGCTACTTCATACACTCGATTCCATGTGCTACTTCATACACTCGATTCCATGTGCTACTTCATACACTCGATTCCATGTGCTACTTCATACACTCGATTCCATGAGCTACTTCATACACTCGATTCCATGTGCTACTTCATACACTCGATTCCATGTGCTACTTCATACACTCGATTCCATGAGCTACTTCATACACTCGATTCCATGAGCTACTTCATACACTCGATTCCATGAGCTACTTCATACACTCGATTCCATGTGCTACTTCATACACTCGATTCCATGAGCTACATCACACACTCGATTCCATGTGCTACTTCACACACTCGATTCCATGAGCTACTTCATACACTCGATTCCATGTGCTACTTCATACACTCGATTCCATGTGCTACTTCATACACTCGATTCCATGAGCTACATCATACACTCGATTCCATGTGCTACTTCATACACTCGATTCCATGTGCTACTTCATACACTCGATTCCATGTGCTACTTCATACACTCGATTCCATGTGCTACTTCATACACTCGATTCCATGTGCTACTTCATACACTCGATTCCATGTGCTACTTCATACACTCGATTCCATGTGCTACTTCATACACTCGATTCCATGTGCTACTTCATACACTCGATTCCATGTGCTACTTCATACACTCGATTCCATGTGCTACTTCATACACTCGATTCCATGTGCTACTTCATACACTCGATTCCATGTGCTACTTCATACACTCGATTCCATGAGCTACTTCATACACTCGATTCCATGTGCTACTTCATACACTCGATTCCATGTGCTACTTCATACACTCGATTCCATGTGCTACTTCTGTTACGTACCCCGTAACTGGGTTGCCAAACCAGCAGAAATGGATCACTCAGTTGGAGTCTGGAGTACTAGAACTAAGAAAGTTTTATTAAAGAAACAAGCAACACAGTAATCGAAAGGATAATAAATGCAACAGTTCAGTGATGATAAACACACATGTGCACAGAATTAAGATAACAGCATCAATCAAGCTCTATCGTTGTCTAGGGGTTAAATGACCAATTTCAAAATGACTCAAAGTTCAGTTCAGTTTGTAGTTCAGTTCGCAGTAATCGTTGCCATGGCGATGGACAAGGTGGGGGAAGAGAGACAGAGATAGAACAGGAACAACTGATCATTCAGAAGAGCTTCACTCACAGACCAGCGGGATGGCTCACAAACAGCATTTGGGCGGGTCCTTGGTGATGTCACCTGAGGTCACCGACTGTGACCCCTCCTCCAGATGCGGTCGATCCTCTGCAGTGAACCCGGCACCCAGGCAAGGGCGGACACACACCGGGTTCCCGCTGATCGTACCTTTCCACCCTTGTCGTTGTCTGGCACTTCTCACCCACTCGTGAGAGGCGCACCGCTTCCAGGGTCTCGTTACCTCGGGTGGCGTGTGTGTCTGTCTTAGCGAACCTGTCCCTTTTTATCCCCCTGCTGGGGTATCGCCTGTCCATCACTTCAAACAGTTCAGGGTTCAAAGGGGGGGAGCCGCTCCAGACAGCTCTTCCTCCCACATCCCTTCATTACACATCTCCAGACGCTGCTCCATTGTTCCTTATCTCTCCTTCCCCTGAGGGCAGGTGGCAGACCAACTGCTGATGCCACTGATGCTAGCCCAGGCCAGCAAACATCTTAATTTTATGTGTATTCTCGTAACACTTCCCCCCTTTAAGGATTTTTACCGGGAGGTAAAAATTACAAACATGACTACATTATCTGATACATACACAATATACATCTTTAACAGTTATTTAGCTAATACAGAGAATTTGAAGCTGTCAACACCTTGACAGACAGTCATCACATTTTCTGTTCCTTTTACACGTGTTATTAATAATCCCTTAGACCAGGCTCCAACTCAGCAAACTTCATAGTGGCCAAAAACACTGATGAATTGCGACCAATGTAACCTCTCATTTGGTTTTGTCCCGGACCACAATAACAAGGGTCGTCCCATTCCGACTCAGTTTTCTCTCGCAAGGGCTTAGTAGGAGGGGGACGGGTATTGACCGCAGAGTTATTGCAAAACTTCCTGCAGTACCCCACCATCTCCAAGAGCCTTCTGAGGGCCCTCTTGTCTGTCGGGGTTGGGAGGTCAGCGATAGCCTGCATTGTAGCTTGCATCACTGCCAGCTGCCCCTGTGTCACCACAATTCCCAGGTAAGTGACATTCGTGTGGCCGAATTCATTTTTTCCAAGGTTCACTATCAAGCTGGCTTCAGACAGCCGTGTTAAATTGCCAATACACACCTCTGTGTTCATCAGCCCTTTAGTCACTGAATTACTCAAAAAATATGGGTGTTGTTTACTTGGCCGCCCTATTGTAACAGGCATAACCCAACGTCCCAGTTCTTTGCATTTCCTCGGGACAATCAGACACATGGGTGCGAGTCGTTTAATTACTCCTTCGGGGATTAAGGGAGAGACCTTATCAGTAGACCTGGCCAAAACAATAGCCTTCTCCCATCTGACCGATCCCATCCTAATCTTTTCAAAATGGTTTTTTTCTCTTATCAAGGGGCCCCTAGCTTCATTGATTTCCACGCTAACACCGACTAGTTTTGTTAGCATATCAAAAGCCGGTGACCGTCTCAGTTCGCGTCGGTCATGATCAATAACATTCTTCCCCCTGGGCAGCCGGTAAATCTCTTTCATGATTCCACCAACTGTTTCCCCCAGCACCGCAAAATGTCCACCGGGGGGTACCTCGTGGGCCATGTTAAAAACCTCATCCCCATAACTCTTTTGCACCACCCCCCACTCCTCATCTGCGGATGCTGTACTTGATTTCCCTTTCTTCCTTAGCACCTCCTCATCCGCACAATAGCTTGTCAAGGCTGTGTCAGAGAGAGCGGTCTCGGCCAAAACCATCAGCCCCTCGTCTCGCTCCTGCGTCTGCACAAATTCTTTCCTGGCTACTGCTACGTCCGTCCCAGCTCCCTCACTACCTCTTATCTCACTACACCCTGTCTCATACAAGGTTGGCAGAAATGTTTCAGCCAAATTCACCATCGCGGGCGGGGCCTCCATGCTGGCAGGCTGACCCGTCAATCTCACGACTGGGAACACGATTCCTCCGGCGATGTCATTACCGAGCAAGACTTCCACGTCTTTCATCGGTAATTCGGACCTCACCCCGATCGTGACTAGTCCAGAGACCAGGTTGCTCTGTAAATGTATCTGGTGCAAAGGGACTGACTCTGTCCCTTCCCCAACACCTTTGACCTCTACCTCCCCAGTCTGGGTCTCTGAGCTAAACTCTAATACACTCTTCAGTATTAGTGACTGACACGCTCCCGTGTCTCTCCAGATCCGCACTGGAACTGGTTTTAACCTCTTTTTCACTGACACCAGTCCGGCCGAGATAAACCTCTCGCGCCCTTCCTGGACTTTTTCAGACCTGTCCTTCCCTAGCGGTTCGCTTAACAGCTCAATACAGCCATTCCAAATTTCCGCTTTTTCTTTCCCCGTCTCCTTTCTTGGGGCAAAGCACCTGGACGCAAAGTGTCCGACTTTCCCACAATTATAACAGACGACCCCAGGAGACTTCCTACCAGACTGCTCCCGGTCTACCTTATCCTTTTCACTAGTCCCCGGCTTACTTTCTGACTTTTCCGGTGGACTCTCCCCGCCGTCCTGACTACCCTTCTGGTAGCCTTTACTCGGGGCAACCTTCATTTTATGCGTCAACGCATACTCATCCGCTAACTTAGCAGTTGCGGCTAACGTGGCTGCCTCTTTCTCATCGAGGTAGGGTCTCATACCCTCAGGGACACAACCTTTAAACTGCTCAATCAGAATCAGTTGCAGCAGTCTGTCGTAATCCCCCTCTACCCCTTTCGAGGCGCACCAACGCTCACAATATGTTTGCATCTCACGAGCAAACTCCAAATACGTGCGGTCCCACTGCTTCCTCGCATTCCGGAACCTCTGCCGGTATGCCTCCGGGACCAACTCATAAATCCTGAGGATGGCCTCTTTCACCACCTCATACCTCTGGGCATCTTCCGCGGATAAAGCTGAGTAAGCTTGTTGGGCCTTCCCTTTCAGTACACTCTGAAGTAAGACAACCCACTTATCCCTCGGCCATTCCTGACTTATAGCTACCTTTTCGAAGTGGAGAAAGTACCGATCCACATCGGTATCGTCAAATGGGGGAACCAGCCTAACCTCCTGGGTCGCCCGGAACCCTCCACCTTGGTTCAGCACGAGCCCCTGCTCGGCCCTTATCTTTAACTTCTCCAGCTCAAATTCCCTTTCCCTCTGTTTCTCCTCTCTCTCCAACTGTCTGTCCCTCTCTCTCTCTTGCCTTTCTACCTCTCTCTCCTGCCTTTCTAACTGCTTCTCTTCGTGTTCTAACTGCCGTACCCGGAACTCGTGCTCGAGTCTCAGTTTTTCAAGCTGTACCTGTACCGCGTCTCCAGCAGGTTTTTCAATAGACACCTCCCCCAGCTCACCTTGGGGAAACACACCTTTAGATACATAGTGCTCTACAATAGCTCTGTGTATCTCCTCTCTCCTCATTGTCGACTTCACCTTAGCAAGATTCACCCGTTTTGCCACAGCTATCAATTCCGATTTCCTGGCATCCTCTAATGCCTCCAAGGTCGGCGCCTTTATAAATTCCTCAACCTCCATTTCTGCTGTTTGTCTTTTCTTTCTTTCGGGAATTTTAACCCAATCAATTTACTCCGTCCCAAATTTAGCGTTCAAAATCGCGGACGAGAACCCCACTTATGTTACGTACCCCGTAACTGGGTTGCCAAACCAGCAGAAATGGATCACTCAGTTGGAGTCTGGAGTACTAGAACTAAGAAAGTTTTATTAAAGAAACAAGCAACACAGTAATCGAAAGGATAATAAATGCAACAGTTCAGTGATGATAAACACACATGTGCACAGAATTAAGATAACAGCATCAATCAAGCTCTATCGTTGTCTAGGGGTTAAATGACCAATTTCAAAATGACTCAAAGTTCAGTTCAGTTTGTAGTTCAGTTCGCAGTAATCGTTGCCATGGCGATGGACAAGGTGGGGGAAGAGAGACAGAGATAGAACAGGAACAACTGATCATTCAGAAGAGCTTCACTCACAGACCAGCGGGATGGCTCACAAACAGCATTTGGGCGGGTCCTTGGTGATGTCACCTGAGGTCACCGACTGTGACCCCTCCTCCAGATGCGGTCGATCCTCTGCAGTGAACCCGGCACCCAGGCAAGGGCGGACACACACCGGGTTCCCGCTGATCGTACCTTTCCACCCTTGTCGTTGTCTGGCACTTCTCACCCACTCGTGAGAGGCGCACCGCTTCCAGGGTCTCGTTACCTCGGGTGGCGTGTGTGTCTGTCTTAGCGAACCTGTCCCTTTTTATCCCCCTGCTGGGGTATCGCCTGTCCATCACTTCAAACAGTTCAGGGTTCAAAGGGGGGGAGCCGCTCCAGACAGCTCTTCCTCCCACATCCCTTCATTACACATCTCCAGACGCTGCTCCATTGTTCCTTATCTCTCCTTCCCCTGAGGGCAGGTGGCAGACCAACTGCTGATGCCACTGATGCTAGCCCAGGCCAGCAAACATCTTAATTTTATGTGTATTCTCGTAACACTTCATACACTCGATTCCATGTGCTACTTCATACACTCGATTCCATGTGCTACTTCATACACTCGATTCCATGTGCTACTTCATACACTCGATTCCATGTGCTACTTCACACACTCGATTCCATGTGCTACTTCACACACTCGATTCCATGTGCTACTTCACACACTCGATTCCATGTGCTACTTCACACACTCGATTCCATGAGCTACTTCACACACTCGATTCCATGTGCTACTTCACACACTCGATTCCATGTGCTACTTCATACACTCGATTCCATGTGCTACTTCATACACTCGATTCCATGTGCTACTTCACACACTCGATTCCATGTGCTACTTCACACACTCGATTCCATGTGCTACTTCACACACTCGATTCCATGTGCTACTTCATACACTCGATTCCATGTGCTACTTCATGCACTCGATTCCATGTGCTACTTCATGCACTCGATTCCATGTGCTACTTCATGCACTCGATTCCATGAGCTACTTCATGCACTCGATTCCATGAGCTACTTCATACACTCGATTCCATGTGCTACTTCATACACTCGATTCCATGAGCTACTTCATACACTCGATTCCATGTGCTACTTCATACACTCGATTCCATGTGCTACTTCATACACTCGATTCCATGTGCTACTTCATACACTCGATTCCATGAGCTACTTCATACACTCGATTCCATGTGCTACTTCATACACTCGATTCCATGTGCCACTTCATACACTCGATTCCATGAGCCTCTTCACACACTCGATTCCATGAGCTACTTCACACACTCGATTCCATGTGCTACTTCATACACTCGACTCTATGTGCTACTTCATACACTCGATTCCATGTGCTACTTCATACACTCGATTCCATGTGCTACTTCATACACTCGATTCCATGAGCTACTTCATACACTCGATTCCATGTGCTACTTCATACACTCGATTCCATGTGCTACTTCATACACTCGATTCCATGAGCTACTTCATACACTCGATTCCATGAGCTACTTCATACACTCGATTCCATGAGCTACTTCATACACTCGATTCCATGTGCTACTTCATACACTCGATTCCATGAGCTACATCATACACTCGATTCCATGTGCTACTTCACACACTCGATTCCATGAGCTACTTCATACACTCGATTCCATGTGCTACTTCATACACTCGATTCCATGTGCTACTTCATACACTCGATTCCATGAGCTACATCATACACTCGATTCCATGTGCTACTTCACACACTCGATTCCATGAGCTACTTCACAAAAACTCGATTCCATGAGCTACTTCACAAACTCGATTCCATGAGCTACTTCACACACTCGATTCCATGTGCTACTTCACACACTCGATTCCATGAGCTACTTCACACACTCGATTCCATGTGCTACTTCACACACTCGATTCCATGAGCTACTTCACACACTCGATTCCATGTGCTACTTCACACACTCGATTCCATGTGCTACTTCATACACTCGATTCCATGAGCTACTTCACACACTCGATTCCATGAGCTACTTCATACACTCGATTGCATGTGCTACTTCATACACTCGATTCCATGAGCTACTTCATACACTCGATTCCATGTGCTACTTCATACACTCGATTCCATGAGCTACTTCATACACTCGATTCCATGAGCTACATCATACACTCGATTCCATGTGCTACTTCACACACTCGATTCCATGAGCTACTTCACAAACTCGATTCCATGAGCTACTTCATACACTCGATTCCATGTGCTACTTCACACACTCGATTCCATGAGCTACTTCACACACTCGATTCCATGTGCTACTTCACACACTCGATTCCATGAGCTACTTCACACACTCGATTCCATGTGCTACTTCACACACTCGATTCCATGTGCTACTTCATACACTCGATTCCATGAGCTACTTCACACACTCGATTCCATGAGCTACTTCATACACTCGATTGCATGTGCTACTTCATACACTCGATTCCATGAGCTACTTCATACACTCGATTCCATGTGCTACTTCATACACTCGATTCCATGAGCTACTTCATACACTCGATTGCATGTGCTACTTCATACACTCGATTCCATGTGCTACTTCATACACTCGATTCCATGAGCTACTTCATACACTCGATTCCATGTGCTACTTCATACACTCGATTCCATGTGCTACTGCGTACACTCGATTCCATGAGCTACTTCGTACACTCGATTCCATGTGCTACTTCATACACTCGATTGCATGAGCTACTTCATACACTCGATTCCATGTGCTACTTCATACACTCGATTCCATGTGCTACTTCATACACTCGATTCCATGTGCTACTTCACACACTCGATTCCATGTGCTACTTCACACACTCGATTCCATATGCTACTTCACACACTCGATTCCATGTGCTACTTCACACACTCGATTCCATGTGCTACTTCACACACTCGATTGCATGTGCTACTTCATACACTCGATTGCATGTGCTACTTCATACACTCGATTCCATGTGCTACTTCATACACTCGATTCCATGAGCTACTTCATACACTCGATTCCATGTGCTACTTCATACACTCGATTCCATGAGCTACTTCATACACTCGATTCCATGTGCTACTTCATACACTCGATTCCATGTGCTACTTCACACACTCGATTCCATGTGCTACTTCACACACTCGATTCCATGAGCTACTTCACAAACTCGATTCCATGAGCTACTTCACACACTCGATTCCATGTGCTACTTCACACACTCGATTCCATGAGCTACTTCACACACTCGATTCCATGTGCTACTTCACACACTCGATTCCATGAGCTACTTCACACACTCGATTCCATGTGCTACTTCACACACTCGATTCCATGTGCTACTTCATACACTCGATTCCATGAGCTACTTCACACACTCGATTCCATGAGCTACTTCATACACTCGATTGCATGTGCTACTTCATACACTCGATTCCATGAGCTACTTCATACACTCGATTCCATGTGCTACTTCATACACTCGATTCCATGAGCTACTTCATACACTCGATTGCATGTGCTACTTCATACACTCGATTCCATGTGCTACTTCATACACTCGATTCCATGAGCTACTTCATACACTCGATTCCATGTGCTACTTCATACACTCGATTCCATGTGCTACTGCGTACACTCGATTCCATGAGCTACTTCGTACACTCGATTCCATGAGCTACTTCATACACTCGATTCCATGTGCTACTTCATACACTCGATTCCATGAGCTACTTCATACACTCGATTGCATGTGCTACTTCATACACTCGATTCCATGTGCTACTTCATACACTCGATTCCATGAGCTACTTCATACACTCGATTCCATGTGCTACTTCATACACTCGATTCCATGTGCTACTGCGTACACTCGATTCCATGAGCTACTTCGTACACTCGATTCCATGTGCTACTTCATACACTCGATTGCATGAGCTACTTCATACACTCGATTCCATGTGCTACTTCATACACTCGATTCCATGTGCTACTTCATACACTCGATTCCATGTGCTACTTCACACACTCGATTCCATGTGCTACTTCACACACTCGATTCCATATGCTACTTCACACACTCGATTCCATGTGCTACTTCACACACTCGATTCCATGTGCTACTTCACACACTCGATTGCATGTGCTACTTCATACACTCGATTCCATGAGCTACTTCATACACTCGATTCCATGTGCTACTTCATACACTCGATTCCATGTGCTACTTCACACACTCGATTCCATGTGCTACTTCACACACTCGATTCCATATGCTACTTCACACACTCGATTCCATGTGCTACTTCACACACTCGATTCCATGTGCTACTTCACACACTCGATTGCATGTGCTACTTCATACACTCGATTCCATGAGCTACTTCGTACACTCGATTCCATGTGCTACTTCATACACTCGATTCCATGAGCTACTTCATACACTCGATTGCATGTGCTACTTCATACACTCGATTCCATGTGCTACTTCATACACTCGATTCCATGAGCTACTTCATACACTCGATTCCATGTGCTACTTCATACACTCGATTCCATGTGGTACTGCGTACACTCGATTCCATGAGCTACTTCGTACACTCGATTCCATGTGCTACTTCATACACTCGATTGCATGAGCTACTTCATACACTCGATTCCATGTGCTACTTCATACACTCGATTCCATGTGCTACTTCATACACTCGATTCCATGTGCTACTTCACACACTCGATTCCATGTGCTACTTCACACACTCGATTCCATATGCTACTTCACACACTCGATTCCATGTGCTACTTCACACACTCGATTCCATGTGCTACTTCACACACTCGATTGCATGTGCTACTTCATACACTCGATTGCATGTGCTACTTCATACACTCGATTCCATGTGCTACTTCATACACTCGATTCCATGAGCTACTTCATACACTCGATTCCATGTGCTACTTCATACACTCGATTCCATGAGCTACTTCATACACTCGATTCCATGTGCTACTTCATACACTCGATTCCATGTGCTACTTCACACACTCGATTCCATGTGCTACTTCACACACTCGATTCCATGAGCTACTTCACAAACTCGATTCCATGAGCTACTTCACACACTCGATTCCATGTGCTACTTCACACACTCGATTCCATGAGCTACTTCACACACTCGATTCCATGTGCTACTTCACACACTCGATTCCATGAGCTACTTCACACACTCGATTCCATGTGCTACTTCACACACTCGATTCCATGTGCTACTTCATACACTCGATTCCATGAGCTACTTCACACACTCGATTCCATGAGCTACTTCATACACTCGATTGCATGTGCTACTTCATACACTCGATTCCATGAGCTACTTCATACACTCGATTCCATGTGCTACTTCATACACTCGATTCCATGAGCTACTTCATACACTCGATTGCATGTGCTACTTCATACACTCGATTCCATGTGCTACTTCATACACTCGATTCCATGAGCTACTTCATACACTCGATTCCATGTGCTACTTCATACACTCGATTCCATGTGCTACTGCGTACACTCGATTCCATGAGCTACTTCGTACACTCGATTCCATGAGCTACTTCATACACTCGATTCCATGTGCTACTTCATACACTCGATTCCATGAGCTACTTCATACACTCGATTGCATGTGCTACTTCATACACTCGATTCCATGTGCTACTTCATACACTCGATTCCATGAGCTACTTCATACACTCGATTCCATGTGCTACTGCATACACTCGATTCCATGTGCTACTGCGTACACTCGATTCCATGAGCTACTTCGTACACTCGATTCCATGAGCTACTTCATACACTCGATTCCATGTGCTACTTCATACACTCGATTCCATGTGCTACTTCATACACTCGATTCCATGTGCTACTTCACACACTCGATTCCATGTGCTACTTCACACACTCGATTCCATATGCTACTTCACACACTCGATTCCATGTGCTACTTCACACACTCGATTCCATGTGCTACTTCACACACTCGATTGCATGTGCTACTTCATACACTCGATTGCATGTGCTACTTCATACACTCGATTCCATGTGCTACTTCATACACTCGATTCCATGAGCTACTTCATACACTCGATTCCATGTGCTACTTCATACACTCGATTCCATGAGCTACTTCATACACTCGATTCCATGTGCTACTTCATACACTCGATTCCATGTGCTACTTCACACACTCGATTCCATGTGCTACTTCACACACTCGATTCCATGTGCTACTTCACACACTCGATTCCATGAGCTACTTCACACACTCGATTCCATGTGCTACTTTACACACTCGATTCCATGTGCTACTTCATACACTCGATTCCATGTGCTACTTCACACACTCGATTCCATGTGCTACTTCACACACTCGATTCCATGTGCTACTTCACACACTCGATTCCATGTGCTACTTCACACACTCGATTCCATGTGCTACTTCACACACTCGATTCCATGTGCTACTTCATACACTCGATTCCATGTGCTACTTCATACACTCGATTCCATGTGCTACTTCATACACTCGATTCCATGTGCTACTTCATGCACTCGATTCCATGTGCTACTTCATGCACTCGATTCCATGTGCTACTTCATACACTCGATTCCATGAGCTACTTCATACACTCGATTCCATGAGCTACTTCATACACTCGATTCCATGAGCTACTTCATACACTCGATTCCATATGCTACTTCATACACTCGATTCCATATGCTACTTCATACACTCGATTCCATGTGCTACTTCATACACTCGATTCCATGTGCTACTTCATACACTCGATTCCATGAGCTACTTCATACACTCGATTCCATGTGCTACTTCATACACTCGATTCCATGTGCTACTTCATACACTCGATTCCATGTGCTACTTCACACACTCGATTCCATGTACTACTTCACACACTCGATTCCATGAGCTACTTCACACACTCGATTCCATGAGCTACTTCACACACTCGATTCCATGAGCTACTTCACACACTCGATTCCATGTGCTACTTCATACACTCGATTCCATGAGCTACTTCATACACTCGATTCCATGTGCTACTTCATACACTCGATTCCATGAGCTACTTCATACACTCGATTCCATGTGCTACTTCATACACTCGATTCCATGTGCTACTGCGTACACTCGATTCCATGTGCTACTTCATACACTCGATTCCATGTGCTACTTCATACACTCGATTCCATGTGCTACTTCTTTGCCCTTTCTCCCAATCCGTCCGAGTCCTTCTGCAGACTCCCTGCTTCCTCAACACTACTTATCCCTCCACCTGTTTTTGTATCAATTTCAAATTTGGTCACAAAGTCATCAATTCTGTCATCCAGATCATTGACAGACCCAACAATGACACTAAGGGAACACTTGTCACCAGCAGCCAACCAGAAAATGCTCCTTACCAGAAAAAGTATCTTTCCTGTAATACCATGGGTTCCTATCTTGTTTAGCAACCTCATGTGCTAAACTTGTCATCTTGTCAAAAGCCTTTCCAAGTAAAGAACAACCACTGACTCTCCTTTTTTCTATCCTGTTTGTTACTTTCCCCAAGAATTCCAACAGAATTGTCAGGTAAAGTCTCCCCTTAAGGAAACCATACTGACTTTGGCCTATTTTTATCCTGTGCCTTCTAGTACCCCGTAACCTCATCCTTAATAAGAGACTCTGAAATCTAATCAACCATTGAAGTTAGGCCTATAATTTCCTCTCTCTTTTTAAAGAGTGGAGTGACACTTGTGATTTTCCAGTCCTCTGGAACTATTTCTGACTCTTGTGATTCTCGAAAGATCACTAATAATGCCGCCTTAATCTCTTCAGCTACCTCTTTCAGAATCCTATGGTGTAATCCACTCAGTCCAGGTCACTTATCCACCTCAATAACTTCCAACTTCTCAGGCAACTTCTCCTTAGTAATAACAACTTCACTCACTTCCTGCCATTTCTGCTGATTGTTAGTGTCCCCTTCCAATCAGCTCTGGCCAGCTCCTCTCTCATGATTCTGTTGTTACCTTTACTCAACTATGATACTGGTACATCTGATTTTAGCTTGTCCTTCTCATACTGTAAAGTGAATTCTATCATATTATGATTCCTGTCTCCTGAGGGTTCCTTTACCTTATGTTCGTTGCAGAACGCCAAACCTGGAATTACCTTTTCTCTAGCTGTCCCAACCACAAACCCATTCTAAAAAGCTATCTCCAAGGCATTCTTCAAGTTCCTTCTCATGGGTTTCATTTGTCAACATGATTTTCCCTGTCTACTTGCATACTGAAGTCCCCCAAGACCACTATATTTTACTTTTGTTATATGCCTTTTTGACCTCCTACTCTAATTTGCACCTCACATTCTGGCTTCTACTCAGAGTCTGTATAGATCTCCAATCAGATTTTTATTTTACCCCTGCTGTTTCTTAACTCTACCCAGAAGGGTTCTGGATCTTCTATGTCAATTCTTGCTATGGATTTGCCTTCACTACAAGCTATCTTCACTCCTTGTTCTGATGTATGGGTTCATCAAGTTTCCTTTCCCTCTCACAGATGTTGCTCAACCCACTAGGTTCCTCCAGCAGATTGTCTTTGCCTTATATATATCTGAATAATTAGCTCCTGGTCTTTCTCCTCAAGCCAGTCCTGGAACTCTCTGGTAGGGAATCCATGAGTCTCTTCAAAGGTTCTAACTATCAGAACGATCCAGATGTTGTTTGGTCAGATCATGGGTGAAGTTTTGTCAGACAAAATACATGTGCAAAGTCCATGGGACCCTCAGCGCTGATTTTCACAAGACAATATTTCTGTTTCCTTCATTGTGCTGGGGCCACACTGATGAAACTAATTGCACTGAGTAGAGGATGCAGTCGTGAGTCAGCAGCTTTAGTTGTGTTTCCTTATGAAGATGATACATGGTTAAAGCTTACATACCAAAACCTTTCATTATAATGATTATTGTCAGTTTGTTTCAAACAAATTATATTACGCATTCTGAATTTTAGTGTGCTTGTTTTCATCATCCTTCAAGATTCAAGATTGTTTAATAATGTCATTTCTAGTACACAAGTGTGAAGGAGAATGAAATAATTGTGACTCTGAACAAAAAATTGCTATGCAGCACAAAAAACCCACAAAAACACAATAAAATATAAATAACAATAACTAAAAACACAATAAATATAAATATAAGATATCTTCTATACACAGATTAATTGTATGTCCATAAAGTAATGCTAGTCACAGGAGTGTCTGTACATAAGGTGACTCTGACAGGAAGTGATAACGTAGTAGTTGTGGGGGGTGAGGAGGGGGTGTGGAGGAATGGGTTAGTGTGTGGAGGTGTTGATCAGCCTTACTGCTTGGGGAAAGTAACTGTTTTTGAGTCTGGTAGTTATGGCAAGGATGCTTCGTGGCCTCCTCCCTGATGGGAGTGGGACAAACAGTCCCCGAGCAGGGTGGGTGGGATCCTTCATGCTTGGAACACTTCTGCAGAGATGTCCTTGAGGGGAGTTAGGCTGGTGCTGGTGATGTGTTGGGCCTTCCTGTCTGCCACAGTGCAGTTTCCGTACCAAGCACTGACGCAGCTTGTCAGGATGCTCTCTGCTGCTCATCTGCAGAATGATGTGAGCATGGATGTGCATAGTCCAGCTCTCTTCCGCCTCCTCAGAAAGTAGGGCGTTGGTGAGTTTTCCTGATTGTGTAGGATGTGTTCTGGGATCAAGAGAGGTTGTGTGAGATGTGCACTTTCAGGAGTTTGAAACTGCTCACAGTTTTCACAGCTGTGCTGCTGATGTACAGAGGGGTGTGAGTGGAAACAAATCACCACACCCTTTGTCTTGTTGGCATTGAGGAAAAGGTTATTAACCTGGTACAAGGCCTTGAGTTCTCCCATCTCCTCTCAGTAGGCCGTCTCATCATTATTGATAATGAGCCTCCCCCCCACTATCATGTCATCGACGAACTTGGGAATGTGAATACTCGGGTGTTTAACCATGTGGTTGTGTGTGAGCAGAGTGTACAGCAGTGGGCTCATCACACAGCTCTGGGGAGCAAGAGGTGGTGGTGTGGGGACCCACATTGAGGATGATGGGGAGGAAGGACTGTCTGAAGTCTATTGGTTAAGAGGTCCAACACCCAGTTGCACAGTGGTGTATTTAGACCGACAAGTAAGATTTTGTTCACCAAGGTCTGTGGGACAATAGTGTTGAATGTTGAACTGAAATCCAGAAAGAGCATTCTGACATAAATGTCCTTGCTTTCCAGGTATGTCAGGGCCAGGTGCATAGGGCGGTTCTGTAGGGAAGCATAAGTAGGTTAAGTGTCCAGGGCATGAGGAATGGAATTGTTGATATGTGCCATTACCAGCTGTACAAAACACTTCATGATGATTGGCATCTGTACCACTGGGCAGCAATGGTTTAGTTCTGAGGGTATAGAGACCTTTGGTACAGGGATGATGGTGGCTGATTTGAAAGATGTGGGGACAGCAGCCAGGATGATCGAAGTGTTGAAGATGTCCGTGAAGATGTCAGTGAGCTGGTGTGTACACTCCCTGAGTACCTGGTGGGATGTTCTCTGGCCTGGCTGCCTTACGAGGATAGACGCTCTGCAGAGTCCTTCTTGTGTCTGCTGTTGTTACAGACAGTGGCTGCTCACCTGGGAGGGGTGGGTATTTTCACGGTCAGTACCGCGTTGCACGCTTCAAAGAGTTCAGAGCATTAGGGAGGGAGAGGTCACTAATACAGTCGACGCTGATTTTCCTTCTGTAGTCAGTATTGCCCTTGATGCCCAGCCATATATGCTGGGGATTGTTATCAGATAGGTATTCCTGAATTTTTTTTGTATGCAGGCATTCGTTTTTCTCTTGACCCTAAGATGAGCTTTCTCCCGGATGCTTTGAGAACTGCTCTGATTGCAGTCCTGATGGCAGCGTGCCAGGTTTTTAGTACAGACCACACCTCTGCAATCAGCCAGGGCTTCCGGTTGGGCCTTGAAATGGCTATTCTTGAGAAACCAACATTATCTACACACTGACAGATGTAACCGGTGACAGATGGGACATATCCCTTCAGATCTGCGTCCTCTCCATTTGTGGTGGCTCCTCAAACATCTGCCAGGTAGTCAGTTCAAAGAAGTGGTGAAGCATAGAGATGGTCCTCTTGGATGGTTTCTCCTTTTTCAGCAGCTTTCGATGCACTGGGATTAACTTTATGGTGATGTGGTCAGATGGCTTTGTAAGTACGCCTGTTTGTATAAATATGGTCCAGTCTGTTCTCCAAGTGACCTGTTGGTGGAATTTGGGTAAAATGTCCTGTAGTTTAACATGACTGAAGTCTCCTGCAGTTATGAGGAGACCATCAGGATGCTTGTTTTTTAGAGAGCTGATGACAGTGTAAAGCTCTCCCCGTGCGTCCTTGGCATTCACACATGGGGGATTATAGACAGCAGTGATGAACACAACAGCGAAATCCCTAAACAAGTAATTTAGCTGGCACTTAAATATAAGATGTTCAATGGCCCCAGAACAGTGACTGCTAACTACAGATGGGTTTGTGCACCAACTTTTATTGACGTAGAAATAGAATCCATCTCTTTCAGATTTCCCTGGCAGAGAATTTCTGTCTCAATATGGCTCCTGAGGATGAGGTCAGCAAGCTGTTTACTGTGTACTATTTACCTGTGTTACATACATCACTTGTATTTTGAATGATATTTTATTAATGTATTTGTGATAATATTTTGTTTTGTGTGCTGTATGTGATATATTGTGGGTTCACCATAGTCTGAAGGAATGTAGTTTCATTTGGTTTTATGTATCCACAGTCAGATGACAATAAACTTGAAGTTGAACATGATTTAAATGTTTTCAGCAATTTTTTTTAGATGATAAGGACACTCCGTCCTCATTTATTGTCATTTAGAAATGCATACATTAAAAAATGATACAATGTTCCTCCAGAGAGATATTACAAGAAACACAAGGCAAACCAAGACTAAAACTGACAAAACCACATAATGATAACATATAGTTACAACAGTACAAAGAAATACCATAATTTGATAAAGAGCAGATCATGGGCATGGTAAAAAAAAAGTCTCAAGTCCTGATAGCCCCATCATCTCACGCAAATGGTAGAAGGGAGGAACTCTCCCTGCCATGAACTTCCAAGCGCCGCAAACTTGCCGATGCATTGGAAGCAGCCGACCGCAGCCAACTCTGAGTCCATCTGAAAACTTCGAGCCTCCAACCAGCCCCTCCAACACAGCCTCTCCGAGCGCCATCCTCTGCCGAGCGCTTCGACCCCACCCCGGCCGTGGAGCAACAAGCAAAGCCAAGGACTCGGGGCCTTCCCCTCCAGAGATACTGGACCACACAGCAGCGGCGGCGGTGAAGCAGGCATTTCAGAAGTTTCACCAGATGTTCCTCCGTGCTCTCAGGTCTGTCTCCATCTAATCAGGATTGTGCACGGCACCCCACTTGACAGATAACAGATATCATCATCACTGGAGTGGCCGCTGCGAGCTGTGTCGAGCCGTCATCTTCTCCTCCCTCCAATAAAATTTCTGTTTTATTTTAAGACTTCTTGCAGTTTTTTGTCTGTTGCTTTTATAAAAATTAAATTTCCAAGCCACTCATGGGAGTAACTATTGAACTGAACCTAAGAATTTTATTGATGGCAGGGACAATCCATAGTGATCATATTATTATTAATAATTATTAATAACACAATAATATTAGCAATTAACAAATTGGAGGGACCTGACCCAAAGGAATTTATTTATAACTTACAGTTCTCAAATTGTAGATTACTCAACTAGTTATATAATGGAAGGTGACCGGGTCAGTGAGCATTTGATTCTTTTCATCCTGAAGTCTGGATGAGCGGACTGGTGTTACAGAGCCAGAAGTTGGAAAGGTGCCTGAAAATGCTGGTGCCAATAAATTATTGTTCAGAGCCTTGACCTTAAGACAAAATGATACTGTTTTCAATATGTTCTCATTATATAAAGAATGTTACAATAAATGCAGAGTCACTGAGATGGCTTTATTAATGACTTTGAATAGTTCAATTTATGAGTGATCAGGTCATCTTTTACTTCTGCTTTAGTTGCTGCCTGTTATGCCACTGGGCAGTAATGAGGGTCCTCTGTCTCCGTCTCTCCCTGGCCGACATCTCTATTGTGCCCAGGTGTGGTTCACGGTCCTCATTTCTGCCTCTATGGTACGGCACTAAGTTGTCTTTGGTCTCCTGCGTTTCCTTTGCTCTTCAGGGATCCAATGAAGTGCTGTCTTGATGATGGAGTTGGCCTGTCTTGTCATCACGTGTCTAATCCATCTGCAATGTTTTTCTCATGTCCTCTTGATGACACTGAAGGAGCAGGGTGTGGTTGGAGATCTTTCTTGGCCAGAAAACACGGAGGATCTTCTGGAGGCCCCTGGTGTGGAATGACGACAGCTCAGCAAGGTTACTCTCTGTCAGGTGCCAGCATCCTGATCCGTACAAGAGTGTGGACAGAAGACAGCTCTGGTACAGCTTCTCCTTGGTGTGGATGCTGTACTTGGTTGATCCCCATATGAGCGACTTCTGCTTTGGTCTGCACGTTATTACCCCTTGCCATAAACAACTTCATGAGTCAAGACGAAGATAATAAATAGTAAACTTTTCAACAGAAGTTATACCTGACTGGGTATCTGCAGATTCAGCAGCAATAAGATGCAGGTTCAACCTGTCAAATCATCCACTGGTAAATGTTAATTGCTATTTAATCATAAAGTCTGAAATCCTTATTAACGTTAACAGATATAAAGATAAAACCAAGAGTAACCAACAAGCTCATGCAGTAATATCTGTGAAATTGAAGTGAAGGTTCATTTAGCCACTATTTGATTGGATGTTTCCTGTCAATTTGCTGATGATACAGACATACATATCTAAAGTACAATATGTGATATCAGCAGATGCCTGTGAAATTCCCTTGTCTTTTAGGAAAGAATATGTACTAGATGCTCATTCATACCGGAAGTGTATGACGTGGGCAGTCCATGACACCAGTTGATACCTCACACTGACTTGGTGTTAACATTGTGTGTTTTAGTTCAGTAACTTAGCTACACAGCAGCTTTGGTAGTTTGCATTGACTGATTTTGCAGATAGAAATCCAAATATATTAACTTTGAATCTTAATAGTGAAGCTATGGATGTGGATGTTGGTAGGCCAGGATTTGCTGATACATTTATTGACACTTGTTGTGTCTGTACAACTACACATAAAGGCACACACTCAGAGGTGAAGTCAACTTGTATATTTGCTTTGCAAAGAGAGCAACAAATCAATGCACATGGATAAGTTATCAATCGATAATTAGTGCTGATGGGAGTAATTGCGCTAAAAAAAAGATCCGTACACTATACTTCCTCCCCCTTTAGATTAATAGAACCATAGAACCATAGAAACTACAGCACAGAAACAGGCCCTTTGGCCCTTCTTGACTGTGCCAAACCAATTTCTGCCTAGTCCCACTGACCGGCACACGGACCATATCCCTCCATACACCTCCATCCATGTATCTGTCCAATTTATTCTTAAATGTTAAAAAAGAACCCGCATTTACCACCTCGTCTGGCAGCTCATTCCATACTCCCACCACTCTCTGTGTGAAGAAGCCCCCCCTAATGTTCCCCTTAAACTTTTCCCCCCTCACCCTTAACCCATGTCCTCTGGTTTTTTTCTCCCCTTGCCTCAGTGGAAAAAGCCTGCTTGCATTCACTCTATCTATACCCATCATAATTTTATATACCTCTATCAAATCTCCCCTCATTCTTCTACACTCCAGGGAATAAAGTCCTAACCTATTCAACCTTTCTCTGTAACTGAGTTTCTCAAGTCCCGGCAACATCCTTGTAAACCTTCTCTGCACTCTTTCAATCTTATTTATATCCTTCCTGTAATTTGGTGACCAAAACTGAACACAATACTCCAGATTCGGCCTCACCAATGCCTTATACAACCTCATCATAACATTCCAGCTCTTATACTCAATACTTCGATTAATAAAGGCCAATGTACCAAAAGCTCTCTTTACAACCCTATCTACCTGTGATGACACTTTCAGGGAATTTTGTATCTGTATTCCCAGATTCCTCTGTTCCACTGCACTCCTCAGTGCCTTACCATTAACCCTGTATGTTCTACGTTGGTTTGTCCTTCCAACGTGCAATACCTCGCTCTTGTCAGTATTAAACTCCATCTGCCATTTTTCAGCCCATTTTTCCAGCTGGTCCAAGTCCTTCTGCAGGCTCTGAAAACCTTCCTCACTGTCTACTACACCTCCAATCTTTGTATCATCAGCAAACTTGCTGATCCAATTTACCACATTATCATCCAGATCATTGATATAGATGACAAATAACAGTGGACCCAGCACTGATCCCTGTGGCACACCACTAGTCACAGGCCTCCACTCAGAGAAGCAATTCTCTACCACCACTCTCTGGCTTCTTCCATCGAGCCAATGTCTAATCCAATTTACCACCTCTCCATGTATACCCAGCAACTGAATTTTCCTAACTAACCTCCCATGTGGGACCTTGTCAAAGGCCTTACTGAAGTCCATGTAGACAATATCCACTGCCTTCCCTTCATCCACTTTCCTGGTAACCTCCTCGAAAAACTCCAACAGATTGGTCAAACATGACCTACCACGCACAAAGCCATGTTGACTCTCCCTAATAAGCCCCTGTCTATCCAAATGCTTGTAGATTCTGTCTCTTAGTACTCCCTCCAATAACTTACCTACTACTGACGTTAAACTCACCGGCCTATAATTTCCCAGATTACTTTTCGATCCTTTTTTAAACAATGGAACAACATGAGCCACTCTCCAATCCTCCGGTACTTCACCCGTAGACAGCAACATTTTAAATATTTCTGCCAGGGCCCCCGCAATTTCAACACTAGTCTCCTTCAAGGTCCGAGGGAACACTCTGTCAGGTCCCGGGGATTTATCCACTTTAATTTTCCTCAAGACAGCAAGCACCTCCTCCTTTTCATCTGTACATTTTCCATGGTCTCACTACTTGATTCCCTCAATTCCATAGATTTCATGCCAGCTTCCTTAGTAAATACAGACACAAAAAACCTATTTAAGATCTCCCCCATTTCCTTTGGTTTCGCACAAAGCCGACCACTCTGATCTTCAAGAGGACCAATTTTATCCCTTACAATCCTTTTGCTCTTAACATACTTGTAAAAGCTCTTTGGATTATCCTTCACTTTCACTGCCAAGGCAACTTCATGTCTTCTTTTTGCCCTCCTGATTTCTTTCTTAAGTATTTTCTTGCACTTCTTATACTCCTCAAGCACCTGATTTACCCCCTGTTTCCTATACATTTCATACAACTTCCTCTTCTTCTTTATCAGAGAAACATAATATAACATAAAACTGTATATGTAACAAAATATTCGATTTCCCTTTACCGGATCATGTTCAAATAAACATGCTTTCACAATAACAGTGTCTGCTTGATTTTTAAAAAAAATAAAGTCCATAACTAACTTCATAGTTCTAAAGGTTCAGTCTTCTGGGTGGTGCTCTGTTTCTTTCAGGATGGTGCCTCTGGACCTGTGGAGTGGCATCAGGTTTGGCCGGTGTCTTGTCAAGGACAACTTCCTCTGCTGCAGGTGTCACGTTGCTCTTAGTGACATGATCATCACTGAGAGGTAGGTCCAGTGCCTGTAATCTGTCTGTCTTGTTGGACGCCGAAGACCCAGGTGTATTCTTCTACTGAGCAGCCAGTATCTGGTCCACATGACATCGCCACGTATGATCTCCAACATCCACTGTGAACAAAACTGATCTGGGTCTTGTAGCTATCCTACTAGGTGTCCACTTGTCTTCTCAGTAATCACGCACTAGGACTTCCATTCCAATCTTGAAGCTCCTTGTTGATTTACTTGCCAACTGGCTGAACTGTTTATTCCGAACTTCCCTCCTTAGACCTGGTTTCAGGAGGTCTATATGAGATCTCAGATTCCTGCTCACGAACAGCACTGCAGGCGTTTGATTCACCATCTCATGAGCAGAGTTCTGTTACATAAAAAGGAAGTTGTCCGCTTGTGATTGGAGAAATGCCCATCGCTTTAATGGACTCGTTGAATGTTTGGACAAACCTTTCAGCTAACTCATTTGTTGCTGGGTGGTGAGGAGTTGACTTGAAATGATTGATGCCATTTTTCTTCATGAATAGTCTGAACTCTTCTGATGTGTACTGTGGTCTGTTATCATTCACAATTGTTCGAGTAAGCCACTTTTGGTGAAGATAGTCCTCAGGGTGGAGACAGTCTTTGCTGAGGTGGTTGACTTCATTGGTATAACCTCCGGCCACTTCGAATGAGTATCCACAGCAATCAGAAACATGGAATCCACGAATGCCCAGCAAAGTTAATATGTACTCTTTGCCATGGTGAAGACAGCCACTCCCACGGGTGTAAAGGTGCCTGCAGGGATGCGTTTCGAACTTTATGGCATCCTGAAGGGGTTTTGGTCAAGTCTTCAATCTGTCTATCTATTCCTAGCCAGCACACAGTTCCGGGCAAGACTCTTCATCTTGACTGTACCCAGGTGTCCTTCATGCAGATTTTCTAACACGCTGGTACACATTTTAGAGGGAACCACAACACGAGATCTACACATCAGGGTTCTTTGACATAGAAACAGTTGGTCTTGTCTCACTAAGAACTTTGGAGACATAGAGATACCATGAGCTGGCCATCCTTTCATGGTGAACCACCAAGACAGTAAAGAAATGATCTCCATAGGCCAACAAACCTCGAAGGACTTCTATGAAGTTACTGACTGGAATGTGCTTTGTGAACCATATGGGAGGACGCTAACAGACTTACTGATTGCATCGCTGGCTACATCATCTTCCATGTGGACACTGTAATACAATCAAGGGCTGTTTGCTGCTTACCCAACAACAAACCATGGGTCACCAGTGATCTAAAGGCTCTGCTTAACTACAAAAAAAGAGTGACTTTGATCAAGAGACAGGGAGGAATCAAAACATGTGCAGAGGGAGCTAAAGGAGAAGATCAGGTTGGCTAAAGAGGAATACAGGAGAGCTGGAGAACAAGCTTGGGCAGAGTAGCTCACAGCAGGTGTGGAGAACATCACTGGCTTCAATCAGACTAGCTGTAGACCCTCAGAATGCAGCTGTGAATGGATGAATGAGTTAAACCAACTCTTTAATAGGTTTGACAATTGTTTATTACTATTGATGGTGTAGACGTGGATGCGGTGAGGACCTACAGGTACCTGGGGGTGCACCTGGATGACAGACTTGGGTGGAGCATCACCACAAAGCCTGCGTACAAAAAGGGCCAGAGTCACCTCTGCTTCCTGAGGAGACTGAGGTCCTTTGGAGTATGCAAACCTTTCCTTCACATGTTATACCAGTCTGTTGTTGCCAGTATAATCTTCTATGTGGTGGCGCCCTCGGGCAATGGAGTTTTCCCGGAGACAATTTCCCTCCCGCTCACACCCCCCTCAGCACACCAGTCCAGGTGCCAAGGCCCTCAGCACCAACATCTCCCCTCCACCCTCCTCCAGTTCCACATGTGGATGAACAACACAGGCTAAGATTGTGTACATCTCCTCCTTGCCCTCCACCTACTATCCACACCTCCACACACCAACTGCTATTGTCCCAATCTTAACCTCCCCCAGTCCCCGTCTTCCACCAACTCCCCAAGCATAGACTCACCTTCACTACTCAGTAGGTGAGTTGGGCTCTGAGGAAATGCAAAAATGCCTTCTATTTGCAGCAGGGATGCACAGTACACAGCACAGGGATGATGCTCACTTTGAAGTCCCCATATATGTGAACAGCTCTGTCCTTCCCTACCTTGATCACTGGGACAATGGGCATGGCCCAAGCGCTCCACTCAACCTTGGAGAGAATGCCAGATGCCGCCAAGCTCTGAAGTTCAGCATCTACCTTAGGACACAATGTGTTAGGCACTGGATACACTTAATGGAATCTTGGTGTTGCTGCTTCATCTAGTTCAGTTCTGGCCTTCATGCCTCTGAATTTACCAATGCCTTCTCAAACACCTTCTCATTAGCATTAAGCAGCTGTGACAGTCTCTGGTTAGTGCTACCATTTGGGCTGCCAGTCTAGTTGGATTTTTCTTGACTATTCATGTCCGAAAAGTGCTGGCCCTCCATTTTTCAACTTATAAAACTCTAACTGTTGTGTTTGGCCTCTATACGTCACATTCAGTTTGCCTTTGGGAGAACAACAGGAATTCTGCAGATGCTGGAAATTCAAGCAACACACATCAAAGTTGCTGGTGAACGCAGCAGGCCAGGAAGCATCTGTAGGAAGAGGTGCAGTCGACGTTTCAGGCCGAGACCCTTTGTCAGGACTCGGCCTGAAACGTCGACTGCACCTCTTCCTACAGATGCTGCCTGGCCTGCTGCGTTCACCAGCAACTTTGATGTGTGTTGCCTTTGGGAGACACTTTTTGCCTGTTTGGGTTTTACCATCACTGAGGTCTTTTCTAATGGTAGCTTAGGAAACAGTCTGTTGTAGTCAGCCTCTGAAATATAGACAAAGCTGACCCTGTATCCAGCTCTATTTTCAGTTTTACACCAGACACATCTGTTGTGATCCATATGATTTTGCGATCTGCTTCAGTACTGCTATGCAGTTCTAGGCATGACAGCTCAACGTTGTCAGGCTCTGTGTTGTCTGATTCAGTTTCACATTTGGTCGCTTTATGCATTTGTTTACTTTGTGTTTGAAACTCCTCACTCGGTGTGGTACTTCTCTTTGGTTGTGCTTTTTGTCTGACTTGCACACACTCTCTCTGTGTGGCCTTGTCTGTGACACTTTCTGCAAACTTCTTCTTTGAACTAACAGTCATTTTCATCATGGGAGGCTTTTCCACATTTCCACATTTTTGGCTCATTGCACCATTCAGGGACATTTTGTGTGTTTCACATTCTAAACTTTTTTCCCTGTAGTTTTGACACGTCCTTTGCAGCAGTCTTTAATCATATTGCAATGATCAATGCCCATTCTTAGGTCTCTTTCTGAAAGTAGCCTCTTTTGAGTGTATTGACTATACATGCCATATACAAGCCTGTCTCTTAATGCATCAGAAAGTCCATCTCCAAAGTCACAGTACTGGGAAAGTTTTCTCAGTTCTGCAATGCATTCAGAAATACCTTCATCCTTTGATTAGTCCCTTTTGTGAAATCTAAATCTCTCAGCTATTACTAGCGGTTTTGGGCTCAAGTGATTTTGTAAAATTTCAACAATCTCACCAAACGCCTTGCTTGCTAGCTCTTCAGGAATTACTAAGTTGCGTAAGAGACCTACGTTTTAGTATCTATTAAGCTAAGACGCATGGAGGCTTTCTTTTCATCATCCGTGTCATTAGCATTACAATACAGTTCAAGTCTCTCGATATGTGATTCCCAGTCCTCAATAGCACTATTAAATTCATAAATTTTCCTGATTAAGGCCACCGTCATGTTATTTTCACTTTAGCTTTGCTAGTTGTGTATCTCTCACTGTGTACCATACACTGTCTCACACACACATCCCTGAGCTAGCATCCATGACTGCCTTCTCCATACTGGTCCACTCTTCCCTCTCGCTGTCTTTCTCCCTTCCTCCGCGTTCTGTCATCTCATAATCTCAGTGCATTTGGTGATATTTGCTAATATTCAGCTTCATACTTGTCGCCAATTTGTTGTGCCTGTACAACTACATATCAAATAAATAAAGGCACACACTTGAAGGTGAAGCTAACTTGTATATTTACTTTGCAGAGAGAACAACAAGTCAATGGACATGAGTAAGTTATCAGTCAATAATTAGTGCTAAGGGGATTGCATTAGCATTGCATTTTAGTGCATTATGCTAAAAGACATAGATCTGTACATTACAACATTGACTACACATATAAGGATATTAAATTTCCTGTGACTCTGCACCTACACCCTTAGGAATGTACTCCTGGTAGTCACCACAATTCATATTCCTTCCCATTGCTGCTCTCGTATGTACCTGGAGAACTTTCTGGCTTCCTGTAAGTTGGTAATCACCATGCCTCTAGCTTGTTAGCAGGGCCGTCAGTGCTCCATTTGTAAACATGGGTTCTGATCTTGTTCATAACTAGCCATGACTTCCACCAAGCTGTCAAGAAAGAATTTCCACTGTAAAGTACTTCTTTAAAAGATCAGCTTTAAGCAGCACTGCACTAGACTCAAGGACAAGATCTATTCTGCTCTTATAAGACCATGCATTGGTCATGATCTTTCAAGAATCACTTGATTCTGGCAGGTCCCTGACGATTGGAAGATTACAAATATCACTCTACTCTTTAAGATGGGAGGAAGGCTAAAGAAAGGTAATTATAGGCCAGTTAGCCTAACCTCAGTGACTTTAACTTATTTTATCATTAGTCTCCATGTACCTCAAAACTTCATCCTTCATAGTAGACTTGTCTTCAATAGATTTGAGTTCCTCAAGGAAGTACAAGCAGAGTGGACAAAGGAGAGGCAGTGGACATCATTTACTTGGATTTTCAGAAGGCATTTGACAAGGTGCCACACATGAGGCTGCTTAACAAGATAAAATTCTATGGTGTTACAGGAAAGATACTGGCATGGATAGAGGAATGGCTGACAGGCAGGAGGCAGTGGGTGGGAATAAGAGGGGCCTTTTCTTGTTGGCTGCCAGTGACTAGTGGTGTTCCCCCGAGGTCAGTACTGGGACCACTGCTTTTCACATGGTTTGTCCATGATTTAGAAGGTGAATTGATGGCTTTGTGGCAAAGTTCGGAGGGGTAGGTAGTGCTGAGGAAGCAATATGATTGCAGCAGGGCTTAGGCAAATTGGATGAGTGAGCAAAAAAGTGGCAGATGGAATACAGTGTTGGGAAATGTATGATAATGCCTTTTGGTAGAAAGAACAATTAGTGTGGACTATTATGGGCATGCAGGTACAGCAGGCGGTGAAAAAGGCGAACGGTATGCTGGCATTTATAGCGAGAGGATTCGAGTACAGGAGCAGGGAGGTACTACTGCAGTTGTACAAGGCCTTGGTGAGACCACACCTGGAGTATTGTGTGCAGTTTTGGTCCCCTAATCTGAGGAAAGACATCTTTGCCATAGAGGGAGTACAAAGAAGGTTCACCAGATTGATTCCTGGGATGGCAGGTCTTTCATATGAAGAAAGACTGGATGAACTGGGCTTGTACTCGTTGGAATTTAGAAGATTGAGGGGGGATCTGATTGAAACGTATAAGATCCTAAAGGGATTGGACAGGCTAGATGCAGGAAGATTGTTCCCGATGTTGGGGAGGTCTAGAACGAGGGGTCACAGTTTGAGGATAGAGGGGAAGCCTTTTAGGACCGAGGTTAGGAAAAACTTCTTCACACAGAGAGTGGTGAATCTGTGGAATTCTCTGCCACAGCAAACTGTTGAGGCCAGTTCATTAGCTATGTTTAAAAGGAAGTTAGATATGGCCCTTGTGGCTACAGGGGTCAGGGGGTATGGAGGGAAGGCTGGGTTCTGAGTTGGATGATCAGCCATGATCATAATAAATGGCGGTGCAGGCTCGAAGGGCCGAATGGCCTACTCCTGCACCTATTTTCTATGTTTCTATGTTTCTATTATCCAAATCGGGAGAAGGTTCAAACATCAGAGGTGCAGAGGGACCTCGTGTAAGACTCCCAAGAGGTTAATTAATAGGTTGAGTTTGTGGTAAAGAAGGCAAATGCAATGTTGGCATTTATTTCAAGGGAAATAGAATATAAAAGCAAGGAGATAATGCTGAACCTTTATAAGACACTAGTCAGACAGCACTTAGAGTATTGTCAACAGTTTTAGGCACCATAGCTCAGAAAGGATGTATTGTCATCGGAGAAAGTCCAGAGAAGGTCCACGAGGGTGATTCTGGAAATGAAAGTGTTAAGATAAGAGGAGCGTTTGGCAGCTTTGGGCCAGTACTCACTGGAATTTAGAAGAATGCGTGGGGATCTCATTGAAACTTACCAAATGTTGAAAGAACTAGATAAGGAGGATTTAGAAAGGATGTTTCCTATGGTGTGAGTATCCAGAACTCGAGGGCACAGCCTCCGAACTGAGGGGTGACCCATTAGAACAGAGGTAAGGAAGAATTTTTTTAGCCAGAGAGTAACAAATCTGTGGAATGCTCTGCCACAGACTGTGATGGAGTTCAAGTCCGTGGGTATATTTAAGGTAGAAGTTGATCGTTTCCTGATCATCAGGGCATCAAGGGATATGGTGAGATGGCAGGTGTATGGAGTTGATGGGATCCGGGATCAGCCATGATGGAATGGTAGAGAAGACACGATATGCCATGGTCCCTTCTGGCAATCCCCCACCTTACCATTTACCTCAGGAATTGGGCCTCAATCCCCTCGTTCAATTTCCAATCATTCCCAGGTTTCACTAACTACACACACCAGCTTTCCATCAGAAAATGCAGGATAATGACCCTGTGATCACAACAAGGAGCTGCCAGTTCATTGGTCGACTCCAATGCGAGTAACCTCGTTTCATGGTTCTAAGGACTGTCAGTTCTAAGTGTAGCATTGCTCCTGGATTCTCTCCAACCCCAAGACTTCGGGTAAAGACTCTCCTGGAAACTGATTCCACACTCGCTATGGCGATAACACTTCCCGACTCTGTCCCCCGCGCC
Source organism: Mobula hypostoma (assembly GCF_963921235.1). Taxonomy (NCBI): domain Eukaryota; kingdom Metazoa; phylum Chordata; class Chondrichthyes; order Myliobatiformes; family Myliobatidae; genus Mobula; species Mobula hypostoma. The sequence continues at coordinate 140,164,477 of NC_086103.1, forward strand.
TGTGTCCACCGCCATGCTCGTGTAACAGAACAAACTGGCCACAATGAACCCAGTGGACACGGATCCCGTACAACAGGCCCTCGCCAGCCAGGGCTACCTACCGGGCGCCCACGACCAACTACTTAAGGAGGTCACGGAAAACCTTCAGATACTATCCATGAATGTTCGGAAGGTCAGTGCGCAGGTGGACCGAGTTTCTGCTTCCCTTTCTCCGTCCCCTCCAAGAACCCCGACTACCCAAACCACACCACTCGGGATGGCGTCGCCCCTGGGATCAGCAACACAGTCCCCTCGAGAGCCATACGTACCCGAGCCCGAACCCTACGCTGGGGACCTAGGGAGGTGCAGGGCCTTCCTGTAATGATGCTCTCTGGTCTTTGAGCTACAGCCATGTACCTACACTTCAAATAAATCCAAGATCGTGTACATCATGGGGCTGTTACGAGAGGATACCTTGGCTTGGGCAACCGTAATATGGGATAACCGACCAGAGGTTCGTTCCTCCTTCCCCTCCTTTGTTGCTGAAATGAAGAAAGTCTTCGAACAACCCATTCATGGTAAGGATGCCGCTAAACGCTTGCTGGCTCTTTGTCAGAGTTCACGAAGCGTAGCAAGGTATTCCATCCAGTTCTGAACCTTAGCTGGAGACTCAGGGTGGAATGATGAGGCCCTACGGGAGGTGTTTCGACAGCGTCTCTCGGACAAGATAAAGAATGAACTGGCAGCGAGGGACGACCCGAACTGTCTGGACTCTCTGATCTCGCTAGCCACTAGATTAGATAATCGACTTCAAGAGCGGCTGAGAGAAAGAACCAGTCGCCCTGCTCCTCGGGGAAGCCCACGGTCCACCATCAGTCTCAGCCGGCCTCCCTTCCTCAGCCGCTCCAAGTGTGGCTCCTGCTCCGACCGTCCCCACCCCCCTGGGGGAGGAACCGATGCAGCTGGGACAGAACCGTCTCTCCCTGGCCGAACGACTTCGGAGGTGGAGAGCTGGGGATTGTTACTATTGTGGCCAGCCAGGACATTTCCGGGATACCTGCCCTTAGTGGCCAAAAGGGAAAGCTCACCAGTGAAAAGAGGGGCCCTGGTGAGCTGGACGATACTCCCTTCAGCCCCCCAGATTCGGATGCAGATCCTGGCTACCGTAAATTACCAACGACAGTCCCTGTCCCTATCCACTTTGGTGGATTCCGGTGCCAAGGGCATCAACTGGATGAAGACATAGCCTCCCAGGCTGGAATACCTCCCGAGCCGCTAACTACCACCTGGAGGCCCGGGCCCTGGACGGAAAACTGCTGGCTCGGGTGACCCACTGTACGCCGCCCCTGACCTTGATCCTATCTGGCAACCATCGGGAGGAGGTACGATTCAGTCTCATTCATTCACCTCAAGCCCCAGTAGTTCTAGGGTATCCATGGCTGACCCAACACAACCCCTACATCGACTGGTCTACCGGGAGGATAGCCAAATGGAGCCAGTCTTGCCACACCAAGTGTCTGCGGTCAGCCCCATCTCCCAGAGAAGCTACCGCGACCCTGCCTGTCCTAGAACCCCTCGATTTGTCCCAAGTCCCCACAGAATACCATGACCTGGGACAGGTATTCAGTAAATAACGGGCCCTCTTCCTCTCCGCACCGCCCATATGATTGTGCCATCGACCTTCTCCCCGGGGCCCTGCTACCCACCAGTCGCCTTTTTAACCTATCCTGACCGGAGAAAGAGACCATGGAGAGGTAAATTAGCGAGTCCCTCGTGGCGGGCATTATCAGACCTTCATCCTCCCCGGTAGGCGCCGGTTTCTTCTTTGTAGAAAAGAAGGACAGGTTGCTTCATCTTTGAATTGATTACAGAGGCCTAATCAGTATAACAGTTAAGAATAAGTACCCTCTACCCTTCATTAGTTTGGCTTTTGAACCACTACATGGAGCCACCATCTTCTCAAATTTGGACCTTCGTAGCACCTACCATCTAGTCAGGATGAGGGAGGGGGACGAGTGCAAGATGGCCTTTAATACACCTCTGGGCCACTTCAAATATTTGGTCATGATACTTGACCTCACCAATGCTCCTGCCGTTTTTCAAGCCCTAATCAATGACGTACTGAGGGATTTTATTAATCGGTTCGTATTCGTTTACCTCGATGATATCCCGATATTTTCTAGCACCCCCCAAGAACACCTTCACTATGTCCGTCAAGTACTCCAGAGACTGTGGGAATACCAGTTATTTGTGAAGGTGGAGAAATGTGTGTTCCACGTTCCTTTGATCAGCTTCCTGGGTTATATCATTGAGAGCGGGGAGGTAAGAGCAGACCCCGAGAAGATCCGGGCAGTGGAAGAATGGCCTAGGGCCATGACCCGCAAACAACTTCAATGATTCCTGGGGTTTTCAAACTTCTATCACTGATTTATCAGAGACTACATTCGAGTGGTGGCTCCCCTTACCCAGCTTACCTCGCCTACTACCCCCTTCGGTTGGGACTCTGAAGCTGACTCGGCGTTGACTGACCTGAAGAGGCATTTCACCACTGCTCCCATCCTGGTCCATTCGGACCCAGCCCGTCAATTCATTATCGAGGTGGACACCTCTGACTCCGGGATAGGAGCAGTCCTGTCCCAACGATCAAGTTTGGACGAAAAGCTTCACCCCTGCGCCTTCTATTCTTGCTGACTGTCCCCCGCAGAGCGGAATTACGACGTGGGGAATCGGGAACTCCTGGCGGTCAAACTAGCATGGGAAGAATGGAGGCACTGGCTAGAGGGGGCAGAACAACCATTTGTGCTGTGGACTGATCATAAAAACCTGGGGTATATTCAGTTTGAACTCCCAACAGGCCCGTTGGGCATTATTTTTTGGATGATTCAAGTTTTCCCTCACATACCATCCAGGGTTCAAGAACGGGAAGCTGGACGTGCTCCCCTGCCAATACGACTCCAAGGTGGACACTTCCAGCCCAGCGACTATCCTCCCACCATCCTACGTGGCTGCCACCCTCACTTGGGAGATCTAGTCTAAAGTAAAAGAAGTCCAGCGGGATGACTCCGACCCCAGCAATGGACCTGGTGATCACCTGTATGTGCCCATTTCCGTCAGATCTCAGGTTTTCTGATGGGGGCACACATCTCAGTTCGCCTGCCACCCCAGGAGTGATCGGGCCCTAGCGCTCCTGAAAAAACAGTTGTGGTGGCCGCCCATGGAGGCGGATACCCGTTCCTATGTCTCGGCATGTTCCATCTGTGCCCTGGGAAAAGCCTCTCATCGGCCACCTGCGGGTTTACTTCATCCTCTACCTAGGGTTGCCAATTTTCTCACTCCAAAATAAGGGACAAAAGTAGCAGTCAAATACGGGACACTTATGTTTACCCCGAGAAAGACTACCATGACCATGAAGCCTTGCGTGGGCACCTGTGTGCGCAAGCATGTGCATGCCGATTTTTTTTCTACAAATTGGTTTTGGCTTAATCTTCCTGATTCTGCTAGGTGAAACTACACTGTACATACCTTATTTCTACTTTATATAGGCTGTGTATTTATCATATCTTTCCTGCTTTTATTATTTGTTAGTGTTACTTTAGGTTTTATGTGTTATTTGGTATGATTTGGTAGATTACTTTTGGGTCCGGGAACGCTCAAAAATTTTTCCCATATAAATTAATGGTAATTCCTTCTTTGCTTTACGCCATTCCGGCTTACAAACGATTTCATAGGAACGCTCTACCTTAGCAGGGGAGATACGGGACAAGGGCGGTCCCATATGGGACAAACCAATTTAGCCCAATATACGGGATGTCCCGGCAAATATGGGACAGTTGGCAACCCTACCTCTACCTGTCCCTGGTCGTCCCTGGTCACACATCACCCTAGACTTCATCACCGGTCTACCCCCTTCACAGGGAAACACCACCGTACTCACTGTGGTAGACCGGTTCTCTAAGGCGGTGCATTTCGTAGCCCTCCCTAAACTTCCTTCCTCTCAAGAAACCGCAGATCTTCTCGTCCGCCACATCTTCCGCCTCCACGGAATCCCTGCGGACATCGTCTCTGATCGAGGTCCCCAGTTCGTCTCGCAGGTATGGAAGGCCTTCTGTCAAGCCTTGGGCGCATCGGTCAGCCTGTCATCCGACTTCCACCCCCAGATGAACGGGCAGACGGAACGGGCAAACCAAGACCTGGAGGCAACGCTATGTTGTGTAACGACAAACAATCCGTCGACCTGGAGCGACCACCTCCCGTGGGTTGAGTATGCCCACAGCTCTCTGGTCAGCTCTGCCATTGGGAGGTCTCCGTTCAAGTGCTCCCTGGGGTACCAACCCCCGCTGTTCCCCGTGCAAGAAGAGGAGATTGCAGTACCATTGGTTCAGGACCATATCGATCAGTGCCTTAAGGTTTGGGAGGAGACACGCACGGCCCTACTCAGATCAGCAAATCGCAATAAAAGGACGGCCGACCAACACCGGACTCTGGCGCCTGAGTACCATCCGGGGCAGATGGTGTGGCTTTCATCCAAGGACACCCCGCTCAAGGTCGAGCAGAGGAAACTCACCCCTTACTACCTGGGACCAATCAGGGTCGAAAGTGTAATCAACCCCGCAGCGGTCTGCCTAAAACTGCCAAGATCTATGTGCATCCACGTGACTCTTCATGTTTCCCAGTTAAAGGCAGTTTCCGTCGGCCCCTTGTGTCCCCCGGCTGAGACTCCCCCACCTGCCCGTATCATCGACAACCATCCGGCATACGCCGTCCGACGACTACTAGATGTGCACCATCGGGGCAGGGGTCCCCAATATCTGGTGGACTGGGAAGGGTACGGTCCAGAAGAGCATTCCTGGGTCCCCTGCTCCTTCATCCTAGACCTGTCCCTCATCCAGAACTTTCATCGGGACCATCCGGACAAGCCTGGAGGATCACCTGGAGGCTCCCGTTGAGGGAGGGATACTGTCATGGTCCCTTCTGGCTATCCCCATCTTACTATTTACCTCAGGAATTGGGCCTCAATCCCCTCATTTAATTTCCAATCATTCCCAGGTTCTACTAACTACACTCACCTGCTTTCCATCAGAAAATGCAGGATAAAGATCCTGTGATCACAACAAGGAGCTGCCAGTTCGTTGGTTGATTTCTGCACTTGGGTTCGGCCACTGCCATGCTCGTGTAACATGATAAGTTGAATGGCCTAATTCCGCTCCTATATCTTATGGACTATTATGGACTATTGAATTGTCCCCTTGTATGATAAAGATGGTCTCTTCACCTCACTATTCACCTCAATATGCCCTTGCACCTTTTTATCTCTGTAACTGGAATCTTCTGTAAGTAACATATTTTCTGCATTCTGTTATTGCTTTCCTCTTCTACTACCCCAATGGTACTGATTTTCTGTATGGTGCCATGAAGAATAAAAGTTTGTCTCTCTACCGCAGTAACGGTGACAATAATTAACCAGTTTACCGATTTATCTTTCCTAGCTAGCGGGTAACAAGCAGCAACAGAGCACTGACTACTTGCTGTAATAATAAGCTGAAGTACACAGCATGAATTTCATGTGAAGCCAGCATTTTCAGAAGGGCACAAGTCAGGGTGTTCCAAATGCACCATTAATAAAGCGTGGATAGCCCATTGCTCTTATTTTTGTGTCAATGCAACACTTCTTTCATTCTGTCTTTAAATCTTTCTTCCACATCGATTGTTTAGTGACAGCATAATTGCCATCTGAGTCAAGGTCACATGCTCAAGCCTGATTCCACAGGCTTATGCATGTTGGCTTGAAATGAATTGTGCAGTGTTTATCTTTTGGAAGCCACACAGAATATTTAAGACCTTGCTCAGAGTAAATGCCCTTTTTCATCCCTACTGACTTAAATTGGAGCAGAAAGTTTCATAGTTTATTAAAGCTGGAAGCACATCATGTGTGTTGTACTTTCCTTACTATTTAAAGGGAGACTCCACTGAGGTCGTCAGAAAACATGACTGGAGATAAGTGGTTGCGCGGTGTTCAAAGATCTCTAAAATCCACAGTTTAGCAGTGAGTAGTTTACCTTGCTGAGAATTCCTTCCTCGGTAGTAACGCTCCTGTCAGATCTCCAGTACAATAGGAGTCACTGCAGCCACAACTGTAAAAGCAAAAGAAAGGGCATACAACAAAGCAAAAATTAGTGGGAAGACAGGGGATTGGGAAGTTTTTAAAAACCTACTGAGGGCAACTAAAATATCATTAGAAGGGAAAAGATGAAGTATGAAGGCAAGTTGGCAAATAATATCAAAGTGGATAGTAAAAGTTTTTTCAAGTATGTTAAAAATAAAAGAGAAATGAGAGTGGATATAGGAGAGCTAGAAAATGAGGCAGGAGAAATAATAATGGGGACAAGGAAATGGTTGATGAACTAAATGAGTATTTTGCACCATTCTTTACTGTGGAAGACACTAGCAGTATGCCAGATGTTATAGTGTGTGAAGGAAGAGAAGTGGGTGCAGTTACTGTTACAAGAGAGAAGGTGCTCAAAAAGCTGAAAGACCTAAAGGTACATAAGTCACCCGGACCAGAGGAACTGCACACTAGGGTTCTGAAAGAGATTGTTAGAGATTGTGGTGGCATTAGAAATGATCTTTTAAAAATCATTGGACTCCAGCATGGTGCTAGAGGACTGGAAAATTGCAAATATCACTCTACTCTTTAAGAAAGGAGGAAGGCAGCAGAGAGGAAATTATAGACCAGTTAGCCTGACCTCAGTGCTTGGGAAGATGATAGTCAATTGTTAAGGACGAGGTGATGGAGTACTTGGTGACAGGACAAGATAGTACAATGTCAGCATGGTTTCCTTCAGGGAAAATCCTGCCTGATGAACCTGTTGAAATTCTTTGAGGAGACTACAAATAGGATAGATAAAGGGGATGCAGTGGATGTTGTATATTTGGACTTTCAGAAGGCCTTTGATAAGGTGCCACACATAAGGCTGCTTACCAAGTTAAGAGCCCATGGTATTACAGGAAAGTTACTGGCACGGTTAGATTGGTAGAAGGCAGCAAGTGTGAATAAAAGTATCCTTTTCTGGTTGACTGCCAATGACGAGTGGTATTCCGCAGGGGTCGTTGTTGGGACCGCTTCTTTTTATGCTGTATATCAATGATTTAGATGATGGAATAGGTGGCTTTGTTGCCAGGTTTGCAGACGATACGAAGCTTGGTGGAGGGGCAGGTAGTCTTGAAGAAACAGGTAGGATGCAGAAGGACTTAGACAGATTAGGAGAATGGGCAAGAAAGTAGCAAATGAAATACAATGTAGGAAAATGGATGGCCATGCACTTTCGTAGTAGAAATAAATGTGCAGACTATTTTCTTAACGAAGAGAAATTCTGGGAGTCTGAGATGTAAAGGGACTTGGGGATCCTTGTGCAAATCACCCTGAAGGTTAACTTGCAGGTTGAGCTGGTGGTGAGGAAGGCAAATGCCATGTTAGCATTCACCTCAAGAGGTCTAGATTACAAGAGCAATGATGTGATGCTGAGGCTTTGTAGGTCACTGGTGAGGCCTCACCTTGAATATTCTGAACAGTTTTGGGCCCCTCATCTTAGAAAAGATGTTCTGGCACTGGAGAGGGTCCAGAGGAGGTTCACAAGGATGATTTCAGGAATGAAAGGGTTATCATACAAGGAACTTTCGATGATTCTGTGTCTGTACTCATTGGAATTCAGAAGGATGAGGGGGATCTCATTGAAGCCTTTCAAATGTTGAAAGGCATAGACAGAGTAGATGTGGAAAGGATGTTTCCCATGGTAGGGGAGTCTAGGACAAGAGGGCACAGCCTCAGGATAGAGGGGCGCTCTTTCAGAATAGAGATGCAGAGAAATTTCTTTAGCCAAGGTGAATTTGTGGAATTTGTTGCCACATGCAGCCGTGGAGGCCAGATCATTCAATGTATTTAAGGCAGAGATTGATAGGTTCTTGATTGGACATGGCATCAAAGGTTACGGGGAGAAGGCCGGGAACTGAGGTTGAGGAGGAGAAAAAAAAAGGATCAGCCATGATTGAATGGTGGAGCAGACTAAATGGGCCAGATGGCCTAATTCTGCTCCTATGTCTTGTGGTCTTATGGACTGCTCACTCAGACCGGCTCAGGGGACCTAGAGGCAAAACACAAAGATGTCCTCAGGGGACCTTGTGGCAAAAGACAAATCAGTGAAGAGACTTCTCACACAGAGTTTTCAGAAATACTATGTCACTGATGGACTAGGTATATATAGGCTTATATTATCTTAGGGTTGTGAGTTCCTGCAGGAAGACCTTTGGTCACACTCTTATACATGAACTACTCTTTGGCTTTGGATGCTGAGCTCACTTTGACTGTGAACCTCTTGCCCCAGGATCTCTCCAAGCAGTTGTTGCCATGTTCCCTAGCTTGTTACATTGGAATGGTCACCAGGCATTTTATTTGCAAAGAAACTATTTCATTTACACTGCTTTCAATGAGAATCAAGTGACCCTTAAAATCTGACGGGTTGAGTGCAGGCATTGACTGGATTCAGATACCCATAAGGCCTCCTCTTAATAATCCTCACCTCTTCATGACTAGAAAAGAGGTGCTCTAGGTTTTACTTGTGCGACATACAGACTGTAGTGGATCATGAGTGGAATTTCCCAGTATTTTATGAAGTATTTGCCGCCTTTATACAGGGGGAGTCTCCATGTTGTTGCCTGTTTCAGTCCAGGGCTAGCCTGCAGTGCATGTGGCAATGTCACAGTTGTGTGCGCTATTTGCGGCACAACCACAGGGAGGGTGGCCAGTCCCAGAGCCTGGGGTTAATGAGTCAGAGCCTTGAATACGTCACCATGAGGCCTAACAGGAAGGAGGAGTCTGCCAGGACAATGGCCCTGCTCAGCACCCACAGCCTCACCATCTAGTTAAACAGAGAAGGAAGATACCTGCTGTATAATATTCAGGGGAATTCCTAATTATGAGGTGATTTTCATAAGGAGTCAGTAGATAAGATTCCCCAGTGCCAAACAACTGACCCTCCCACACTGCAGTATCATGGTAAATCAATCAACTGTGAGAGGCTAGATTATACATAAATTCCCCTCACATCTTACTGTGCAAGTCCACCTGCACGGAATAAGAATGAATGAGTCCCATTTTCAATTACTTTAATGGCTTGCTACATCTCTGTACTTCCTGATGAGAGGCTCCTTGCTTACAGAACTCAAACCCCTACATAGCAACATTTCACTTTGCAGGTATAATCAGTAGTATTCAGGTCACCGTGTGAGTTAATTACATTTCTTTGAATATCAATTCATTGTGTGGGGACACACACATCCAGGGGGAACGTCGGCTCCCACCTCCTGTTGGCCTTTTATGCTGGGCCCAGCATGTTTCTTCATTCCTGAAGCACAGGAGACTGTCAGTCTGTCATGTATCTTGTTTAGCAAGGCTTATGTGTCTTTTTAAGTGAATGTGTGAGCTTTTCCATCTCCCCTGCAGCTCTTCACTCCTCCATGGTAGCCAGAGTGTGCTGTTGCTGTGTGTCCACCAGGCAGACGGTCAGATCGAAGGTCGTGACCCTCTCTAAAATGTGAGAGGTTGAAGGAAGATAAATCCCCAGGACTAGATGGGATTTATCCAAAATTCTGGAGGAACTCAGCAGGCCAAGCAGCATCTATGGGAAAAAAAGTACAGTCGATGTTTCAGGCCGAAACCCTTTGGCAGGACAACACCTTATATTCCATTTGGGTAACCTCCAACCTAATGGCATGAACATCAATTTCTCAAACTTCCTTTAATGCCCCCCACCCCCATTTCCTATCCCCTTTTCCCACTCTCACCTTATCTCCTTGTCTGCCCATCATCTTCCCCCCGCTTTTTCTTTCTTCCATGGTCTTCTGTCTCTTTCACCAATCAACTTCCCAGCTCTTCACTTCATCCCTCCCCCTCCTGGTTTCACCTGTCACCTGGTGTTTCTCTCTCCCCTCCCCTTTTAAATCTATTCAGCTTTTTTTCTCCAGTCCTGCTGAAGGGTTAAGGAAAAGAGTAGTCTCAGCCTGTCCTGCTGAGTTCTTCCAGCATTTTGTGAGTGTTGCTTGGATTTCCAGCATCTGCAGATTTTCTCTTGTTTATGGTGGGATTTTTCCAAGGCTGTTGCAGGTGGTAAAGAAAGAAATTTCTAGGCTCTGGCTGTGACTTTTAAATCTTCACTGGACGTGGGAGTACCAGGTGTATGGAAGACAGCAAAGATAATCCCACTTTTCAGGAAAGGCCGCTGGGAAAAGCCTGGTAACATTGGACCTGTGAACCTAATATCAGCACGTTGGCCTGTTGGCACATGGGCAAGTGGTTAAGGCGTCAGTCTAGGGACCTGAAGGTCACTAGTTCGAGCCTCAGCTAAGGCAGTGTGTTGTGTCCTTGAGCAAGACACTTAATCACACATTGCTCTGCGACAACAACGGTGCCAAGCTGAATCAGCCCTAGTGCCCTTCCCTTGGACAACATCGGTGGCATGGAGAGGGGAGACTTGCAGCATGGGCAACTGCCGGTTCTCCATACAACCTTGCCCAGGCTTGCGCACTGGAAACCTTCCAAGGCGCAAATCCATGGTCTCACGAGACTAACGGATGCCTATATAATATCAGTGGTTGGGATACATTCCAAGGAAGAGGGTTAATGATCACATGAAACAACAGGGACAAATCAGAGACCACGGACATAACTTTACCAAGGAGGTACTGTCTGACCAATTTAATTGAATTCTTTGAAGAGGTAAAAAGTGTATTAATGTGAGTGGGACTGTAGATGTGATGTACACAGACTCTAGTAAGGCCTTTAACAAAGTTCTAAATAAGAGGTCAATTCAAAAGGTTAGAACCCATGAGATCAAGGGCAAGTTGGCAAAATGGGTCCAAAATTGGCTTGGCAACAGAAGAAAGCGTGTTGGCAGAGGGTTTTCATGATTGGATTCCTGTGACTAGTGGTGTTTCACAATGACTAGTGGTGTTTCAACAACCCTCGTTGTTTTAAGGTACATGAATGACTTGGATGTGGATATGAAAGCCATGTGCAGTAATTTTGTGGATGACAAAGGTTGGTAGGATGTTTAATAGATTTGACTGATGCGATTTATTAATGTTTTGGTGAAATGGGCTGAAAAATGGCAGGTGGAATTTAATCGGGACAAATGTAGGTAATGGATTTTAGGGGACACTAATGAGGCTAGGTCATACAACATGAAAGGTTGGGTCTGAGAGAGGACTGAAGATCTTGGAGTACAAATCCATGAATCCTTGAAGGTAGCAACACAAGTAAATAATGTGGTTGGGAAGGTACGAGACAGTTTATTAGTTTAGGCATCAAATATAGAGAGGAATGTTCAAATGTTATAAAACATTAGTCAGACCTCAACTGGAGTTCTACATGTAGTTCTGGTGGCCATGCTTGTGACTTTGTGACTGTGTTGGAGAGGGTGCAGACGAGATGTACCAGGATGGAGCATTTCAGTTATGAGGAGAGATTGGACAAACAGGTTTGTTCTCCCCGGAGCAGAGGAGGTGAGAGAGGACCTGGTTAAGCCATATAAAATTATGAGGAGTGCAGATAGGGTGGATAAGTTCTTCCCACGGCAAATGAAGATCAAACTAGTGGACATAGATATGGGTTCATGGAAAAGAGACTGAGAAGGAGTACGAGGAGGAACGTCTTCAGCCTGAGAGGGGTAATTACCTGGAATGTTCTGCTGAAGAGAGTGGCTGGATGTGGGTCACTGACAGCATTTAAGCTGTGTATAGAGGAGCATTTGAATGCTTCGGCATAGAAAACCATGGACCAATGGACCATGGTCGATGAGATTAATACGAAAGAGTGCCCTGGGTTCATGTGGGTGAATTGAGCTGAATAGTCCCTCTCTATGCCATTTGATTGTAAGACTCAGGACACTGGCCCCACTGCAGAGCATGCTACTAAATGTAAATCATCTCCACGCTGTTTCAACCTGGATTTTAGTCCCATTCACATAGCTTGCAGGGCATCTGACCAGGTGCTGACACTAACCAGAGACAGACGAGCAGGTCCGCTAAAATACTTCACTGTATTGTTCAGGGAAGGGCACTTTTGGGTGAGCCATAAAAGATCTTTGAGCCATAAAAGATCCCGGGGATTAGGTTGAAAAACAAGTGCCCCAGTGGCCTGGCCTCCTTTTATCCCTCTACCACTGATGCAAAAGTTGTACACGCCATCTGTTATATGCTTTAACAATCCACACGTTGGCTGCAGTATTTCTGTACATTACAGCCGTATACGATTTGTGAAACCGTTAAAAAGTACTTCATTGACCATGTAACACTTGCAACGTCCCTGGTACTTGACAGGTGAGGGATTGTGTAGTGCGAAGTCAGGCCCACTGCCCGGACACCCCACCCAAGCTGACAGGTGAGGGACTGTGTAGTGCAGAGTCAAGGCCACTGCCTGGACTGCCCACAGCTGCCCACACTCCCCTTTTCTGGGTGTGGAGGATGGAGAAAGCTGACACACTGCATCTGTGTGGAAGAGCAGCCCCCAGGAGATGAGCTGTACCTCAGAGTGTGGACTACCCTGGTGGTCTTTGACAGTTTGCTGCAGTCAAAGGACTTTAGACTATTTTTGGATTGAATCATTTCAAAACAGTTCAAATGGATAGAACAATTAAATCCTTAAAAATCCAAACTTTAAAAGATTCTTTAGAATAAGATTAATTAAAAATAATATAAAGTGCTTAAAATAATCGAAGACATAAACATGAAGCAAAATCTATTTGAACATTGGTGTATACACTAACTTTTTCTGCAGGGTCAGTGATGGGGTTAAATGTGCGTGTTATCATCCTGTCAGTAGGACTGAGAGCGAAGGCATCAGTCCCACTCTTCAACACATTAGTCCTCCTCCATGGTACTCAATAGCAAGTCCAGTGGCAAAAGAAAAGGTCAAATGCTTCATAATCATAGAGAGGTACAGCACAGAAATAAGCCTTTTTCCTCACCGAATCCATGCCAACCACCAACAAACTATCTTTCATTAGTCTCAGTTTTCATTCTCCCCACATTCTCCTCAGCTCACCCGGATTCTGCCATTGACATAGAACATAGAAATCTACAGCACAGTACAGGCCCTTCGGCCCACAATGTTGTGCCGACCATGTAACCTACTCTAGAAACTGCCTAGAATTTCCCTACCTCGTAGCATTCTATTTTTCTAAGCTCCGTGTACCTACTTAAGAGTCTCCTAAAAGACCTAGACCTACACTTATGGGAAAACTTACAGTGCTAAATTACCAACACAAACACAAGAAAATCTGCAGATGCTGGAATTTCAAGCAACACACATAAAAATTGCTGGTGAATGCAGCAGGCCAGGCAGCATCTCTAGGAAGAGGTACAGTCGAAGTTTCAGGCTGAGACCCTTCGTCAGGACTAACTGAAAGAAGGGATAGTAAGAGATTTGTTTATTTGGTAAGAGACGTGTTTTTGGGATGCATAAAGAAGCCAGAACACTTAGGGAAAAAAAACAGGGAGAACACCCAGATAGCATATGAAGTCTGGATTCATGAAAGTGTCTGACCAGATGATTTCCATCTTCCATGTTTAGCCATGCATGTGTGAAAATGGGAAATGGACTTGGCTGCAAAAAGTGGTTCACTATTAAACCTATACTGTAAACTCAAGAAATTCTGCAGATGTTGGAAATCTTGAGCAACACGCACAAAATTCTGGAGGAACTCAGCAAGTCAGACAGCATCTGTGGAAGGGAGTAAACAGTTGATGTCTCGATCATCAGGACCAGAAAGGAATCGGCAGAAACCAGAATATAAAGATGGGAGGAGAGGAAGGAGTACAAACTAGTAGGTGATAGTTAAGGGGGGGAGATAGGTGGGCGGTATGCTGAGGAGAGGGATGAAGTAAGAAGCTGGGAGGTGATAGGTGGAAGAGTTAAAGGCTGAAGAAGAAGGAATCTGATAGGACAGGAGAATGGACCATGGAAGTAAAGGAAGGAGGGGAACCAAGGGAAGGACTCGATGGGGAGGAAAAGTGAGGGGGTGAGAAGGGAGGAGGAATAGGAATAAAACAAGAGAGAAAGTGAGGGGGGAGTAATTATTAGTAGTTAGAGAAATCAATGTTCATGCCTTCGGGTTGAAGGCTACCTATATGGAATATGAGGTTTTCCTCCTCCAGCTTGAATTTGGCCTCATCATCACAGTAAAAGAAGCCATGGACAGACATGTTGGATTGGGAAAGAGGTCAAATTGAAATGGTAGCCACTGGGAGATGCTGCCTTTGGCAGTGGACAGAGCGAAGATGCTCGACCAAGCGACCCCCCCCCCACCCCCAGTCTGTGTCAGGACTCACCCATGTAGATGAGGCCACACTGCGAGCATCGGACACAATAGATGACCCTGACAGACTCGTAGGTTAAGTATCATCTCATTTAGCAGGACCTTCTGTGTCCTGAATGGTGGTGAGGGAGGAGGTGTAGGGGTAGGTGTAGCACTTGCCGCACTTGCAGGGGTAAGTGCCAGGAGGGAGGTTGGTTGGGAGGGATAAATGGATAGGGGAGCCACGTAGAGAGTGGTCCCTAAGGAAAGCAGAGAAAAGGGAAGGAAAGCTGTGTTTTGTTGTAGGATCCCACTGGAGTTGGCTTGTGGAGTGGTAGGTAAGGGCAAGGGGAAGCCTAATCCTGTAAAGAGAGGGAGAGGTTGGGGTGAGGACAGAAGTGTGGAAAATTGAAGATTTGTGAGTGAGAGCAGTATCAATGGTGGTGGAAGAGAAATAAAAGAAGACCACTAATGTTCTAGAATGGAAAACCTTCGGTGGAGACAGAGGAACTGAGAAAAGGGAATAGCATTTTTACAAGTGACGGGGTGGTGTATCTTAACTATACATCCTCCCACCCTGTTACTTGTAAATCTTCTCTTCTTTTCGCCTGCCCATCACCCCCCTCTGGCTCCTCTCCTTCTCTTTCTTCCATAATCTACTGTCCTTCCCTATTAGATTCCTTCTTCTTCAGCACTTTTGTTCTTCCACCTATCCCCTCCTCGCACTTTACTTCAACGTCTTTCCCCACCCACCCACCATCACCTGGGCTCACCTATCACCTGAAAACTTGCACTCCTTCCTCTCTCTTCACATTCTTTATTCTGCCTTCTGTCCCTTTCCTTTCCAGCCCTGAGGAAGGGTCTTGACCCAAAATGTGGACCATTTACTCCCCTCCACAGATGCAGCCTAATTTGCCAGGTTCTCCTCCAGAATTTTTGAGTGTTTAAATCTCTATTAGTTTGCTTGTCAATCTCTCTTGCTGGCATTCAAAGTACGATCCACAATTAACCAAACTAAAGCGGCCACATATAATATTTGTTCAAAAACTACTCGTGGAAAATATTATTTTAAGGGACATGTAATTCTGAAAATCTAACAAGTTAAGATTTTAGTATTTGCAAATAAAAATATTTGCCATCTGTTAATAGGGATGCCATTTCCACATAAACATCAATGTCAGCTGCTTATGAATTATTCAGTAGCCTATGCTATTTACACTTGTGTAGATAATGTCATCATTAAATTAAAAATGCCATTAGATTTTGGAATATTGCCCAATGCTGAAATGTTGTGAAATATATAAAGCCAAAAATTCCTTGATTTTTAATTAAATTGTGACTGTTAGCCCACAGGACCACGTACAAAGTTATCTCAAGATTCTGTGTAAAATGGAATTCACCAAGTATCCAATGATAACATTTCTACTTAACACAACATTTAATGTGCTTTCATAGGCAGACTGGTGAAGTATTTAAATTGCTACAATAATACAGCAACTTTAGATCAAAGCATATTTACCAAACAGAAGAAAAATTACACATTTACCAAAAAGCACTTCAAATAATTCTGAAAGGTAAACAAAAGATCTGCAAGGAAATCTTAAAATAAAATCCTTTAAGTTGTTTGAAATGAGATCAGGCATCATCAGTAATGATAGCTGACATATCAATGCTTCACATGTTCGCTGCAGAATATTACAAATCATCAACAGTTTAAAAAGAGCAGAACAGAGGGATGAGAAAAAGTATTTCAATTAGACACTGGAATGGTGAGCAGAATCAAAACGTGATGGGTTAGAACTAGGGGATGACTGGTGAAGTAAGCAGCATCTGATGCAGAGTGGTGGCCTTCAGTACAAGAGACTGGGCACAGAAGAAAAGTGATGCTGACGGATCTGACCAACCCATCAGCAGAGTGTTCCAACGGACAGCATCCCTGCCCCAGGCAATAACCTGTCCCATCTCTCAGACATTCCAGCACTTCCTGCAAAGAGAAAGTGGGAGTTTTATTTAACATGAGAAGTTCTGAAAGCAAATGGCACTAATTTTGCACAACTCTCATTTTATTTTCAATACTCAAGCCCCTGACAAAATTTCTAACTTCAGTTCAAAGAAGAACTGATAATGCAAAGCCACTGACAGGCGTCAAGGCTGTACAGATGTACATACCTTAACTAATTCATTTTGCGGCTAGTTTTCTTCGGGTTTTTTATTATTGCTTTGAATCTCTGTAGGAAATCAGCTGTTGGAGTAGGTATTTTCATTCGTGTGATGTGAGTGCTACTGCCAAGGTCATCATTTATTGGGAGTGGTGAGGCACCATGTTGAGTGACTGACCTCCACGTGGTGAATGAGTGATCTGCACGGCCACTTGTGAGGATGTGCAATGGTAACCTGATATCTCCATAGGCATCTCTGTTTATCATCATACTTGTCCATACCTTAGACTAAAGAATCTATCCAAGCTTTTCAAAATATCAAATTAGCCAGAAGCTCCAAAAGGGTGAAGTGGGTGGGCAAAACTTTGGTATGCTCGGATCAGGCACAGAAACAAGTAAGAGTAAAGGTACAAAATAAATTAAAACAACTGTTAGCCTTTAATCTCAAGAGGCCTCAAATAGAGGGTGGTTACAGTTCTGCTGCAGTTGCATAAAGCTCTGGTTGGCCATGTTGTATTCCACATAATGCATCTCAGGAAAGATACACCAACCTTAGGTGTGGATGCATTAACAATCAGCAAAGGTTTAAAGGGTTATATTACAAGGCAGGCTGCATGTACCATATTCCCTTGAAAATGGCAGATTGATGGTTGATCTAATTCAGATGTTTAAGATGATTAATGGATTTACCATTTAATAGAAACTATTTTCTCTGATACGAAACATTTAAGGAAGTCTAAGTTTTGCCAGGCTATTTAGGGTGATATCAGGGGACACTACTTCACTTGAAATGTAAAGTGAAGGACCCTTCATCCTTCATTCAAGAACAATCTGAAATTCTGTCTGTCAAAGAGCTGCTGTGGCCAGGTTAGTTGTAAAATTCAGAACTGGTGTGACTAATGTTAGGTGATGTCATTGATGGAAATGGAACAAAAGCTGAGGCAAACCAACTTATTGCACTGAACATAAATGGTGAAGTGTACTTGAATGATCAAATGATCTTTAACAAAAACAGAAAATGGTGGAAACAATCAGTAGCTCAGGCAGCATTTGTGGAAAGAGAAAGAGATAATGTTTCAGGTCCATGACCCTCCATCAGAACCCAAGAAAGAGAGAAGTTCAGGTTGGGGAGGGGACGAGTAGAACAAAAGTAATGATCCTGATAGGTAAAACAGCAGTTGAACGATCAGTGGCAACAACTACATCTCAGTGTTAAGGTTAGTTTGATTTACAGAATAGGGTAAAGTGCTGTAGGTGATCTATAGTGTAATCAGAGTTGGAAAGTTGAGGAAAGTTACATTCTATGGTGACCGCAGTAGCCATCTTCCATTTTAATCCAATTTTAGGGTCTTAAAAGAAAGGCTATACAGTTGGGTCAAAGATTAGGTGCTTACTCCGAATAGCTCAACTGCTACTTCTTGTATGGGTTTTGGCATATGTCTAGGATAGCAAGTGGAAAGCTGGGAGGAAAATCATTAAACATGGAAATCTGTTACCATGTGGAATATTTTTCTACAGGTGGCTTTTTACAATGAATATTTGGAAGAAATTATCTTGCCCAACCTCAGATAACTATTGAACTGATGCAGATGTCAATGTTCCAGCGATAACACACAATGCCAAATTTAGCTCAACATTGACACATTCAGAGTGATAACAGCCTCCTGCCTATAAATGATATTTCAGAAAATCAGCATGATTCATTTAATGGTGACTTTTTATGATTTGTTGTACTTTTATTAATATGTTTCATTATCAACTAATTGTGTCATATAGAGTGGGCCTATTAAATAAACATGCACAAATAACTCATTGAAGTGTTATGGATTCTTGCCAAATTCAGGACTTTATATTAAATACTCCACAATAATCTACATAATTAGAAGTCTTGAATTTAGCAAGTATCTATTACAATTCAATGTGTCATACACTTAATTTATATTAATCAGAGGTTCATGCTGCGCACAGCAGAAATATAAACCTATTTAAAATAAGTGGATTGGGTGTTTGGTAAAATAGTGAAGAGAGAGATTATATGTGTTAAGCAATTGCTCACTAGTGTTCAATGACATCATTTCAAGGCCAAACATCTTGAAAATAAAATAAGAGAATAATCTATCAGGAAGATGGTATGCACTACTCATTGAATGGTTGGTTTATGAGCATGGTTAACTTTCAATAGTAAATATATTATCTGTTCTCCAGTCATTTATATAAATGATATTTAGTTGAATGCATTAAGTGCTAATGTAATTTCAAAACCACTGCTACTTTTACTGGGAATTTGGAGTGACTTTTGTACTGCACAGAAAAAAACATCTCCATTGGGAGCACGTGCTACAAACTGACAGATGGAAAAGGAAAGTGCTTTTAGAATTAGCAACTGGCCATGAAAGCATGAAAATTATGAAGTTCGAATTGTGTTTTAAACTCTAAAGAGCTGAATAGTTCATGTGAGAGTCAGATGCGGCTGAATTAGTTGATTACAACAATCCTTGCCAACACTCCAGATTGGCATTGAAGATGAGTATCACTGTTGGAAGACCATCCTTTGAAAGAACTGCTAACCTTATGGCCTCTATGCCATTTTAAAGAGGCAGGTATTGGTATTATATTGCAACATTATTTTGGAGAACAGCAAGTTGGTTATCTCAACTTTCCTGGTCTATATTTTGACCATAAGACATAGGATCAGAATTAGGACATTTGGCCCATCTAGTCTGCACAGACGCCAACATATTATGGCCCTCTCAACTTCATTCTCCTGCCTTCCGCTCATAACCTTTGATGCCCTGACTAATCAAAACCCTATCGACTTTCACTTTAAATAAATTGTACCCAATGTCTTTCCTCCTTACCTCTGTTCTAAATGGATGCCCCTCTATTCTGAGGCTGTGCACTCTGGTCCTAGACGCTCCCACTATAGGAACATTCTCTCCAAATTCACTCTATCGAGGCCTTTCAGTATTCGATAAGTTTCAATGAGATCTCCTCCTTATTCTTCTAGACTCCAGTGAGTACAGGCCCAGAGCCATCAAACACTCCTCATACATTAACCCCTTCATTCCCTGAATCATTCTTGTGAGCCTCCTCTGGACCCTCTCCAATGCCAGCACATCTTTTCTTAGACAAGGGGCACACGACTGCTCACAATATTCCATGAAGTCTGACCAATGCCTTATTAAGTTTTTGCATTTCATCCTTGCTTCAATATTCTAATCCTCTTGAAATGAATGCTGGCATTGCATTTGCCTTCCTTACTACTGACTCAATCTGCAAGTTAACCTTTAAGAAGTCCTGAAAGAGGACTCCTAAGTCCCTTTACACATCTAATTTTTGTATTTTTTCCATGTTTAGAAAATAGTCTACGGCTTTATTCCTTCTATCAAAGTGCATGAACATACACTTCCCTATACTATATTACATCTGCCACTTCTTTGTCCTCTGCTCACTCTCCAGTTAAAAGCACCCATCCATCTTTTCTTTCCTTATGGTTTTTTAGTTGTCTTCTGTTTTTAAGAGCTTCCCAATCCTTTAACTTCCACTAATTTTTGCCATATTATGTTCTCTCTCTTCTGCTTTTACGTTGTCTTTGACTTCCCTGGTCACACATGGTTGCCTCATCTCCCTTTAGAATACTTCTCTATCATTGCGATGTACCCATCCTGCACCTTACAACTTTTCCCTAGAAACTCCAGCCATTGCAGTTCAACTGTTATCCCTGCTAGTGACCCTTCCAATCCAATCCTGGCTAGCTCCTCTCTCTGCAATTCCCATTACTCCACTGATACACCCGACTTTAGCTTCTCCTTCTCAAACTACAGGGTGAACTCTATGGTATTATGACCCAAACACAAAGCAACAGGGACAATTTAGGAGTGAGTGATAACTTTGATAATAAATTGCAAAATAATACACTAAGAGGGGCCAAAAAATAAGAGTGAACTGATACTTAACTCAACAAGGCATCCAAGTGCTAGGAGAAACTGGTTGAGGCTGGCTGGTTCATTGAGGGAACAAGGGCTGTGGATGAGAGCTGGGTTTAAACAGGCTGCTGGTGATGAGTTGGAAATAAGTGGCAGATGATTCTTGTTAACAGGGTGGAGATTGGGAGGTGCCCACCTGCGCAGACCTGACAGATCCAGCACCAACCTGAATTTCACCAACCATCTGCATATTGAATCCCTCCTGATCGTAGCATTGCCCTTTTTACATGGCTTTTCTATCTCCCATTTTAATGTATACCTCACATCCTGGCTACTGTTTGGAGGTCTGTATATATGTAACTTCCACCAGGGTCTTTTTACTCTTAACACTCCCCACAAGAACTCTATATCTTCTGATCCTATGTCAGCACTTTCTAAGGATTTGATTTCATATTTTACCAATAGCATGCACCCCACCCTAGCCCTTCTGCATACCTGCCTGTCTTTTCAATACAACGCGTATCCCTGGATATTTAGCTCCCAAGTTTGATCTTCTTTCAGCCACAATTTAATATTGCCTACAACATCATAATTGCCAATCTCTAACTGCGCTACAAGATCATCTACCTTATCCCATTACTCACTACTGTAACAACTTCATGACAACTTTATTTAACAAAAAAAAACAATTCATCCAGCAACGATCTTTATTTTTCTGGAAGTATTCTAGACAAAGTTGGCCATTGTTTTCCCTAGCTGACAAAAGTGACTATTCTGTAGAAATACTTCAGTGACTATAATGCATTTTGGGACTTGCCGAGGTCTTGAAAATCCACAAGACTGTCTTTTTATTTCAGATTTTATTGCATAAGATGCCCCACGTTGGCACTGCTGCCCAGTCTGTCCTATTTTGTCACTCATTTCAGAAGTCAATGAACAGAGGCAGAACGTGACGATATAGTGCAATTAGTGGAGATGGTATTTTTTAAGACAGATATCCTTTATCAACATTTTAATATCTTCATTTTCTTAGGATGTCCCTAGAATCAAGGATGACTTGCTTCCATTCCACTCTGTGGGTTCTTAACTGACTGGTGAAACCATTGTGGGCCTCCCAAGATCCTGCACTGGTGTGACATGAGTTGTTTAATGGGATAGGTGACTGGTTTAATTGGTGGTGTCCTTCTTCCACCATTTACGCTGAACTTCTGTATGCTTCCAATGAGCAGATCTTAACATCATTTGGAAAGCCCTTCTCCATTTTGAACCATCACTATTTAGGGCTTCCACAAGTTAGTGGTGAAACTTTGAGAACATGCTTCAAGCTCTTGTTGTATTGGAGCTCAGATTGGAAAATCCATTTCAGGGATCTGTGGTGAGCTGCGTAGCCTGTATGGTGAAGCCAGCTGAGTGTAAGCAGGAACTCAGAGCTGGGGTGTGGCCTGGGAGAGACTGCTGACCTTGGTTCTCTTGTCCTTCCAGTGAATTGGACAATTGTGTGGATTCAGCATTAATGGTCCTTCTCCTGTGCTAGGGGGTCCACTGAAGGTGGCATCTGCCTCAGAAATGTACATGATGGAAATGTGGACTGAGCTCTGCACAAGGCATAATGTTTGATTTCACAACTAATCTTTTCTTAGATGACAAAAGGTTGTGCTGGACTACTGAAATTCGTGGATCGTCAATGCCTGTTTTGATTGGGAGATAGCTGCAGGGACATTGGGAATGTTCCATGTTTCCTATCTTTCCCGTTGATGGTCCCTTTTGGGCAGTGGCGGCAGGTTAATCGGGGATCTCTGTTTTGTACTTGTCAAGCATCAGGCCCATTCTCTTGAATAGTTCAATGACCTGGAGCCTGGACATGCGAGATATTGGAGTATGCAAGCAGCATCCGTACACAGCAGCTTAATGAGGGAGCAAAGTGAAGTTAGGGTGACCGTGTTTATGGAGTGAAGGGGAAGCAGGTTGGACAGCTTCCCATTTCAGCGGAATGATTGTTGGAGGTGGGCTACAGTACTGTAGGAAGGTTTCTCTTTCTCTCCCTCATTTGTAAGAAATTAATTGGAGTGAATTCTGAGACAGAATCACTTGGATAGTCAAGGTCTGATCGGGAATAGCCAGCGTGGTTTTGATTGTGGGAGGACATATTAGTAAACACTTTGACCCGGTCCCACATGGCAGACTGGTCTGGAAGTTCAGGTCACGTGATTCAGAGGGAGCTAGCAAGGTGGATTTTGAATTGTCTCAATGATAAGAAGCAGAGGGTGGTGCCTGAAGGTCAATTCACTGGCCAGAGACCTGTGACTAGTGGGATGTCCCAAGGGTTAAGATTGGGATCTCAGTTATTTTTTATTATTTATGTGGAGTATTTGCATATGGATGAACATCGCATGATTAGCAAGCTGCTGAAAGTTCTAAATTAGGGGACTTGTTGATAGTGAAGCAGGTTACAATAAAAAGCAATGAGATCTTGATTATTTATTGACTGACGTACAGCTTGGAACTGTCCCTTCCCCTTCAAACCACACAGCCCAGTAACCCCCAATTTAATGCTAGCCTAATCAAGGGACAATTTACAATGACCAATTAAACTACCAACCGGTACGTCTTTGGATGGTGGGAGGAAACCAGAGCACCCAGAGGAAACCCACGCAGTCACAGGGAGGACGTACAAACTCCTTACAGGTAGCTGTGGGAATTGAACCCGGGTCACAGGAACCGTAAAGCGTTGTGCTAACCACTATGCCACTGTGCCACCCCATGGTTAGTTTGGGAGATGGACGTTGGATTTCAACTTAGATAAGTGTGAGGTGATTCATTTTGGATATTCAGACCAGTGCAGGACCTAAAGTAGACAGGATGGTGAAGAAGGTACGTAGTATGCTGACCTTCATCAGTCAGAGCATCGAGTTTAGGAGAAGGAATATTATGTTGTAGTAATGTAATTTGTTTACGAGGCTGCACTTGGAGCATTGTGTACAGTTTTAGTCATACTGTCACAGGAAAGACATTGTCAAGCTGGAGAAGGTGCAGAAGAGACTGACTGCACAAGTATTCTCTCGCTCTCTTTCTCTCCCCCTCCTTCTCTCTTTATATAAGTTCTATATTGAAAAATAGGACACACATAAAAATGTGACACTCTTGTTATGACAGAAATACTACATTGGTGGACTCCTTTTCCAGGAAAATCGATTATTTCACTTAGCTGAACACAGAAGACGATTTTGTTGGTAGCATTTCAGAAATCGATTCAAGCCCTGTTGAATAATAAGCTAAAACTGATTCGTCAGCACAAAGAGCCTGTGCCAGGGACCTGGCCTGCCGTAGTTCATTTTTAGAACTTACAAATAGCACAGAACCCATTACTGATTTCCTGGGAGGGCAACAGTGCACATTTCAGGCTGCAATCTCTTACTTATTTGCAGTCATGAAAAGAAACAAATTGTTAAATTGTTTTATATGAAGAGGTTCATATAACAAATATTTGTTGCTAAATTGTATTATTGCTTATTGCATGTCTTGGTAATTAAAAAGTATCACTCTAATTTCATAACACTGATCATAAAGCAAATCATAAAACAAGTAATGCTCAGAATATGGAAATGTTGGATCTAATCTCTTTTAGCTGATGAAGTGAGACGACATATGACTCTAACACTCTCCTTGACAACTTGTAACAGAGAATGTGCGGCATACTGTACAGGGTTAGTTTTCCCTTTGTGGACTTGGTTCCATCTCTGACTGTGACTGAAACTGATAAATGCATCAACAGGGGCAAATGATAGTCAAGCAAAAGCAAATCTTAGAACCAGAAACAATATGTCTTTTGGCACTGAAGTACTTGTGAGATTAAAGTTGATAAATTGCATTTGCACACAATCTACTTTGAAGACGATAAGACCATAAGATATAGGAGCAGAAGTTGGCCATTTGGCCCATTGAGACTGCTCTGCCATTCAATCATGGGCTGATCCAATTCTTCCTGTCATCCCCACTCCCCTGCCTTCTCCCCATACCCTTTGATGCCCTGGCTAATCAAGAACTTATCTATCTCTGCCTTAAATGCACCCAATGACTTGGCTTCCACAGGTGCTCTTGGCAATAAATTTCACAGATTTACCACCCTCTGACTAAAGTAATTTCTCCTCATCTCTGTTCTAAATGGACATTCTTCAATCCTGAAGCTGTGCTCTCTTGTCCTAGAATCCCCTACCGCGGGAAATAACTTTGCCATATCTAATCTGTTCAGGCCTTTTAACATTCGGATTGTTTCTATGAGATCCTCCCCTCATTCTCCTGAACTCCAGGGAATACAGCCCAAGAGCTGCCAGACATTCCTCATTCAGTACCCTTTTCATTCCTGGAATCATTCTCGTGAATCTTCTCTGAACCCTCTCCAATATCATTATATCCTTTCTAAAATAATGAGCCCAAAAATGCACACAATACTCTAAGGCTATGTCCACACTAGACCTGATAATTTTGAAAACACCAGTTTGGCGTAAAAACGATAGGCATCCACACTAGGTGTTTTTGAAAATACCTCCGTCCACATTAAGACGGGTATTTGGGCGAATCTCCTCCTACTGGGCATGCGCAGGGCATATCTACAGAAAACAAGCGAAAAGGAAACAATATACTTGGTCACACATGGAATTCTGCAGATGGTAGAAATTCAAGCAACACACATCAAAGTTGCTGGTGAACGCAGCAGGCCAGGCAGCATCTCTAGGAAGAGGTACAGTTGACGTTTCGGGCCGAGACCCTTCGTCAGGACGGTATACTTGGTGCACATTTGTCCAGTTACAGACTACAAAAACTTAAAAGGAAATTGCCAAATGAAAGACTTGGTGCGCGTTTGTCCAGTTAGAGACTAGAAACACTTAAAAGGAAATTGTCAAAGGACGGACAGCTGTTGGCTCTCACGCAGGAGGACTTAAAACTGAAAAAAACAAATACTGGAGCATATGGAGGCAACCGACAGGGAGTTCACGGACAGTATGACCCAGCTGATGACGAACATTGAAAAACTGACTAACTGTTGCAGAGGGATTTGCAATGATGAGGAATATGATGGCTCCCACCCAGTACTTTTCACCGCTACGATACCAGCCTCACAGCCACTACGATAGCTACACATACGGACACACAGACCCCCGGGTGGCCTCACCAACATCTTCCCCACTCCCACAGAGGGCTCACCCTGGAAACATTTCCTACAGCCATTGTCCCTTCATCGATAAAAAGGGTGACAGCTACAACTAAGTGCAATAAGGCTTGTTACTGGGCAAAAGTGAAATTTGCTATTACCTCATTTGTTTGCCTTTACTTTTGCAATGTCTTTCTGTATTATTTTGCTGTATTTAACATGTGCAATAAAACGAGTTACCGGGCAAAAGTGATTTTATTTTTACCTGAGTAAAAGTGAAACTTACAATTTTCCTTTTTAGGCCTTAACATTTTCACGTCTATGCCAAACATAAGCTACCACTTAAAAATGACATTTTGGAAGTAGTGACAATTGCATCTATTGAATGTTTGCACAAGCAATACATTAATAAAGCACCTTGTTAAATGTATAAAACATGTCTGCATCAGTGTTATCTTGTATTTCCATACAATGTTACATTTGGCTGTTACACATCTATTGTCAGATATTGTTGTGGTGTTGGAGGTTGCGTTCAAGAAAACAACGAAATGCCACACTGCCGCCACCATCTGACTCGGCACATCATGACAGTGGTTTTGAAAAGCTCCAGTTACCCCATACACACTATACCGCTCAACCGGCGTTTTCAGATTTAAACAGCGTTTTAGAAAAGCTCCGTTTTCGGGGGAGGAAAATGCAGTTTCAGTGTGGATGGAGGGTCAAAACGAAGAGAAAAGGCTTCTGTTACGGATTTATCTGGTCTAGTGTGGACATAGCATAAGTGTGGTCTCATGAGTGCCTTATAGAGGCTCAACATCACATCCCTGCTCTTTATATTCTATATCTCTAGAAATGAATGCCAACATTGCATTCACCTTCTTCACAACTGACTCAACCTGGAGGGTAACCTTACGATATCCTGCACAAGTACTCCCAAGTCTCTTTGCATCTCTGCATTTTGAATTCTCTTCCCATCTAAATAATGTCTGCCTATTTATTTCTTCCACCAAAGTGCATAACCATACACTTTCCAACATTGTATTTCATTTGCCACTTCTTTGCCCATGCCCCGAAACTATCTAAGTCTCTCTTCAGGCTCTCTGTTTCCTCAACACTACCTGCTCCTCCACCTATCTTTGTATCATCGGCAAATTTAGCCCCAAATCCATTAATCCAATAGTCCAAATCATTGACATACATCGTAAAAAGCAGCGGTCCCAACACCGACCCCTGTGGAACTCCACTGGCAACCGGCAGCCAGCCAGAATAGGATCCCTTTATTCCCACTCTCTGTTTTCTGCTTATCAGCCAAATGCTCCACCCATGTTAGTAACTTCTCTGTAATTCCATAGGGTCTTATCTTACTGAGCAGCTTCATGTGTGGCACCTTGTCAAAGGCCTTCTGAAAATCCAAGAAAACTATGTCTACTGCATCTCCTTTGTCTACCCTGCTTGTTATTTCCTCAAAGAATTGCAGTAAGTTAGTCAGGCAGGATTTTCCTTTCAGGAAACCATGCTGGTTTTGGCCTATTTTATCATGTGCCTCCAGGTACTCTGTAATCTCATCCCTAACGATCGATTCCAACAACTTTCCAACCACTGATGTCAGGCTAACAGGTCTATAGTTTCCTTTCTGCTGCCTCCCACCCTGCTTAAACAGCAGAGTAATATTTGCAATTTTCCTGTCATCCAGCACAATGCCAGAATCTATCGATTCTTGAAAGATCATTTTTAATGCGTCTGCAATCTCTCCAGCTACTTCCTTCGGAACCCGAGGGCACATTCTATCAGGTCCAGGAGATTTATCCACCCTCAGACGATCAAGCTTCCTGAGCACCTTTTCAGTCGTAATTTTCTCTGCACATACTTCCCTTCTCAGACACTCTTGAATGTCCGGTATACTGCAGATGTCCTCTACTGTGAAGACTGACGCAACTACGCATTCAGTTCCTCTGCCATCTCTGCGTGTCTCATTACAATATCTCCAGCATCATTTTCTATTGGTCCTATATCTACCCTCAACTCTCTTTTACCCTTTATATACTTAAAAAAAGCTTTTAGTATCTTCTTTGATATTAGTCACCAGCTTCCTTCCATAATTCACCTTTTCCTTCCTAATGACCTTCTTAGTTTCTTTCTGCAAGTTTTTAAAACCTTCCCAATCCTCTATCTTCCCACTTGCTTTGGCTTCCTTGTATGCCCTCTCTTTTGCTTTTACTTTGGCTCTGACTTCACTTGTCAGCCACAGTAGTGTCCTTCTTCCATTCAAAAATTTTTTCTTATTTGGAATATATCTGTCTTGCACTTCCCTCATTTTTCACAGAAACTCCAGCCATTGCTGCTCTGCTGTCCTTCCTGCTCATGTCCCTTTCCAGTCAACTTCGGCCGTTCCCCTCTCATACCATTGTAATTTCCTTTATTCCACTGAAATACCGACACATTGGAATTTAGTTTCTCCTTCTCAGATTTCAAAGTGAACTCGATCATATTGTGATCACTATTCCCTAAGGGTTCCTTAACCTTAAGCTCTCTTATCACCTCCGGATCATTGCACAACACCCAGCCCAGCACAGCTGATCCCCTAATGGGCTCAACAACAAGCTGTTCTAAAAAGCCATCCCTTAGATATTCTACAAATTCTCTCTCTTGAGGTCCAACGATTATCATGACATTGCCCTTCTGACATGCCTTGTCTATCTCTTGCTGTAATTTGCAATCCACATCCCGGCTGCTGTTTGGAGGCCTGTATACAACTTCCATTAGGGTCCTTTTACGCTTGTTATTTCTTAACTCAACCCATAGAGACTCTACACCTTCCAATCCTATGTCATCCCTTTCTAATGATTTCATATTATTTCTTATACACAGGGCCACACCACCCCCTCTGCCTACTAACCTATCTTTCCGATACACTGTATATCCTTGTACGTTCAACTCCCAATGGCAGCCATCCTTTAGCCAAGTTTCAGAGATGGCCACATCATACTTGCAAATCTGTAGATGAATTTCAAGATCGTCCATTTTATTTCTTGTGCTGTGTGCATTCAGGTATAACATTTTCAGTCCAGTATCTGTTGCTTTCTGTTTTAACTGCACCATGCCTCTATTTCCCTGTAACTCATCTCACTAGCTGTGATTACGCCTCATCTCCTGCCTGTCCTTTCTATCATCTCTGTTGCGCGCTATCTTTGATTTATTTCTGTTTTCCCCTTCCTCATCCCTATTGCTCTGGTTCCCATCCCCCTGCCAAATTAAATTAAACCCTCCCGAATAGCTCTATTAAGCCTGCCTGCTAGGATATTGGACCCCTTTGGGATCAGGTGTAACCAATCCTTTTTGTACAGGTCGTACTTCACCCAGAAGAGGCCCCAATGATCGAGGAACCCGAAGCCCTGCCCCTACACCAGTCCCTCAGCCACGCATTAATGTGCCTGATTATGCTATTGGTTGCAATATAAAAGAAAACATATAAATATATAATATTCTGTTTTTGCATTTGGTTGCAATCCTATTCACTTCCTAAAGCATGCCAAGTGAGTTAAGCAGAATCAAGTGGCCCATCAGAAACTGTAGACACATGGATATGGGTGAGGTGGGACCTGACTCAACTGTGATACCTTGGCCAGTCTGCGATCCTTTCACCACCAAGGCTCATGTTTGAAAAATGAATCAATCAGAAGGAACCAGAATGAATACCACAAATCGTGGCAAATGCAATGTTAGCATTCAATTCAAGAGGTCTAGAATACAAGAGCAAGGATGTGATCCTGAGGCTTTATAAGGAACTGGTGAGGCCTCACCTTGAGTATTGTGAAAAGTTTTCGGTCCCTCATCTTAGAAAAGATGTGCTGCCATTGGAGAGGGTTCAGAGGAGATTCACAAGGATGATTCCAGGAATGAAAGGGTTATCATATGAGGAACATTTGATGGCTCTGGGTCTGTACTCGCTAGAATTTAGAAGGATGAGGGGGGGATCTCATTGAAACCTTTTGAATGTTGAAAGGCCTACAGAGTAGATGTAGAAAAGATGTTTCCAACGATGGGAAAGTCTAGGAAAAGAGGGCACAGCCTCAAGATAGAGGGGCATCCATTTAAAACAGAGATGCAGATTAATTTCTTTAGCCAGAAGCTGTGGAGGCCAGGCCATTGGGTATATGTAAGGCAGAGATTGATAGATCCTTGATTGGACATGGCATCAAAAGTTATGTGGAGAAGACCGGGAAATGGGGTTGAGGAGGAGATTTTTAAAAAAGGGTCAGCCGTAACTGAATAGCAGAGCAGACTCAATGGGCCAAATTGGTAAAGGTGCTGATTTTACCAAATTGGTAAAGGTGCTGAGGAAGAGGATTTCTTGGAATGTATGCGGGATGGTTTTTTGAACCAACATGTCGAGGAACCAACTAGAGAGCAGGCTATTCTGGACTGGGTTTTGAGCAATGAGGAAGGGTTAATTAGCGATCTTGTCGTGAGAGGCCCCTTGGGTAAGAGTGACCATAATATGGTGGAATTCTTCATTAAGATGGAGAGGGACATAGTTAATTCAGAAACAAAGGTTCTGAACTTAAAGAGGGGTAACTTTGAAGGTATGAGACGTGAATTAGCTAAGATAGACTGGCAAATGACACTTAAAGGATTGACGGTGGATATGCAATGGCAAGCATTTAAAGGTTGCATGGATGAACTACAGCAATTGTTCATCCCAGTTTGGCAAAAGAATAAATCAAGGAAGGTAGTGCACCCGTGGCTGACAAGAGAAATTAGGGATAGTATCAATTCCAAAGAAGAAGCATACAAATTAGCCAGAGAAAGTGGCTCACCTGAGGACTGGGAGAAATTCAGAGTTCAGCAGAGGAGGACAAAGGGCTTAATTAGGAAGGGGAAAAAAGATTATGAGAGAAAACTGGCAGGGAACATAAAAACGGACTGTAAAAGCTTTTATAGATATGTAAAAAGGAAAAGACTGGTAAAGACAAATGTAGGTTCCCTGCAGACAGAAACAGGTGAATTGATTATAGGGAGCAAGGACATGGCAGACCAATTGAATAGTTACTTTGGTTCTGTCTTCACTAAGGAGGACATAAATAATCTTCCAGAAATAGTAAGGGACAGAGGGTCCAGTGGGATGGAGGAACTGAGCGAAATACATGTTAGTAGGGAAGTGGTGTTAGGTAAATTGAAGGGATTGAAGGCAGATAAATCCCCAGGGCCAGATGGTCTGCATCCTAGAGTGCTTAAAGAAATAGCCCAAGAAATAGTGGATGCATTAGTGATAATTTTTCAAAACTCGTTAGATTCTGGACTAGTTCCTGAGGATTGGAGGGTGGCTAATGTAACCCCACTTTTTAAAAAAGGAGGGAGAGAGAAACTGGGGAATTATAGACCGGTTAGCTTAACGTCGGTGGTGGGGAAACTGCTGGAGTCAGTTATGAAGGATGTGATAACAGCACATTTGGAAAGCGGTGAAATGATCGGACAAAGTCAGCATGGATTTGTGAAAGGAAAATCATGTCTGATGAATCTCATAGAATTTTTTGAGGATGTAACTAGTAGAGTGGATAGGGGAGAACCAGTGGATGTGGTATATTTGGATTTCAAAAGGCTTTTGACAAGGTCCCACACAGGAGATTAGTGTGCAAACTTAAAGCACACGGTATTGGGGGTAAGGTATTGGTGTGGGTGGAGAATTGGTTAGCAGACAGGAAGCAAAGAGTGGGAATAAACGGGACCTTTTCAGAACGGCAGGCGGTGACTAGTGGGGTACCGCAAGGCTCAGTGCTGGGACCCCAGTTGTTTACAATATATATTAATGACTTGGATGAGGGAATTAAATGCAGCATCTCCAAGTTTGCGGATGACACGAAGCTGGGTGGCAGTGTTAGCAGTGAGGAGGATGCTAAGAGGATGCAGGGTGACTTGGATAGGTTGGGTGAGTGGGCAAATTCATGGCAGATGCAATTTAATGTGGATAAATGTGAAGTTATCCACTTTGGTGGCAAAAATAGGAAAACAGATTATTATCTGAATGGTGGCCGATTAGGAAAAGGGGAGGTGCAACAAGACCTGGGTGTCATTATACACCAGTCATTGAAAGTGGGCATGCAGGTACAGCAGGCGGTGAAAAAGGCGAATGGTATGCTGGCATTTATAGCGAGAGGATTCGAGTACAGGAGCAGGGACGTACTACTGCAGTTGTACAAGGCCTTGGTGAGGCCACACCTGGAGTATTGTGTGCAGTTTTGGTCCCCTAATCTGAGGAAAGACATCTTTGCCATAGAGGGAGTACAAAGAAGGTTCACCAGATTGATTCCTGGGATGGCGGGACTTTCATATGAAGAAAGACTGGATAAACTAGGCTTGTACTCGTTGGAATTTCGAAGATTGAGGGGGGATCTGATTGAAACGTATAAGATCCTAAAGGGATTGGACAGGCTAGATGCAGGAAGATTGTTCCCGATGTTGGGGAAGTCCAGAACGAGGGCTCACAGTTTGAGGATAGAGGGGAAGCCTTTTAGGACCGAGATTAGGAAAAACTTCTTCACACAGAGAGTGGTGAATCTGTGGAATTCTCTGCCACAGGAAACTGTTGAGGCCAGTTCATTGGCTATATTTAAGAGGGAGTTAGATATGGCCCTTGTGGCTACGGGGGTCAGGGGGTATGGAGGGAAGGCTGGGGCGGGGTTCTGAGTTGGATGATCAGCCATGATCATAATAAATGGCGGTGCAGGCTCGAAGGGCCGAATGGCCTACTCCTGCACCTATTTTCTATGTTTCTATGTTTCTAAATGGCCTAATTCTGCTCCTATGTCTTATGGTCTTAACCAAAGTCAATCATTTCAATGAGAGTTGAGTTGAGATGTGATGTGGAGTGGAGGAAATGGAGGGATGGAGAGTGCAGAAGAGAATAGGTAGAGGAAAACAGTCAAAGACATAGAACTTAGCAAATTCCAGCAGATCAATTTTGGCATATTGCTCAACCAATAACAAACTAAATAACTCAAGACTGAAACAAACACACAGCGGGATGTAAATGTGCACACATCACATCAGTTACACAGACAGCCATTCAGATTTAATTTTGAGAATATCATTCATCTTAAAAAGATATGTTGGTCTTGGGGGGGGGATCAGTCACCATCACAAATAAACTGCATTAACTTTAACTTTAATGATTAACTGAACTTTAATGAAAAAAAATGTCCAAGTTTCTCATTTTCTTCTTATCATCCCTGAGAAAGCTGAAGGATAATTTGACCTTTGCTATTGAAGGAATGAAACTCAACACTGAATTTTCAGTTTCAATGAATTTGCCTGGCAGGAATTAAAGTTTGTCACACTGGTTAAAAAAATACTACTTGGACGGTTAATCTCTAATATTCCAGTATCTTTGAGAAGGCAGGGGAGTGGGACTAAATGGGAGAATGGATCAGCTCAAGATAAAATGGCGGAGCAGACTTGATGGGCTGAATGGCCGACTTCTGCTCCTTTGTCTTATGGTCTTATGGTCTATCTCCAATGCAATGCACAGGAATGGGGAGTCAGGTGGCAAAAGTCGCTTCAGCTAATCTGCAGACCTGAGACTGCAAGGAAGTTCCAGATGTTTCTCAATTCGATTTCCTTTGTCTGAAGTTACTGTTCAAATTGAGCATAATTAAAAATAAGCATTATAAACTTCACTGTTATCTTCACAGGAGATTTCTTCCTTCAGCTGAGGCTTCCATTATGGAGGGAACATAATTGGAACTGGTTTATGATTGCCACATGCAACAAGACAAAGTGCAAAGCTTATCTTGTGTACTGTTTCTACATAACAATTCATTACACCCTGCATTGAAGTAGTGCAAGATAAACAATATCAATGCAGAACAGACTTGAACAGCTACAGAGAAGGTGCAGTGCATGTAAACAATAAAGTGTAAGATCTTAATGAGGTAGATTGTGAGGTCAAGAGTCCATCTTATTGTACCAGAGAAGTATTTAAAGTCTTACTACAATGGGATAGAAGCTGCCTTTGAGCCTGTTGGTACGTTATTTCAGACTTTTGTATCTTCTGCCTGATGGAAGGGGTGAGAAGACCAAATGTCCAAAGTGGAAGGGATCTTTGATTCTGTTTGGTGCTTTATTGAGGCAGCAAGAAGTATAGAAAAAGTCAATTGATTGGAGCTTTCCATGATGTGCTGAGCTGTGTCCACAACTAACTGAAGTCTCTTGCAGTCATGTGCATAGTAGTTGCCATACCAAGCTGTTATGCATTCAGATGGAATGCTTTCTATGGTACATCAATACAAATTGCTAAGGATTGATGGGAACGTGCCAAATTTCTTTAGCTTCCTGAGGAAGTAGAGGCATTAGTGAGCAGAGGATGCAGTGTATATGGATTTCAGCAAGGCATTTGATAAGGTTCTCCATGCGAGGCTCCTTCAGAAAGTAAGGAGGCATGGGATCCAAGGGGACATTGCTTTGTGGATCCAGAACTGGCTTGCCAACAGAAGGCAAAGGGTGGTTGTAGGTGGTTCATATTCCGCAAGGATGTTGGTGACCAGTGGTGTTCTGCAGGGATCTGTTCTGCGACCCCTGCTCTTTGTGATTTTTATAAATAACCTGGATGAAGAAGTAGAAAGGTGGGTTAATAAGTTTTCTGATGACACAAAGGTTGGGGGTGTTGTAGATAGTCCAAAGGGTCGTCAGAGGTTATAGCGGGACATCGATAGGATACAAAACTGGACTGAGAAGTGGCAGATGGAGTTCAACCCAGCTAAGTGTGAAGTTGTTCATTTTGGTAGGTCAAATTTGAAGACAGAATATAATATAAATGGTAAAGCTCTTGGCAGTGTGGAGGATCTGAGAGATCTTGGGGTCCGTGTCGATTGAACGCTCAAAGCTTCTGTGCAGGTTGACAGTGCTGTTAGGGCATAAGCATGTTGGCATTCATCAACCATGGGGTTGAGTTGAAGAGCCGTGAGGTAATGTTGCAGCTATATAGTATAAGACATTGGTCAGACCCCACTTGAAGTACTCTGTTCAGTTATGGTCACCTCACTACAGGAAGGATGTGGATACTTTAGAGAGAGTGCATGTCATGGTCTGGATCGGGGTCCCTTTAAATTTAGCTTGTTTATTTTACGATCCGGACCGTTGATTCCCTGTTTTCCTGTGTCCTTCGACTTTGGTGTTTAGAGGCAACTAACACTCGGCTGAACCGGTAGTTTATAGTCTCCGGCTTTCAGCCGTTCGGTGCTGGAGCATCAGCAAGATCTGCAAAGTCACGGCGTGCCAATGTCATCCGGAGCAAGCCTTGTCTCTGCCGAAGCGAGTGCCGGTAATTCGCCTTTCCTCACCGGAGCAACCCTGTCCAGTTACCTCGTCGAAGCGAGCCTGCAAAGTTTCCTCATCAAGATGGGTCCGTCAGTTAACCCACCGGAGAGAATCAAGAGCCGCTGTCTACTGTTCCCGGGCCGAGTCGAGAGCTCGGCACTACCCGGAGGTTCCAAGCACCACGTCCTGGCTCCGGTGGCATCCAAGTACCATGCCCACGTACTGGCTCCGGCGGCGTCCAGTTCTGAGTGAAGTCCTGGCCCTGGTGGTCTGTGATTCCTGTTACCCCTTGTCTGAATCCCTTCTCTGCCCCTCTCGCCTCTAGCCCTCGTCTGCAGCCCCCGCCTGCACTTCGGTCTAGTTCCATCACTGGAGCTAGATAGGTACTGTCTGGTGTTCATTCATGTTGGTCTTGTCTTGTCTTGTCCTCGCCTCCGTGGGGTAAGTCTGGCCGTCTTGCCGTTGCCCCGCAGGGAGTCATGTCTTGTCTTGTCCTGTCCTGTCCTTGCCTCCGTGGGGTAAGTCAGGCCCTCTGGCCGTTGCCCCGCAGGGAGTCATGTCTCGTCCTGTCCTCGCCTCCGTGGAGTAAGTCAGGCCATCTTGCCGTTGCCCCGCGGGGAGTCGTGTCTTGTCTTGTCCTGTCCTCGCCTCCATGGGGTAAGTCAGGCCATCTTGCCGTTGCCCCGCGGGGGGTCATGTCTTGTCGTGTCTTGTCCTCACCTCCGTGGGGTAAGTCAGGCCATCTTGCCGTTGCCCCGCGGAGGCTCATGAGTCCCGGCCCTATGTCCTGTACCCAAGGAGGGGTCCTGACTCTGTGTTCTGTGTATGTGTCCATGGTTCCGTGTACCTACTCTCCCGAGACCGAGGCTCTGTGTTCCCATGTTCCTCCTCTCCCTAGCCCACGTCATGTCCATGCCTGGTTCTGGGGTCCGAGCCCAAGGCAAGACCCAGGTACTGGGTCCTTGCCCAGTCTCTGGCTCGGAGTCCATACCGTAGCCTCTTCATGTCTCCTCTAGTTCTGGGAGCCGATTCCGAGTCCAAGCCCAGACCCTTGTCCCAGCCTAGTCGCAGTCCTGAGTCCTTGTCCAGTTTGCTACTCCTGCTCCTGCCTTGTTCTCCTGGTATCGAACAACAAACTAAATGTAAGTAACCTCACAAGATGTGTCTTGCATTTGGGTCCACCCTTGCTCCCAATGCCCCCGCCATTGTGACAGTGCAGAGGAGATTTACAAGGATGTTGCACGGATTGGGGAGCATACCTGATGAGAATAGGTTGAATGTACTTGGCCTTTTCTCCTCGGAGAGACAGAGAGATGAGAGGTGACCTGATAGAGGTGTATAAGATGATGAGAGGCATTGATCGTGTGGATAGCCAGAGGCTTTTTCCCATGGCTGAAATGGCTAACACGAGGGGGGCGTAGTTTTAAGCTGCTGGAAATTGGCACCGAGGGGAGGTCAAGGGTAAATTTTTCACACAGAGAGCGGTGGTTGTGCAGAAGGCACTGCCAGTGGCGGTGGTGGAAGTGGATACAATAGGGCCTTTTAATAGGGTCTAGGTACATGAAACTTAGAAAAATAGACAGCTATGCGCTAGGGAATTTCTAGGCAGTTTCTAGAGTAGGTTACATGGTCGACACAACATTGTGGGCCAAAGGGCCTGTAATGTGCTGTAATTTCTATGTTAGACCATAAGACATAGGAGCAGAATTAGGCCATTTGGCCCATCCAGTCTTCTCCGCTATTTAATCATGGCTGATCCTTTTTTCTCCTCCTCAACCCCATTTCCTGGCTTCTCCCTGTAACCTTTGATGCCATGTCCAATCAGGAACCTATCAATCTCAGTCCTCAACACACCCATCGACCTGGCCTCCACAGATGCATGTGGCGACAAATTCCACAAATTCATCACCCTCTGGCTAAAGAAATTTCTCCATATCTCTGTTTTGAAAGGGCGCCCCTCTATCTTGAAGCTGTACAGTCTTGTCCAAGACTCTCCCACCATGAGAAACATCCTTTCCACATCTACTCTATCTAGTCCTTTCAACATTCGAAAGGTTTCAATGAGATCCCCCATATCCTTCTAAATTCCACTGAATACAGATCCAGAGCCACCCAAATGTTCCTCGTATGATAACCCTTTCATTCCTGGAATCATCCTTGTGAACCTCCTCTAGACCCTCTCCAATGCCAGCACATCTATTCTAAGATAAGGGGCCTAAAACTGTTCACAATACTCAAGGTGAGGCCTCACCAGTGCCTTATAAAGCCTCAGCATCACATCCCTGCTCTTGTATTCTAGACCTCTTGAAATGAATGCTAACATTGCATTTGCCTTCCTCACCACCGACTCAACCTGCAAGTTAACCTCTGGAGTGTTCTGCACAAGGACTCCCAAGACTCTCCGAGGAGAAAAGGCCAAGTACATTCAACCTATTCTCATCAGGTATGCTCCCCAATCCGTGCAACATCCTTGTAAATCTCCTCTGCACTGTCACAATGGCGGGGGCATTGGGAGCAAGGGTGGACCCAAATGCAAGACACATCTTGTGAGGTTACTTACATTTAGTTTGTTGTTCGATACCAGGAGAACAAGGCAGGAGCAGGAGTAGCAAACTGGACAAGGACTCAGGACTGCGACTAGGCTGGGACAAGGGTCTGGGCTTGGACTCGGAATTGGCTCCCAGAACTAGAGGAGACATGAAGAGGCTACGGTATGGACTCCGAGCCAGAGACTGGGCAAGGACCCAGTACCTGGGTCTTGCCTTGGGCTCGGACCCCAGAACCAGGCATGGACATGACGTGGGCTAGGGAGAGGAGGAACATGGGAACACAGAGCCTCGGTCTCGGGAGAGTAGGTACACGGAACCATCTCAGATTTTTTGATTTTCTCCCCATTTAGAAAATAGTCCACACATTTATTTCTACTACCAAAGTGCTTGACCATGCATTTTCCTACATTGTATTTAATTTGCTACTTTTTTGCCCATTCTCTTAATCTCTCTAGGTCCTTCTGCATCCTACCTGTTTCTTCAACACTACCTGCCCCTCCACCAATCTTTGTATCATCTGCAAACTTGACAATAAAGCCATCTGTTTTATCACCTAAATCATTGATATACAGCATAAAAAGAAGTGGTCCCAACACCGACCCCTGCAGAACACCACTGGTCATTGGCAGCCAACCAGACAAGGATCCTTTTATTCCCACTTGCTGCCTTCAGCTAATGCTCTAACCATCTTAGTAACTTTCCTGTAATACCACGGGCTCTTTACTTGGTAAGCAAGCTCGTGTATGGCACCTTGTCAAAGGCCTTACGAAAGTCCAAATATACAACATCCACTGCATGCTTTTTATCTATCCTACTTGTAATCTCCTCAAAGAATTCCAACAGGTTCGTCTGGCAGGATTTTCCCTTAAGGAAACCGTACTGACTTTGTCCTGTGTCACCAAGTACTCCATCACCTCATCCTTAACAATTGACTCTAACATCTTCCCAACCACTGAAGTCAGGCTAACTAGTCAATAATTTCCTTTCTGCTGCCTTCCACCTTTCTTAAAGGGAGGAATGAAATTTGCAATTTTCCAGTCCTCTGGCACCATGCCAGAATCCAATGATTTTTTTTTGAAAGATCATTTCTAATGCCACCACAATCTCTAACGCTATCTCTTTCAAACCCCTAGGATGCAGTTCATCTGGTCCGGGTGACTTATGCACTTTTAGGTCTTTTATCTTTTTGAGCAACTTCTCCCTTGTAACAGTAACTGCACCCACTTTTCTTCCTTCGCACACTACAACATCAGACATACTGCTAGCGTCTTCCACAGTGAAGACTGATGCAAAACACTCATTTAGTTCATCTGGCATCTCCTTGTCCCCTGTTATTAGTCCTCCTGCCTCATTTTCTAGCAGTCCTACATCCACTCTCATCTCTCTTTTATTTTATACATACCAGAAAAAACTTTTACTATCCACTTTGATATTATTTGTTAGCTTGCTTTCATATTTCATCTTTTTCCTTCTAATAATTCTTTTAGTTGCTCTCTGTAGATGTTCAAAAACTTCCCAATCCTCTACCTTCCTGGTAATTTTTGCTTTATTATATGCCCTCTCTTTTATTTTTACATTAGCTTTGTCCTCCCTTGTCAGCAATGGTTGCACTCTTTTGCCATTTGAGTATTTCTTTATTTTTGAAAAACACATGTCCTGTACCTTCCTCATTTTTCCCAAAAGTGCATGCCATTGCTGCTCTGCTGACATCCCTCCCAGCAACTCCTTCCAATTTACCTTGGCTAACTCCTCTCTCATACCACTGTAATTTCACTTACTCCACTGAAATACTGCTAAGTCAGACTTTACTTTCTCCCTATCAAATTTCAAGTTGAACTCAATCATATTGTGATCATTGTTTCCTAATGGTTCTTTTGCCTTAAGCTCCCTAATTGCCTCCGGTTAATTACATAACACCCAATCCAGTATGGCTGATCGCTAGTAGGCTCAATGACAAACTGCTCTAAAAAGCCATCTCTTGGGTATTCAACAAACTCACTCTCTTGAGATCCATTACCAACCTGATTTTCCCAATCGATCTGCATGTTAAAATCTGCCATGACTATCATAACATTGCCCTTTTGACACGCCTTTTCTATTTCCTGTTGTAATCTGTGGTCCTCCTCCCAGCCTCCCAGGCCTGTATATAACTGCCATCAATGTCCTTTTACCCTTGCGGTTTCTTAACTCAACCCACAAGGATTCAACATCTTCTGATCCTATGTCACATCTTTCTACTGATTTGATGCCATTCTTTACCAGTAGAGGCATGCCTCCCCCCTGCCTACCTTCCTATCCCTCCGATACAATGTGTAACCTTGGACATTCAGTTGTCGACTACAACCATCCTTCAGCCACGATTCAGTGATGGCCACAACATTATATTTGGCAATCTATAATAGTGCAACAGGATTGTCCACCTTATTTCTTATACTCTGTGCATTTAGATACAACACCTTGGGTACTGTATTTGCTACCCTTTTTGATTCTGCATCCCTAATGTACTGATACTCATCCTGTTGGCTGCAACTATGTCCCGTCATCTGCCTGCCCTTTCTGACAGTCTGACTGCACGCTATCTTTACTTTTTTACCATCCGTCCTTTCTTGAGTCCCATCACTCCAGTTCCCACCCCCTGCCAAATTAGTTTAAACCCTCTCCAACAGCTCTAACAAACCTGCCTGAGAGACTATTGGTCCCCTCGGATTCAGGTGCAACCCATTACTTTTAAACAGGTCATATCTCCCCCGGAAGAGATCCCAATGATCCAAGAACCTGAAGTCCTGCCCCCTGCACCAGCTTCTCAGCCACACAGTTATCTGCCAAACCATCCTGTTTCTAACCTCACTGGAGCATGGCACGGGCAGCAATCCAGAAATTACTACCCTGGAGGTCCTGCTTCTCAACTTTCTACCTAGCTCTTTAAAATCTCTTTTCAGGACCTCTTTACTTTTCCTTCCTATGTCATTAGTACCAATATGTACCAATTTCATCTGGCTGCTCTCCTTCCCCCTCCAAAATGTTGTGGATGCAATCTGAGACATCCCTGACCCCGGCACCTGGGAGGTAACATACCATCCGTATGTCCTGTTCACGTCCACAGAATCTCCTGTCTGTTCCCCTCACTATTGAGTCCTCTATTGCTACTGCTCCCTGCTTCTCTCTCTTTCCCTTCTGCACCAAGGGCCCATGCTCAGTGTCTGTAACCCAGTTGCCATGGCGTTCCCCCCGGGAGGTCATCCCCCATAAATGTATCCAAAGCAGTATACTTACTTTTGAGGGGAATGGCTACAGGTGTGCTCTGCTCCAACTGCCTATTTTCATTTCTCCTGACAGTCACCTAGATAATCGTCTCCTGTAACTTCAAGATGACTACTTCCCTGTAACTCTGATCAATTATCTCCTTACTGTCCCATACAAGCCGAAGATCATCCAACTCTGGGTCTCCTAGGACTCCAACATCCGGCATGAAGAACGCAGAACCACCATTTACTATACCAGGTAAAGAGAAAAACAAAAAGAAAACCTTAACGGAAGCTTACCCAGAGCCAAAGCCTCCTTTGAGGGAAAGCCTGACGCTTCTACTCTTGCCACCGGCCTACTGCTGACAATGGCCGCCCAACAATGGCCACTCCGCTTGTTCCTCCTGCACTTTTATTTAGTTTGCAGTGCTCTGCTCCCACCACTGATGGGGCCTCTGCAATGGCCAAACGCCCACAAAGCTCTCTTTTTAAATAAGCATCGCTGACCTGTAGTAGGTTATGTTCTTGGCTGTGATTGGACCAGGACAGGCTACTGGTCATGTTGACTCCTGGGAACCTGAAGCTCTCAGCCCTCTCAATCTCAACACAGTTCATGTGAACAGGAGCTTGTGTATCTAAAGTCAATGACCAGCTCTTTTGTTTCACTGACATTGAAGGGATATGAAGTGGTATTTAATTCTTCGATAAGAAAAAAAAGAAAAAAATTCTGCTTAATGGTTGCTTAGCAGTTTTTAAGATTTATTTTCCTGATTCTGGGCATCACTGGCAAGACCAGCATTTATTGTATGCACATAATGGCTTTGGGAAGGTTGTTGTGAGCTGCCTCATCGAGTGAATGCAATTTTCTCTGGTAAATGTACTCCCACAGTGCAGCTGGATTCAGAGTTTTAGGATTTAGACCCAGCAATAATGAATGATTAAGGGATATATTTACATTTCAGAATGGTGGTGACTTGGTAAGCTGGCATTTCCATGTGCCTGCTGCCCTTGTCCCTCTTGGCAGCAGAAGTCAGGAGCTTTGGAATTGCTAGTACAATTACCTAGGTGAATATTCATAGTACATTTGGTAAATGTTAGGCATTACAGCCACTGCATGTCAATAGTTGAGGGACTGAACACTTCGAGCAGAATAGCATGGAATGGAATGGAATGGAATGAAATGGACTGAAACAGAGCCTTTCAGTCCATCTACTCTGTGCTGATTGTATTGTCTATCTATGTTATTGCAATTGCCCACATTAGGATGGCAGATGGGATATAATTCTAGTGCCTTGAATATTATGGAGCCTCTTGAGAGTTGCACTCATCCAGAGAAGTAGACAGAATTCTATCACGCTCTTGACTTGTACCTTGTAGATGGTGGAAAGGCCTTGGGATCTCAAGGGATGAGTCTCTTGCTGCAGCATATCCTGCTCTTGGCAAGGTACTCAGCGATGGTTATGCCATTGAATGTCAAGGGAAGATGGTTAGAATCTCTCCTGCTGGAGATGGTAATCAATTGGTATCTTGGAGAAAATAACATCACATACCTCTTATCAATCATTTTTGAAACTACCTCGGTATTGTTACATGCAGGATAGGTTGCTTTACTTGCTGAAGATTTACAAATGGAACTGAACATAGTACAATGTTACAATACATAGTAACAGTGCACCCCACACCTTTGGGTCTCGCTTTGCATCTTCACAAAGACAGCACCTCATTGTTTTCAGATATGAGTAATATCTTTCTGATACCCAGTGTACCTTTCTGATTGAATCAGGATTGATCATCTGGCTTGATAGTAAAAGTAAAGTGCAGTAAGGTATAGGTTACATGCAGAACTCTATCTAGACCAAGAAGCTTCAGATTCTGATGGTGCACTTTACAACTGCTATTAAATTAACTGATAATGGATTCACTGTGTGCTATTGACATGCTGGTGGGATGATAATGAAATTAGTCATTCTGTATTGTACAAATTAAGCAGCAATTTACAGGGGAAGGTAACAACCAAAGTCACGAAAAGGAAATGCTGTGAGGTGCTTCAGGAGTCAGGAGGAAATTCAAGATTAAGAAATCAGACTTTTTTTAATTCTATGATAAATGTACTAGTTTTCCGTACAGCATTTTTATTCTATCTTCCAGATAATACATTTAATAATCAAGAGTTCATGGAGACAGCAAAGAGTAATATTTGAGCCACAGAGCATTGCTTAACAAAATTAAATTGTTAATTGGGACTAAGCCAATGCTAATTTCCCCTTGGATCAGAACAGGTTCTCAGAAAAGCACTCAGGGTATGAAAATATTGATAACTTCCCAGAACTATATTGATTTAAGATACATTATAATAAGAAATTAGGGTCTGCTTTTATCCAACTCAGCTTTATCCTGCTCTGTAATGTGCCCTGGATGGAGACAAATATGGAAACAGAAAAGTGTTGCAGTGAAATTGGTCATCAGCAGTAATGCAAAACCTGTGACAGTGGAATTGAAGCTTTCTCTTCTCCTAATCAATTTTCTTTACCATTGGCATTAAATGAAATACTAGTGGGTAGCATATGAAACAGGCTGGTAATGTATTTTTTTTAAATGAAATACTGGTGGGTAGTGTATGAAACAGGCTGGTAATGTCGTAGTTTACGAACGTTAAAGGTCAATTTCTC
Organism: Mobula hypostoma; assembly: GCF_963921235.1. Classification (NCBI taxonomy): domain Eukaryota; kingdom Metazoa; phylum Chordata; class Chondrichthyes; order Myliobatiformes; family Myliobatidae; genus Mobula; species Mobula hypostoma. The sequence goes on from NC_086103.1 coordinate 140,207,807, forward strand.
ACCTGTTACATATTAGTGTACTAAAAATACAACTTTCAAGAAAATAAGATAATAGTTATGTTTTTTATTGACTTGTTATAATGGAAGAGTATTACCATCAGGACCATGAATCACTGTAGAAGAGCAGCAATGCCTGGGATTTCTGGAAGCAATTCGAAGGCACAGGATATATGCGTCCCAAAGAGGAAGAAGTATTCTAAAAGGAAGAAGGCACAACCGTGGCTAACAAGAGAAGTCAAAGCCAACATAAAAGTCAAAGAGGACATATAATAGAGCAAAAATTAGTGGGAAGTTAGAGGATTGGGAAGATTTTAAAGACCAATAGAAGGCAACTAAAAAAGTCATTAAGAAAGAAAAGATGGAATACAAAGGTAAGCTAACCAAAAATAATAGAGGATACCAGAAGTTTCTTCAGAAACATAAAGCATAAAAGAGAGGTGACAGTGGATATTGGACCACTAGAAAATGATGCTGGAGAGGTAGTAATGGGGGACAAGGGAATGGTGGATGAACTGAATAAGTATTTTACATAGTCTTCATTGTGGAAAACACCAGGAGTATGCCAGAAGTTTGAAAGTGTCTGTGGGCAGAAATGTACGAATTTGCCATTACTCGAGAGAAGGTTCTTGAGAAACTGAAAGGTCTGAAGGTAGATAAGTCACGTGCACCGGACGGTGCACACACCAGGATTCTGAAAGAGGTGGTTGAGGTGATTGTGGAGGCATTAGTAATGATCATTCAATAATCAATTGATTCTGGCATGGTTCCGGAGGAATGGAAGATTGCAAATGTCACTCCACTCTTCAAGAAGGGAGAGACACAGAAGAAAGGAAATAATAGGCCAGTTAGTCTGACCTCAGTGGTTGGGAAGATGTTAGAGTTGATCGTTAAGGATGTGGTTTTGGGGTACTTGGAGCCACATGATAAAATAGGCCATTGTCAGCATGGTTTCTTCAAGGGAAAATCTTGTCTGACATATCTGTTGGAATTCTTTGAAGAAATAACAAGCAGGATAGACAAAGGAGAACCGGTGGATGTTGTATACTTGGATATTCAGAAGGGCTTTAACAAGGTGACACACATGAGGATGCTTAACAAGTTAAGAGCCAATGGAATTACAGGAAAGTTATATATATATATATATATATGCATCCGTTAGTCTCATGAGACCATGGATGTGCGCCTTGGAAGGTTTCCAGGGCGCAGGCCTGGGCAAAGTTGTATGAAAGACCGGCAGTTGTCCGTGCTGCAAGTCTCCCCTCTCCACAGCACCGATGTTGTCCAAGGGAAGGGCATTAGGACCCATACAGCTTGGCACTGGTGTCGTCGCAGAGCAATGTGTGGTTAAGTGCCTTGCTCAAGGACACAACCCTCAGCCAAGGATCAACTAGCGACCTTCAGATCACTAGACGAATGCCTTAACCACTTGGCCACGCACCAACACACAGGAAAGATACTGGCATGGATAAAACAGTGGCTGGTTGGCAGGAGGCAAAGGGTGGGAATAAAGGGAGCCATTTCTCGTTGGCTGCTGGAGACTATTGGCTTTCCACAGGAGTCTGTGTTGGGACCTATCCTTTTTATGTTATAATAACTTTCTGGCAAATTTTGCATACGATACAAAGATAGTTGAAGGGCAGATACTTTTGAAGAAATAGAGAGGCTACAGAAGGACAGATTAGGAGAGTGGGCAAAGTAGTGGCAAATAGGATACAGTATCAGGCAGTGTATGGTCATGCACTTTGGTTGAAGAAATAAAAGAGTAGACTATTCTTTGAATGGAGAGAAAATTCAAAACTCTGAGGTGCAAAAGAGCTTGGGAGTCTTTGTGCAGGATTACCTGAAGGTTAATTTGCAGGTTGAGTTGGTAGTGAGAAAGGCAAATGGGATATTAGCATTCATTTCAAGAGGATTACAATATAAAACCAAGGATGTAATGCTGAAGTTTTATAAAGCACTGATGAGGCCTCACTTCAACTATTTTGAGCAGTTTTGGGCCCCTACCTAAGAAAGGATGTGCTGACATTGGAGTAGGTCCAAAGGAGGTTCATGAAAATGACTCCAGGATTGAAAGGCTTGTCATATGAAGAACATTTGATGGCTCTAGGCCTGTACTCACTGGAATTCAGAAGAATGAAAGATGATTCAAACTGATTGGATATTGAAAGGCCTTGACAGAATGGATGCGGAGCAGATGCTTTCTATGCTGGGGACGTCTAAGACCAGAGTGCGCAGCCTCGGAATAGAGGGGCATCCTTTTAGAATGGAGATGAAGAGAAACTTCTTCAGCCAGTGAGTGGTGAATCTGTGGAATTCGTTGTCACAGGCAGCTGTGGAGGCCAAGTCATTGGGTATATTTAAGGCAGAGGTTGACAGATTCTTGATTAGTCAGGGGTTGAAGCGATAATGGGAAACTGGGGATGAGAGGGAAATGGATCACTCATGATGAAATGGCAGAGCAGACGCAGTGAGCCAAATGTTCTAATTCTGCTTCTATATCTTATGGTCTTATGGTACTTTCCTTTTCAAGCGTTATTGTTGAAAGACTGGAGCATAATTTAGATGAAGAGTTGATTAGTTAGGAAGCAATATGGTGTGGGGGTGTGGGTGATGGAGGATTTCAAGGGTGGTGAACGTGTGGGAGCAGATTATAGTTTTAAATTGAAGCCCAATGCATCTGGTTTTCTGCTTGTTAATAGATAAAAGTGCCTGGGCGCAGAATGTTGCTTTCAGCCACCAACCAATTTCAGAAATGAGCTCAAATTGGTATTCATCCTTTGATCCACATAGGAAGTGACCTGGTAACTGAATAGGTACAAGGTTGCCTAGCATTTATGATAACCCTTGTAAAGAGCATGTATAGATACAGTAATGCATTGTCTGATAAGTGGTTGTTCCAAAATTAAAATCTGTTACTGTTGCTTAGATATTTAATCATTTAGTGCACATTTTAGGCCACTAGAAGTGATGCACAGAATCTATGGCACCCTCAAGCATATTGAATGATCTGGTTGCATCTGCCCCCCCCCCCAGAACATGCTAGAGATCTGACAATCATCATGCAACATATCATTGACACCTATTCATTCCATACAGGCAACACATCCTGTGTGTCCTGTACACAACAACAGGTTTCACCAGACACAGCACACACATGGGCTGGTCAGCCTTCTTCAATGTCATACACTCAGTGGACATATTTTGTTAGGTACACCTGTACACTGCTCGTTATTGCAAGTATCTATTCAGCCAATCACAGAAAAGCAACTCAATGCACAAAAGCATACAGGCATGGTCAAGAGGTTCAGTTGTTGTTCAGGCCAAACATCAGAAAGGAGAAGAATGTGACCTATGCGACTTTGATCATGGGATGATTGTTAGTGTCAGACAGGGTGGTTTGAGTATCTCAGGATCTGCTGATCTCCTGGCATTTTCAGGCACAACAGTCTCTAGAGTTTAAAGAGAAAGGTGAGAGAAATAAAAAAAAACATCCATTCAGCGGCAGTTCTGTGGACGAAAACGTCTTGTTAATGGGAGAGGTCAGAATAGAATGGCCAAACTGGTTCAAGCTGGCAGGAAGGCAATGGTAACTCAAATAGCCACGTGTTACAACAGAGGTGTGCAGAAGTGCACCCTTTAACACACAACACATCAAACCTTGAAGCGGATGGACTACAGCAGCAGAACACCACGACCAAATAAAGTGGCCACAGAGTGTATTATGCAGTGTTTCTATGAGCTGGAAGATGTTCCCTATTTGTGTAGTTTTTTTGGAAATTTCACTGGGAGGACTGCCACTAGGATAAACTGGTGTGGGCATCCCCAAATAGCACCGTTTTAACAGTGGTTTTTGTATGCAATGGAATTTCTTGACATGCACAAAACTTACTGGCTCTAATAACCTGGGAAGTTCTAGCAATGTACTTATGTTACCAACTTTTCGCTTCCATGATTAATGTCATTACTCTTACAATTCCATAAGCAACTCATGCAAAGTGCTGTAGCAACTCAGTAGGTCAGGCAGCATCTATAGAGGGGAATAAACAGTCAACGTTTCAAGCCAAGACCCTTCGTCAGGACTGGAATATGCAGCCAGGGGTGGTGGTAGAGGAAGACAGGTTAGGAAGAAGTAAGAGACTCTTAGATAGGCATACGGATAATAGATAATTGGAGGGCTGTGTGGAAGGAAGGGTTAGACTGATTTAGAGTAGGTCAAAAGGTCGTCACAACATCATGGATTAAAGGGCCTATACTGTGCTGTACTATTCTATGTTCTATAACTCACTAACAACTGTGTTCTATTACTTACGTAGACTGGAATTTGTTACCCAGGTCAGCAGAATTAACATTAAATGGATGCTATATACAAAGAAAATGAAGCTTCATTAGCATATTAATTCACTGACCTGACCCGCCACCCCGCACCTCCCCTGCCCCCCACAACCTTCACCTTATTGTAGAGGATGGGGATCATGGTTCAGTTTTTTGTTAATTTAATCTTCTGTTCAATTCTCAACTGGTCTTCAAAGATGAAATTAAATTTCCTATGTGCAGTACCTCGTTAAGGTATTGTATGTGTTCAGACAGTGATTATCTTGTGGTCTTTTCTCACACAGTCCCTTGGAATTGAACTTCTGTTTCCACTCCAGCCCACGGGGTCTGCAGTGACGGATCCAGTCATCGTGGGACCTGCCACAAATGGGACAAGATAGTGGGCAAGGTATTTTGTGATGTGGAGTTGCCCTTCTGTCCATTACAGTGGGTTTCAGTGTGCTGCCTCCAGGTGGCCACTAAGTTTTCTGTGCCATTCTGAACGCTCCTTTGCTACTTTGCACAACCGTGGGCCAAGACATTTATGGGATGTTACATCTCATCAAAGAGGCTGATAATCTCCTCCTGTAGCAGAGCTCAGTGCAGAGTGTCTACTTCTCATGTGAACAATGTGTCCTGCCCAATAGATTACTGGGTGCGACTAGGGGTTCACTGCTGATGTTGCTGGGGGAGGATGGTAGCAGTGGTTTGTTTATCCCTTCAGAAAGGGATGGCACAGTAGTGCAGAGTTTCGTTTAATACTATAACAGTGCCAGTGACCTGGGTTCAATTCCACTGTGGACTGTTAGGAGTTTGTACATTTTCCCTGTAACCGCATGGGCTCTGATTTCTTCCCATGTTCCAAAGATGCCTGCTATAGGTTGTCTAAGTTTTCAGGAGGACATATAACAACTATGGATTGGTGCAGCGTTTAGCATCACTTGTGGGCTGTTCCAGCAACCCAGGATCCATCCTGACCTCCACTGCTCTTGGTGGAGAACTTACAACTTCTCACTGGATCTTCTCCAACAGCCCAAAGATCTGCCCTTAGGTTAATTGGCTCTTGTAAGTTTCCCGTGGTGTATGAGGGTACTAGGAGAATTAGGGGGCATTTATTGGGAATCAGAGAGAGAGGAGATTACAGAGAAATCAGCAAGAGAATGGGATTGATGAGAATGCTCTGAGAGCTGGCATGGATTGGACAGGCTGAATATAAGGATATGTTACCTCATGGAAAAACATGAGGTTGTCCCAGGTTTGAGGTCTTGATCTTCAAAAACCTCATAATCAAGAAGAATCTTCTTGCAGCCGAATGCAGTGAAGCTGCTGGCACATATTGTAATGTTCATTTTCTATTCCCAGCTGCCGACCAATAAAAACACAATGAATAAAAAAAGTTGTTTAGTCCACGTCTGCTTGTGAGCTTTTTATGTTTTCTCTGATTACAGGTGAATAAATATAGACTAAACTTCTGAACAGATAAAAATCTATAAAATTCCTTTTGCAGCCCTGAGAATAATCTCTGCTGAAGAATGAGGACTTCAGTCCAAAGCTACATTCAATGTAGACAAGAGCCAGTTCTAGACAACACAAACAAGAACCCAGGGGAAATACAAGCATTAGCTGAGATTTCCTGACTGGAAGAGAGCCATTGTGCTCTAATTGTTGTACTTGTTATATTTTCAGGGCTCAGCCATATTTTAATGGTGTGGCTGAGCTCCAAGCACTTGAAATAACTTTGATTGGAAATTTAATCTTGAACCAATCCATTCTTCCCTCACTACGTGCTTTCCGTCCCTATTTAAATCTGTGTACTTTTCTCCTCTCCTGTTGCTTCTCTTCAGTGTGAACTGAGAGCCATTATTTGGAGAGGTTGCATCAAAGGCTAATAGGATTCTTCACACAGCAGATTAACCCTTGGAGGGAGTTACTTGTGGATTCAACTCAGGAATCTGTGTTTGAGTGGGCTGTCCTTGACATTACATACCAGCTGTGCAGGGCTTTAGAAATACATGGGCTGTCTAGCACGTTTTCGTTAAACGCAGTTTTCTGCAAGTCACCTCCCACTGTTGCATTTCTCCCCATGAACCACTTGTACACTGCTCAGCTGTTTCTAAATTCTGTGTAAGGCATCCTAGTTACTGCCAGATTTCTAGTAAGTTCTATCTCCTGCAGAATGCAGGAACTTTGAACAAAGTGGTCTATTCTTTCACAACAAGGAATTGTCACTGCAAGAAGGACTTCCTGTCATGGACATGATGTTGATGCTACATTTCCAGACCGCAGACCTTATTTACACAGCCAAGCATCAAACATCGTTTCGGAAAGTCGAAAGGCAGCAGAATACATCCTAGCCCCGGGATCCGAACAATCTGTGCAAGATACTGACCATATAATTTCTTCTTCTCCTGCACTAGTGATCTGCTGTATCAAGGAGCCAGAGTAATAGCTGGTCCTGAATATTCATGAGATGGGAGTATGTGGGGTATTGAGATTCTAATCAAAGTGCTACATGCTTCATCAAAGCCTGAAAATAGCAAAAGTTTTCAAAAAGTTCAAAGTATTTATTATCAAAGTACGTATACTATATACAACTTTGAGATTCGTCTTCTTTGCAACGATTCCACAACTGATGGTTGTAGCTTGTAATGTAAAATTATTTACTCCATAGATGCTGCTTGGCTTGTTGAGTTCCTCCCGTGCTTTTCGTGTTGCTGCAGCATCTTATGTGACTGTTATATGGAGGTCAGAGGGGAAATTCTCCATTCCATTATCATTCACCACCTCACTCCACCGCTGGGTGAGAATGTTTCCTGTCAATTTTTCCCCATGGCCTTTCTCCATGTTCCCCAGTTTGCTTATGTTCATCCAAGCATCTGAATCTTGAGCTTTGCTTCACTGCCTCCTTATGTATTGTTCTTTGCACGCCTTGCTGATTCTTCCACTAAAAATCATTTTGCTATAATATCTCAGATGAGCCACATGCTACAAATACTTGGCAGTCATTTCAGTCTTTCAAACCATTTCTTCCTTACCTGCTTGTCAGGACTGTGCAGACAGGCACCTCCCAATCTCTACCCAGCTAACAAGAGTCACCTGCCACTCATTTCCAACTCATCAGATGCAGCCTATTTCACCCCAGCTCTCATTCACCACCCTTGTTCACTCATCAAACAAGCCGGCCTCACCCAGTTGTTCCTAGCCTTCAGGTACCTTGTTGCCTGTGGGTTTAGTCTCTGTTCTCACTTGTTTTGTGACCCCTCATAGCTTGTAATTTTGCAGTTGATTATTAAAATTATCACTCACAACTAAATCATTGTTGTTGCTTGGCTTTTGAGTCAAACTTCTTCTACATTTCCTGACAGGATGAGTGAACCATCGATTAACCCAACAGAGTATGCACAGTACAGAGAATGGGCAAAGAAGTGGCAGACGGAATACAGTGTATAGTCATGCACTTTGGAGAAGAAAGAAAAGCATAGATTATTTTTCTAAATGGGGAGAAAATTCAAAAATCTGAGATGCAGGGCGTGTTGGAAGTCCTGGTGCAGGATTCCTTAAAGTTAACTTGCAGGATGAGTCAGTGGTGAGAGAGGTAAATGCAATGTTAGCATTCAGTTCGAGAGGACTAGAATATAAAAGCAAGAATGTAATGTTAAGACTTTATAAAGCACTGGTGAGGCCTCACTTGCAGGATTGTGAACAGTTTTAGGCCCATTATCTAAGAAGGGACATTAGAGAAGGTTCAAAGGAGGTTAACGAAAATGATTCTGGGATTGAAAAACTTATCGTATGAGGAGTGTTTGATGGCTAAGGGCCTGTACTCACTGTAATTCAAAAGAATGAGGGGGAGATCTCATTGAAATCTATCAGATGTTGAAATGATGTGGAAAGGATGTTTCTTATGATGGGGGAATCTAAGACCAGAGGACACAGCATCAGTATAGAGGGATATCGGTTTAGAATGGAGATGAGAAGGATTTTATTTAGTCAGAGAGTGGTGAATCTGTGGAATTTGTTGCCACAGGCAGCTGTGGAGGCCAAGTCTTTATGTATATTTAAGGCAGAGGTTGATAGATTCTTGATTGGTCAGGGCATGAAAGGATGTGGGGCAAAGGCAGGAGACTGGGGCTAAGTGGGAAAAGGATCAGCCCCAGCCATGACGAAACGGCGGAGCAGATTTGATGCGCCAAATGGCCTATTTCTGCTTCAATATTTTATGGTCTTATGGTCTTGTGGAGATGCGCACACGACATGGTGGTGTGATAATGTAAGCCATTCTTCACATGTTCTCCCAGTCTGTTGTCGCCAGAACGCGCTTCTACGCGGTGGTTGCTGGGGCAATGGCATTAACATGGATGATGCCAACAGGCTCAATAAACTGATTAGAAAGGCTGGCTCTGTTATAGGTGTCAAACTGGACACAGCGGAGGCGGTGAAAGAAAAAAGGCAGAAAATCCTGGCAGTTCTGGACAATGTTTCTCACCCTCTGCATGCCACCTTGGCTGAACAGAGGAGTACTTTCAGTAACAGGCTAAGACAACTGTGCTGCTCCAAAGTGTGACATATGAGGTCATTTTTACTCTTGGCCACTCAGCTCTGTAAAGAGTCTAAGTAACTTATTTTTTATTCTTTCTTACTTCTCTTCTAACATTTGTATTTTTGTATATCTGTGTACTTGTAATGCTACTGCAACACTGTAATTTCCTTTGGGATCAATAAAGTATCTACCTATTCATGTACTTTTATAACATACAAACACACACACACACACACACAGAGTATACTATATAATACAACCACTGTATAGAAATCCACATCATAGTAAATTATAAATTATTCTTGTGGGTTAGTGTATTTCTTGACAGGGGGCTCACTGTGCTTGGTGGGAGAAACTATCTCAGGTTCTGGGGCCTTCTCCGTGGTGGTTGTAAGGGCTGACTCTGGCCTTCTCCATGGTGTTGTAAGGGTTGACTCTGGGACAGCAGGAAGTGGTTCTGACAGCTCTGGACACTTCCCTCCTCCTTTCTTCTTTCTTCTCCCAGATACTCTTGACACCTTCTGGACAAGTTGACATCCCGAACAGTGCATGGCTCTGATCTATCCCAGGCCACCAGACAAAGCTTTGAGCCAGTGTTTTCATTTTAACCACACCTAAATGACCACATAGCTTCTCCAGTACTTTAGCTCTCAGCTTGGATGGTACAACATCTCTCAATTCTCACATAAGGAAACCTCCATCAAGGGCAAGATCATCCCAGCACTGGTAAAAATGAAGGAACTGGGATTGCTGCTGCACATTCCAGCCATTTTGAGAGGCCATGTAGACCTGACATGGTGTGAGGTCTTTTCTAGTTTCCCTTTGGATCATCCCTGCTGTAATAGGGAGACTTTTGATTTGCATAAGAGGGAATATGTCAAGGGTAGTGTCCTCTTTTGTAAATTTTTCAGGTATTTCCTCTTCCAAGGGTAAATGGGGCAAGCCATCAGCATTTCCATGATTAGTTGCCCTCTTGAATTTGATCTTGTAGTTGTGTCCTCCAAGAAACAGCCCATCTCTGCATTTGAGCTTGCTGCTGGTAGTGGAACACCTTTCTATTGATTGATAATGGACACTGGTGGTTGATGATCAGTAATGAGAGTAAACTCTCTCCTAGGCAAGCACAGGTTGAAATGTCTTACACACCAAACCAGACACAAGGCATCTCTGTCAATCTCTGTGTAATTTTTCTCTGCAGAGGTAAGGGAACGTGATGCAGGAGCTGTGGGCTGTTCATTTCCATCACTCACAACGTGACATGACTGCACCATAAGGCGAGGCAACACAGGCAAGATTCACTGGACAATGTGGATCATAATATCTGAGTACAGTGTCTGACATCACCATTTCCTTTGTCTTTTGGTAAGCCACATCACACTGCTTTGTCCGTTGCCATTTCTTCCCGAACTATAGTAGTGAGTTCAAGGGGTGGAGGTTTGGTAGGAATCAGTTACAGTAATTTACAATCCTAAAAAAGGACTACAACTGTGATATGGGGCATATCACTGCTTGAATTTTCTCAGCACACTTGTGCAATCCTTGTGCATTGATGGTGTGACCATGGTAAGTGATGCTTGGTTTAAAGAATTCACACTTGTCACTCAATGCTCTGAGCCCATAGTCTTCTAATCTTTTTATCCCCCTCTTGAGATTTTGGAGATCTTTTTGTCATCCTCACCAGTAACAATGATGCTATCCAGATAACACCGAGAGCTTGGGCAGCCTTGCAATGCCTGGTCCATAGCTTTCTGCCAGGGTTCAAGTGCAGATGCCACTCCAAATATAAGCTTATTCTCATGATAAAGTCCTTTGTGAGTGTTTATGGTGAGAAACACCTTGGACTCTTCTTCCATCTCCATCTGTAGGTAGTCCTCAGCTAATTCCACTTTGCTGAAACGTTTCCCTCCAGAAAAGTTTGCAAAGATATCCTCTATCCTGGGCAGAGGGTGTTGATTTGCTTTCAGTACTAATTTGATGGTGACCTTAAAATCACCACAGATGCTGACAGACACAATTTTCTTGGCTATTGGTACCACTGACATTGCCATGGGCTCCACTCAACCTTGGAAAGAATTTCTTCAACCTCCATGCAATCTACTTTATCATGGATGGTATAAGGAACCAGAGGGGCTTTGTAAGACTTTTCATTTAACACTATTTTATTCTTGATATGTTTGAGTTTACAAATGCCATCCTTGAACACATCATCCAGGAATGTTCTTAATTCACTTGCTCCTGCATGACTTTCACGATATCACCAAAACTCATTTTGGCCGGTTTTGTTGGAGCAATCAGACTTCTACACATACTGTGCTCTTCCACCTAGCACACTCAACAGAATTGGCATTCGCTTTGCCTTGGCTATTTCATTTGCTTCAAAATACTACTCAATTCATTCCTCATACAATATCCAGTTATCTGTTGTGTAATCAAACATACCTATCTTTCCGACGTAGCCAGTTATTTCTGCAATTTTATTTATGATTATTATCACCCATTTGATGTCTCTGTCTCCTTAGAAAGAAAAAAAAATGTGGCGCTTTTATTTAAAACTCGGCCTTGTTTCTCTTCTTGCGAGGAAAGCGTGCTGCAATATTTTAAAAACTCAAATATCTTGCTGCACTTCAACAGGTAGGTACTCATCTCAGGTTCATTTTTAAACTTCTTTATCACCATGATTATGTCTCATAACTCCAAAATATAAAACTAAGTGAAAGATAAACAGGGAAATCAAGAATGATCTACATTAGTTCCATTTTAACTTTAGCAAGAGGTACACTTATGACAAGGTGGCTTGATTATGCATACCATTCACACACTTTTCAATATAACCCGTAATGAATTATTTAAATGAACAAGAATATTTAATCAAACAATATATTTACAACATTACTCAAATGTTACTGGAATATTAAATACACAACATTTGCCTCCTTCCATTGCAGCCATTGTGATCGTGACCTTGGTGAACCGGTTTTCCAAGGTGGTCTATTTCATTAGCTTCCCCAAACGTCCATCAGCCGCCTAAACAACAGACCTGGTTCTCCAATATGTACAGTACCTTGTAAAAGCATTCACATAATCCTTTGTTCGCATAAATGAGTATTACAGCCAAGGATTTGGATCAATTTAACTGATAATTTGTACTTGTTAACCACGTACTCCTTTTTTCACAGTAGAGCCCAAAAAACAGGGAAAATTGAAAAGTATGAAAAACTTACAACTCAAAAACTGTAATGTCAGCAGTTCAGAAGTATTCATTACCCTTTGATCAGTCCCTAGCTGAACCACTTACTGCAGCTATTACAGCCAGCAGTCTTCTTGGATAGGTCACCATTAGTTTTTCAGAATGCGATGGAGCAAGATTTTCCTCTACCTCCTTGCAGAATTGTTCAAACTGTGCCAAGCTAGTTGGGGAGCGGTAGTGGACAGCAATCTTGAGGTCTTGGCAGAGATGTTCGATTGGGTTCAGGTCAGGACTCTGGGCTATTGAAGAACATCAATTTTCTTAATTTGAAGCCACTCCATTGGTTGTTCTGGCAATGTGCTGTGGGTCGTTGCCCTGCTGGAAGACAAACTTCCTCCCTACATTAAGCTTTCTGCCACAGACTAGCAGGTTCTTATCCAGCTTCTGCTCATTCAGCTCACTCAGAATGACTGTTGGCGTCACAGTAACCTCTCTCACAAGTGCCATTCTGCTCTGACGACCAAGTTTAGTGGGGTGGCTATGGTTTCATATTTTTTCGACTTTTTCATGATGGACTGCACTGGGCTCCACGGTATGTTCAGTGCCTTTGAGATGCTCTTGTACCCTTCCCCAGACTTGTGCTTCTCAATTATCATTTCCCTAACTTACCTTGAATGCTCTTTTGTCTTCATTTTGTTTTGGTCTGTGGAAAATCTACTGTACTGTTGGACCTTGCAGAGAGAGGCGGCATTTATTCAGGTGATCCTCCACTTTTCTATATCAACTAATTGGGTGAGTTGGTCAGGTGATATACAGTATTGCACCTGAAGGAAGTTAGCTTAGTAATTACAAAGGGGATGAATACTTTCTCAGCCTTACAATTTCGCTTTTTAATTTTTAGTGAATTATCAGCAGGTTTCCGATATTTTCTTTTAATTTGACATCAGGCACAATGTTTTGAAGATTAGCTTAATAATCCAACTTCAATATATTTTAAAATTAGAAAAAGGGACAGTAGAATGTGAGAATAGTTGGGGAGGGCCGAATGTTTTTTCAAGGTACTGTAGTTCTCCTCTATGGTTTTCCCTCAGGACATGGTGTCGGACCAAGGACAACAATTCGTTTCCCACTTCTGGTGAGCCTTCTGTTTCCTCCTCTGCAGCTCAGTGAGTTTCTCCTCTGGCTATCATCCACAGACCAATAGACAGTCAGAAAAAAAACAATCAGCAAGTGGAGAAGTTTCTGAGATGCTTCGCCACATCTAACCCTTCCACATGGAAGAAATATCTGCCTTGGGCCGAGCTGTCCCACAATCAGCACACCTCATCTGCTACCAGCATGTCACCCTTTGAAATGCTACATGGTTACCAACACCCCCCCGCCCCCTATTGTTCCCACAGAGGAGACAACAGTAGAAATCCTATCAGTCAGAGCCCTGGTTTGCCAATGTTGGAATGGACAATCCATCGCTTATTGAAGGGTTCTACCAGAACCATCTGGAATGTCCTAGGTTGTCAGGTGCCAGCCATGAGGCGGTGGTGGGGGAGTAATTCCTGTCAGACCTTCACAGGCAGGCACTGTCTGTCTCTACTCAGCTAACTGCCACTCATCACCTGCAGCCTAGTTAAACCCAGCTCTCAACCACAGCCCTTGTTCATTCATCAAAACAGCCTGCCTCAGTCAGTTACTCCTAGCCTTCAGTAACCTTGTTGCCTATAAGTTTAGTATTTGTTCTCTCTTGTTTTGTGGCCCCTCATGGCTTGTTATGTTGTAGTTTATTATTAAAGTTATCACTCACTGCTAAATCCTAGCCACTGTTCTGCTTTTGGGTCAAGCCTCTTCCACATTTCATGAAGATGCTGCCAAACTATTAAACCATTCCAGATATCTTAAAAGCAACAATCCCAATTTATTGTCTTCTTCTCTGGAGTTTGCTCACACGTTGACAAATATACATTTGCTGTTGTCTTTTATAGCAAGAACAAGAGGAGATGTTATTTCTGATCCACATGGGCTGAAATTGACAGTTGGCTTGCACTTTACTAATAGCATGCGTCATTCAAGTGTTGTTATTATTTTCAGTGAAATCTGGAAAATTACATTATTTTCTCAGTGTTCAAATGATTAAAAAATGATATTTAAAATCTGCATTAAATTTATCTAAATACATTTATTGGCTCTTGGGTGCTTTCATTCAGGAGCATTTTAAAAATTGCGAGGAGTAGGTCATTAGACTGCCCCTTTGCACAAAGTCATTTAAACTAGGGTGGCTACTTCCAGCCTATTTAGCTTTCTAAATAAATGATCCAATAACTGTTTCACAAATTACTTTTCCAAGCATAAATTGTGGCCAGTAATTCATAAATGCAGAATGTTCATAGATTCTATAGCAGTAATATTCTGTATTTGTAGTATGAGAGATCAACAGAGAAATTCCTGATTGTAGCAATTCCAGATATAAATAGAACATGGAAAAAACTTAACCTACAGATAAATTATAAGTTGAACATCTATGATTCTATTTATCGAGGAAGCAGGCAGCGTTGGATAATAGATTTCTCCTTTCTTGAACTGCATTTTCTGCTAATCTATCCGTAACCCTTGGCTTCAAAGTTTAAAGTATGCTGATTTTAAGTACTTGGAGCCAATTAAGCTATTTGCTGTGTTTTCTGATTTAGCCAACTATAAAACACATATTATATGCAAGAGGGGCTTATACTTTGATTACATTTTTAGTAATTTCTTAGTTTACCCAGTTCCTTATTGAATTATTGGAAAGAAAAGAAGTACCTTTCTTTAATCTGTTACAGGAACTGTAGTTCTAGAATTGAAGTGTAAAGAATGTTGCTATTTTAGTAGTCCAATGTTTCCAGGAATCATATACAACGGGTCATTGATAAGTTCGTGGCCTGAGGTAGAAGGAGTCAATTTTAGAAAACCTAGCACATTTATTTTTCAACATAGTCCCCTCCTACATGTACACGCTTAGTCCAGCGGTCATGGAGCATTAGGATCCCTTCTTTGTAGAAGTGGTCCACAGCAGGGGTGATTGATAAGTTCGTGGCCTAAGGTAGAAGGAGATGAGTTATTAAATTCACATGATCACTCAAAGAGTTGAACTGCACATGCACAAAGAGTTGAACTGCACAAGAGCATCTTGGACCTCCAAGTGGTCCACAGCAGGGGTGATTGATAGGTTTGTGGCCTAAGGTAGAAGGAGATGAGTTATACAGCTCTCATTACATGCACAAACAGTTCAACTATTTGTGTGAAAATGCAGAAAATTTGAAGTTAATGACTCATCTCCTTCTACCTTAGGCCATGAACTTATCAATCACCCCTGTTGTGGACCACTTCTGGAAGTCCAAGACGCCGACTTCTACAAAGAAGGCATCCCTATGCTCCATGACTGCTGGACTAAGTGCGTAAATGTGCTAGGTTTTCTAAAATTGACTCCTTCTACCTTAGGCCACGAACTTATCAATCACCCCTCATACATACAAAATAAAAAAGAAATGCCAAGTGTAATCTCACAAACAAAAGTGAAAGAAAATGAAATAAATAGCAAGCAAGTTCAGACCTGCTATTCTCTGAGGTCAGTGCTCCATTGTAAGGAAAAAAAATTCCAAATGCATAATGACCTGCTGTGTGCTGCAGTTTTGAAATGTAATGATAGGGATACACAGTGTTGGCTCCTTATTCCCAGGAGAATGAGGACTCAACATGAATTTAGTGACACCAGGAAGAAGGTGAAGAAAATTTATGATAGCTGAGTATCGTAGTGGGTTTTTAGAAATTGTATGATGGAAAATTTTGATAGTTGAATCTTAATCTTAATGTTTTTTAAAAAGAATGGATGATTAATAAATCCAGTTTGTGCCTCTTCATCAGGAAGACTAAAAGTACAAAGGAATGGTAAACTCTGATGGCCTTAGGTATTATAATAACGTTGTGTCTCATGTTTATTATTCTCAGTTTATCGACTTAGATGTGAAAAGTAGATACAATTCATTTGAAACAATGTTTTGAGTAAAGGTTGTTTGTATCAGACTGAAGTATTTTACAGTGTACTATAGAATTCGAGCCACAAAGGAAAACTTTAAAAAATGCTTCCACACTTTCTCTATTCTCTTCAGTAATTCAGGGATAATTGTGATTGGAATCATAGTGCTGATGTTGAGATTTATCTCTAAGAGTTAGTGACAAGCTGTTATCCATTAAAATGTTGTCCATTGTCTAATCTCAACACAGAAGGAAGGGAAGCTAATCCATGTGATGCACTATAATTGAATTTTAAATCCAATCACACATTGAAAATGTAACAATTCAAAACAGGAAATGAGCTTGATACCTTTTGTTAGAAATGATACTTGCTACAATTTACAGTGCTTTGAACTGGAATGAAAGCTGATGTAAACCATGCTTAATGTTTACATTCAGTTTTGTGAGTCATGCCCAACCTACCCCATTATCATTGGTCTGCTTAAATATGTCAACTGTGGGTGGTTCTGGATTATAAAGAGTTACTTAAATTGACTTTCAACCACAGCACAACAGAATGTGTTTATTCCATAATCCTACATCAGTTTTCATCCTGCTCTTTGTGGTTCAAAACATAAACAAGAATATTTCACACTTGTAGGTTGCAATGATACTCTGTAGCAGATGTCCCCATGTCTTCCCGGTCAAACTTCGTGGTTCCAGAAGCACTCATGCTCTGCCCTTTCACTGTGCTGTGATTGATTTGCTTCCTGAGCCAGAACATGAGTCATGCACCTGATTTCTTTCAGCTCTCCGGGATCCCTCTCCTTTTACTTCACTCTGAAGCACTTGACAAAGACCAATATATTGTTATTTAATCTGTATCCCTACTGGAATAAGAGCTCAATATAGCTCTTGTCTATGCAATTATCATTGTGCTAAATGGGATATTTTTCACAATAGACTGAGCAGCTCAGACTGGTCGACTGCCATCATCAGCAGCCAAACTAATTTCCATCACAAAAATGTAACCCCATAGACTGGCATAACTACTGTATGACTCTGTTAGTATTAACCCAGGGAACCAACCTGGTCCACTGAAGGTCATGTCTAGAGCATGACCGTGTATGCCTACAAATGAGATGCCAGCCTGGTGTGGTAATATGCATGTTGAGAACCAGGAGGAAGAGCTGAGCAATCTCACAACCAATGGAGCAGATCAATGTTCTGTGATACTACCATATCAATTAAATAGCCAGCCAAGGAGAAGACTTCATGAGCATTGCCATTGTCCACAGCGGTAGAACCCACCAATAGGCGTAAAATTCAAAGCAGAGGTCATCATTCTCAGGTTGTACTCCAGTGCACAAGTTATTCCATTGCACTTACATATATACTGCAATCCAGAAAATTGACCGGCAAGCCTGTCCACAATATAGTAGGACGTGAAGTCCATCAAATGACCTTTCAAAGTGTTCTCACCACTGTTATCAAAGTGACATTCAGTTTGCCTTCCTCCATTATCAACTGGCATCAGACCTCACCACAGCCTTGCTTCACACATGGGACAAGAAAGCTGGATTCCACAGATGAAGTGAGAGTGGATGCCCTTGGCACTGAGGCAGCATAAGACTGAGTGTGGATCAAAGAGCTAAGGTACAGAAGATACAGGAGCAGAATTAGGCCATTCAGCCTATCAAGTCTGCTCCACAATTAACTCATCACTGATTATTTTCTTTTAAAACCATCCTCCCACCATCCCTGAAATCCTTATATCAACTGAGAAGCCAACAATTGCTGCCTGAAATAGACCCAATGACATTCCTGCATAACCCCCTGTTCAATGAATTTCACAGATTCACCATACCCAAGCTGAAGAAATTCCCCCTCACTTCAGTTTTAAAGGGATGTCCTTTGGATCCTTGGCTCTCCTCCTAATGGGAACATCCTCACCACATCCACCGTATCCAGGAACTTAAAACATAAGAAATAGAAGCAGGAATAGGCCATCCAGCCCATCGAGCCTGCCCCACCATTCAATAAGATCATGGCTGATCTGTCTGTAAACTCAGCTCCATCTACCTGCCTTTCCTCCATAACCCTTAATTCCCTTACTATGTAAAAATCTATCTAACCGTATCTTAAATATATTTAGTGAAGTAGCCTCAATTGCTTCCCTGGGCAGAGAATTCCACAGATTCACCACTCTCTGGGAAAAACAGTTTCTCCTCATCTCCGTCCTAAATCTTCTCCCCCAAATCTTGAGGCAATGTCCCCTAGTTCTGGTCTCACCGACCAATGGAAACAACTTTCCTACTTCTATCTTATCTATCCCTTTCAAAATTTTGTATGCTTCTATATGATTCCCTCTCATTCTTCTGAATTCAAGAGAATATAGTCCCAGGTGACTCAATCTCTCCTCATAGGTTAACCCCTTCATCCCTGGAATCAACCTGGTGAACATCC